>NC_053028.1:716518614-716890303 GCF_003073215.2 Triticum urartu
TTCACATGGCTAGTTTCTCTACCACCTTAATCTGATGTTACTTTGCTAGTGCCAAAAAAGCATTGTGCTAGACAAGGAAATATATCACTACAAAATTTTGTCAATTATGAATTTTAGGTGACGGGGAGATGGATAACTTCGTGTGACGAGTTTCTATCACAATGACGAGAGTACTGCAAAAATAAGGAAGATAATAAATATTATATGATTTTACTAAATCTGAGTGCAAGTTTCTATCACAATGACGAGAGTACTGCAAAAATATATTTCTTGGAATATATTGTTGTTGCCTAGGTATGAAGTAAAGTTTTAAATGGGCGTTGATTATGTGTCTGGCCACCGCTTTACTCTTTTATGACCAAACCACATGCTTAAGTGCACATTAAGCGCTAGGCATTTTGCTATCGCTTAGAGCCTGGCGCGCCTTTTTCTAATATTGGTATAAAATATGTATTTTATTTGTGGAATTCATATCGCAAATATTTGTATGTAGGAGCAAGATAGGTAAATGCATTTATGACATTTTTTGACATGTACATTCTGTGATTTGAATATTTACATTGTCAAACCTAGCATAATAAATGGACAGATAAATCAATTAGTATTCTTGTCTCTTAGAAGGTAAATTTGAGTGCCTTAAAGGAGCTTGGTTCATAATTAATTAACTGTAGCTGTCCCTTGTATTGCATGTTCGCAGGTACACTCAAGTGAGATAGATGAAGACCACATCAATATGCTAAAGGATATCGGACTGAAAATTATACAAAAATGTGGTTTCTTACCAGTTGCCATTAAAGTAATGGGAGGACTCTTGCGTGAAAGAGGGGGGCTACGGCATGACTGGCAGCAGGTTTTGGATGATTCTAAATGGTCAACAACTAAAATGCCCGATGAGCTCAACCACACGGTATACTTAAGCTATGTATATATGCCTTCCTACCTGAAGCAGTGCTTTCTGTACTACTCTCTTCTTCCTAAAAGTAGAATTTTTACTATGGATGAAGTTGTTGCAATGTGGATTAGTGAAGGATTTATTCATGGAAATTCTAATGATTTAGAAGAATTGGGAACAAATTACTACAAGGAGTTGATATCTAGGAACCTTATAGAGCCAGATAAAGCGTATGCTCATATATGGGTTTGCAGCATGCATGATGTTGTTCGCTCATTTGCTCAGTATATGACTAAAGATGAAGCACTCGTGGCTCAAGATGGAGACAATGATATTCTTTCTAAACTTAGTTCACAAAACTTTCTTCGGTTGTCCATAGAAGCTAACCAATCACAATCAGGTGAACTTGATTCAAAATCTCTACAGGTGCAGAAATCAATGAGAACATTGATCTCAACTATCCAGATTAAGATGAAGCCTGGTGATTTATTGGCTACTTTTTCTAGTTTGCGGACTCTGCATATGGAATCTTCAGATATGGCTGTATTGCTGGAATTGTTGCATCAACTCAAGCACCTGAGGTATCTAACACTAGTAAATGCGGATATATCTGTACTTCCAGGAAACATTGGCAAGATGAAACTGTTGCAATTCCTTGACCTTCGTGGATGTACAAGATTGGTGAATCTTCCTGATAGCATTGTGAAGCTTGGCCAGTTGAGGTTCCTTTCACTTCCCGAAGCATGTATGGTACCTAGAGGGTTTAGTGGTCTGACAAATATGAGGAGACTACGTATGTTTCGAGCCCACATGGATGGTGATTGGTGCAGTTTGGATGAGTTGGGTCCTGTTTCCCAACTCAGACTTCTTGGATTAACTGAATTAGAGAATGTATCTGCTACCTCGTTTGCTGCTAATGCTAGGCTCAGCGAGAAGATGCATCTTATCAGGCTACTCCTGCACTGCACCAGTAGATTGGGAGATGATGTGTTGGTCAAAGAGAAGGATGGTGTCTCTGAGGAAGAGCAACAACGAATTGAGAAGGTTTACGATAAGCTCTACCCTCCACCTGGTGTAGAAGTTCTTCAAATCAAGGGGTATTTTGGCCGGCAACTCCCGAGCTGGATGATGTCCACATCAGTGGTGCCCCTCAACAACTTGAAGACTATATTGTTTCATGATCTGGCTTGTTGCGCACAACTTCCCAATGGGTTGTGCCAGCTCCCCGGTCTGGAGGTTCTACAGGTCTCTCGTGCTCCATGCATCAAACATGTGGGGACTGGATTCTTGCATGCGGCAACAGCTTCATTTCCAAGGTTAAATGAAATGATCTTGTATGGAATGGTGGAATGGGAGGAGTGGGAGTGGGAGGAGAAAGTAAAAGCCATGCGCCGTTTGAAGAAGCTTGTGCTCAAAAAATGCAGACTGAGGCATGTTCCTCCAGGCCTTGCATCCAATGCAAGCTCATTGAAAATATTATGTCTACAACATGTCAAGTACCTCAGCTACATTGAGAGCTTTCCTTCTGTTGTTGAGCTTACAGTGAATGGATGCCCTGACCTGGAGAGGATCACCAATTTCCCCAATCTGCAGATGCTTACCATCGTGAACTGCCCAAAGTTGAAGGTGCTGGAGCAGATTGCTTCACTCGAGAGGCTGATCCTGGAGGATTACACCATGTTAAAACTCCCAGAATACATGCGAGACATAAAGCCAAGGCATTTCCAGCTATTCTGCAGGCTATGGTTGCTCTCTTCGATAGCCGCGGGACAATCTGGCACTGAGTGGGACAAGTTCAGCCAAGCGGAGCATGTCAAGGCATATGCACGTGATGGAGACAACTCAAGAAAATGGTATGTTTTGTACACGAGAGGAGACAACTGCAAGTTGGATTCAAATATTAGCAGCTCTACCATATTTGAAGGTACGGAAAATCAAACATATGTAGAAGCTTTGTCTTAAATTGTTTGAGCACTCTTTTTGCCAGTTTATAAATTCTTTTGATTTTATTTATGCTTTTTGTACCCTCCTATTGCATAAATTCCTAGTTTATACTGCATGCTGCTCGGATATATTCTGTACCCTCCTATTGCATGTTGCCTAGTGTTTGTCTTCTTACTTGTTCTTCTAGGTTTTCTTGAGTTTAATATATCTAGATAGTATCATTTAACTAGTTTTGTGTTTTTCTTTCCATCCAGAAACCTTATCATCTTCTATGGTGGATGCACAAGGATTTGACTCTCTGTACAAAATGAGAAGTACCTTCAGTTACGTCTGCAACTTGGTGAGGATCCCATTTTTGGAAGATATGATGGCAAGGGACCACACCTTTGTTGATGGGAGATTCCTGTCTTTGCAAGATAGAGTAGCTGTCGCTCTGAGGGTACTGAACAACAGTAGCACGACCTCATCAGCAATTTCCACATAGGTTTGGAAGTTGGAACAAATCAAAAACTGCATCGCCTGGATGAACAAGGCAATTTGATGGTGTGAGGGTACATCCTGTTTGAAGACATGCCGGTTGATGTTTGCGCTCAAGATCTTGTCCGCATCTGTATAACCTAACTCTCGCGTCTGTGTGTTGTGTTTTCTTGTTGCAACGCACGGGCATATGTGCTAGTTTATATTATGCATGAAAATCCTTACTTTTAATCTATCCATATATATCCATTCTACTAATAAATTACTATTAAAACGGAAAGTTCGATACTAGCTCGAGTTCCACGGTACTCATTATCATGGACATCTATTGGTGTCGTGATTCATGCATCCGGCAGCATCACATGAGCCCCTCTTGACCATGCCAGCGTCGTTAGCCAGGATTCACATGCATATGGTAATCGTAGGGAGTGTTTGATAGCATTCTCAACCTAGCATGGTTGTTCCCCTTTGACACATGCTCAGGGTAGACATGCTGAGTCTATACAAGTGCAGTTGTTTGGTAGTCTTGCATGTGTTGAAACATGTTGGGTTGAGACTGTGTTTGGTAGCCTGCATCTCGTTAGACATGCTGGGCGATGAAAAATATATTTTCATGCCAGAGCCAGTCAACCTTATATTCGTTCATACAAAATTAAAGTTGCTAGTGCTAGGCAATCGTCAGGGGAAAGCTGTAAAATTTCTAAACAAAAGCTAATTCAGGTGATTAACTGAGCACAACGAGATGAAACCAACACAGTAACGCATCGACTGTAACTATTGCTTGCCGCTTGTGCTTCGCAATTCAGAGAAAAAATCGAGATCTAATTATGTCTGCTAGCCCATGATCTACCGATGCCTGCTAATACATGATCTGGGGCAGCATCAGTGGCGGCAACGACCAGGGCGATCTGGGGCAGCGGGGAACTGGGGAAACGATCAGGAGCAGCGGCGGTCAGGATCGCGGCGATCTGGTTCAGTGTCCAGCCGTGCCAACGACAAGGGCCGGCGGAAATCTGGGGCGGCAACGACCAGGGCCAACGGCGAGGTGGGGCATATCCAATGACCAGGTCCATGGCGAGCACATCGGTTCGGAGCAGGAGGCGCATCGCGGAGAAGACAGGGAGGAGGAGGAGGCGCACGTCACGGAGAAGATGGGCAGGGAGGGTTGGTCGCGGCAGGATTTTTTGTGAGCGTTCGAGCCAGCCATGCTGAGCAGCGAACGGCTGTTCGGGCACTCCTCCTGTAGGCGACGGGGCTATTTTGGTTGAGTTCAACATAGCTGAGGAGAGCTCATGCACGCTACCAAACAGCAACAAGTAGGTTGAGTAGGAACGTTGAAGCTTATGCACCCTCTATGCATGCTATCAAACACACCCATGAGAACAACTTCAACGCGCCGACCCAAACGGACGCGTGTTTTCTCCGCTTTTCGTCCGTTTGGGTCGGCCAAGCGGACGTGCGTGTCCGCATTTTCATATGGGTTGACTTAAGCGTTTAACGGGAGACGGATCCAAATTTATCGGCATAGAAAAAAAACAGATGGCGGAAATAAACATAATTAAACATTAAGTGGCCGGTCAACCGCCAGCAAAGATCCACTTAAACCTAATTAAACATTAATAAAAACATAAAAAACTCTGCGCCTGCATGCTGCCGTAGACGTCCTCCGCCTTGCCCTTGTCCTTGAGGTTGCCATCATCGGTGAGGTCAATGAAGACGAGAGCAGGGTCAGCCCACCCGAACGCCGTTTGCAACGCTGTCAGGGCAGCCTCCCCCGGCGTCTGCTGGGGCGCCGACATTGCAGCTCGCCGGGCGCGCTCCTCCTCCTCAAGCCGGCTCCGGCTTTGGCTCGACAACGGGTGGCTGGGGTGGCGGCGAAGGCGAGTCGAAGAGTAGAGCGTGGACGGAGTCCCCTACTGCCGACAAGGCGAGAGCTGATACGTCCATTTTGCATCATGTTTTCCTACTATTCTTTATGATGTTTTTATGCATAATGATGCTTTTTCGAGTAATTCTAATGCCTTTTCTCTCATAATAAGTAAGGTACACACAAAGAGGGAGAATTCCGGCAGCTGGAAATATGGACCTGGAAAAGCTATGTCAGGCTACCTATTCTGCGCAACTCCAAATACGGTGAAACTTTGCAGAGAATATTTATGGAATATATGAGGAATATTGGAGCAAATAAGAACCATAGGGGACCCACCAGGTGGGCACAGCCCACCTGGGCGCGCCTCCCTGGCGCGCCCTGGTGGATTGTGCTCACCCAGGCCCACCTCCGGTGCCCATCTTCTGGTATATAAGTCATTTTGACCTAGAAAAAAAATAAGGACAGGACTTTCGGGATGGAGCGCCGCCGTCTTGAGGCAGAACTTGGGCAGGAGCACTTTTGCTCTCCGGGGAGCGATTCCGCCGGGGAAACTTCCCTCCTGGAGGAGGAAATCATCGTCATCATCATCACCAACAACTCTCCCATCTTGTGGAGGGCAATCTTCATCAACTTCTTCAACAACATCATTTCCTCTCAAACACTAGTTCATCTCTTGTGTTCAATCTTTGTACCGGAACTATATATTGGTGCTTGTGGGTGACTAGTAATGTTGATTACATCTTGTAATTGATTACTATATGGTTTATTTGGTGGAAGATTATATATTCAGATCCAATATGCTATTTAATACCCCTCTGATCTTGAGCATGATTATCATTTATGAATAGTTATTTTTGTTCTTAAGGTCACGGGAGAAATCATGTTGCAAGTAATCCTGTGAATTTGATACGTGTTCGATATTTTCATAGTATGTATGTTGTGATTCCTTTAGTGGTGTCATGTGAACGTCGACTACATGACACTTCACCATATTTGGGCCTAAGGGAATGCATTGTGGAGTAGTTATTAGATGATGAGTTGCGAGAGTGACAAAATCTTAAACCCTAGTTTATGCGCTATTCCGTTAGGGACCGATTGGATCCAAAAGTTTAATCCTATGATTAGAATTTATTCTTAATACTTTTCTCGTAGTTGCGGATGCTTGCAAGGGGGTTAATCATAAATAGGAGGTTTGTTCAAGTAGGAACAGCACCTAAGCACCGGTCCACCCACATATCAAATTATCAAAGTAGCGAACAAAAATCAAAACAATAAGATGAAAGTGACTAGATGAAATTTCCGTGTACCCTTAAGAACACTTTGCTTACTATAAGAGATCGTTCTGGATTTTTTCAACTGATGGATGTGAACTGAATCTATGTCCAGTTTACACGGATGTAACTGGATTCAGAACATGGTGAGAAAAAACGGCGCTAGGGTTTTCTCAAGGATGCTTCGCTGCGTTGACCTTGCCCGTCGATCTGACTCTGCATTAAGCAAACTTTCTAGCCTGAAGTCTCCCCCTTCCTTCACCGCCTGTCTTCCATTGAATTCACATCAGAAACCACAACCTAACGATTTACCAACCTAATGATTCAGGGAAGGCAAGTTTTGACCAATCTAACGATTTACCAATCTCCTGAAACCACAACCGAGCAGGGTGAGATTAGCAGGTTGACAACTAAATAAGCTCTACTCCATAGTTTTTCCAACACTGTTATTTTCAGACGGTCCACGTTGATTGTCACTAATAAAAAGTCTACGGCAGTAAGATTTATCTTTTGCAAATACTAGTGTTTTGTATTGTATACTATGGGCAGTAAGCTTTTATGCATTGGGAGAACAATTACTGATGTGGTCGCATGGAGAGTAAAGACTATTAGTGATTTCCACATGTACTTTCAGTTGGTTGCTGTAACCTGAAAGAAGAATCTGCAAACAAAATGGCACGTGTTTGGCGCTCTGGGCTTGGTTCATTTATGGTGATTAATGTGTTTTGCACTTATGAGGCAGTTGCGAACTCTACTTTACATGGGAAGTGAAAAATCTGGATATGCTGTGAGAAAACAATTAAAGAGTATGTTGCAAACATGGTGAGAGGTGACAGGTGTTTACGCATATGATTCAGTCATTTGGTCGTAGCAGCTGTTAGGAATGAAATTCAGAGAGGAGCAGAGCAGAGTGGGGAGATGTCAGTACTACGTGTGTAGTAGTGTTTTTTGTAACAGTCGAAGGTCAACAGATTTGGCATTCATCTGGAAGAGAATCCAGAGGGTTCCTTTTTGTACCTTGACAATTACAGAGATTACTACTGTCTGTCAGGAGCTGAAATTCTGAAACTTCCGAAGAAATCGACACTTGAGTAGAGCTCACACAATGTTTCGCTGCTATCAAGTCTTGTAATGGTCTCCCATCTTTCGGCCCAGATTGCAACTTGTCGGTTCACGCTATAGCACTTAACTTGTTGTCTCTGATTTTTTCTAATCTTGGCTGAATTTAGTCGGAGCCTATCACTGCCTTGATCCACTACCTAGTGGTCCAGTATGAGAACAGAACCAAGGTTTAGGACAGGTGAACCCTACACACTTGATGAAGCCCTAGCTGATGAAAATTGGAAGAAGGCCATGCATGAAGAGTACATGGCATTGAAGAGAAACAAAACCTGGCATTTGGTCCCTCCACAGCAAGGTAAAAACCTCATTGATTGCAAGTGAGTGTTTAGGATCAAAAGAAAATCTGATGGCACCATTGATCGCTACAAGGCAAGACTTGTGGCAAAAGGCTTCAAGCAACGCTATGGTATTGACTATGAGGGCACGTTTAGTCCAGTGGTAAAAGCTGCAACCATTCGTCTTGTTTTGTCCATTGCTGTGTCCAGGGGCTGGAGTCTTAGACAGCTAGACGTTCAGAACGCGTTCCTTCATGGTGTTCTGGAAGAGGAAGTGTACATGAAACAACCTCCTGGATTTGAGAACAAACGTGCACCACTGCACGTGTGCAGACTTGACAAAGCGTTGTATGGGTTGAAGCAGGCTCCAAGGGTGTGGTATTCACGTCTCAGTCAAAAGATACAAACTCTTGGCTTTGTTCCTTCCAAATCTGACACTTGACTGTTCATTTATAACAAGTGCAACACTCATATCTTTGTTCTCATCTATGTTGATGATATTATTGTTACAAGCTCATCTGATGAAGCTATAACAGGATTGTTGAAGGATCTCAGTGCAGAGTTTGCTCTTAAGGATCTTGGAGACTTGCATTATTTCTTAGGGATAGAAGTGAAGAAACATGATGATGGACTTCACTTGTCTCAAGAAAAATATGCAACTGATCTGGTAAGAAAGGCTGGTCTGCACGACTGTAAACCTTCACCCACTCCATTATCAAGTTTAGAAAAATTATCTCTCATAGAAGGACAAGCCTTGAGTCAGGAAGACAACACTAAGTACAGAAGTCTTGTAGGTGCACTTCAATATCTTACTCTTACAAGACCTGATATATCATCTGCTGTTAACAAAGTCTGCCAATTTCTTCATGCACCCACTACTGTTCATTTGACTGCTGCCAAGAGAATAGTTAGATATGTCAAGAACACCCTTAATATTGGTCTCAACTTCAGCAAGTCTGAAAGCACAAGTGCTCCCTGGGTGGTTTTGGTAATTAATGTCAACATATCTCTTGTTGGACTAACACTTTTACCTAGTATGTTTCAGATAAGTTCAACAATGGAGTGGCATGGACTAGAGGATGTGGAACCCCTTCAAGATGCTAAGGACAAAGGATTGGCTCAAGCTTCAAGATCAAGACTCTACACTTTCTATTTTAGTGATCCAAGATCACATTGAGTCTATAGGAAAAGCCAATACTATCAAGAGGGGATCAGGTGTTGCTTAATGGCTTGCTTGCTCAAAGTGCTTAGTGATATGCTCCAAAACCCTCAACTACCTTCCCACATCCACATATGACCTAAACCAAAAGTCAAACTCGGCCCCACCGATTCTATCTATCCGGCGCCACCGAGTTTCAAATGTCATAGCCACTGCCACAAACCCTAGAAAATCGGTTTCACCGATAGGGATCTCGGTCTCACCGAGATGGGATTGTACTCTCTCTGTGTATGTCCATTACCAAAATCGGTCTCACCGAGTTTGAGCAATCGGTACTACCGAGATTACAATGCAAACCCTCTAGTTAGTTTATTACCAAAATCGGTCCCACTGAGTTTGTGTAATCGGCCTCACCGAGTTTTCCTGACCAACTCTCTGGTTAGCTTATTACCAAAATCGGTCCTACCGAGTTTGTGTAATCGGTCACACCGAGATTACGTTATGCCCTAACCCTAACCATATCGGTCCTACCGATTTGCATCTCAGTCCCACCGAAAATCCTAACGGTCACTAGGTTTGCTGAATTGGTCCGACCGAGTTTAACCATTCGGTCCCACCGAGTTTGGCAAATTGTGTGTAACGGTTAGATTTTGTGTGGAGGCTATATATACCCCTCCGCCCACTCTTCATTCGTGGAGAGAGCCAATAGAACATACCTACACTTCCAATACACATTTTCTGAGAGAGAACTACCTACACTTGTGTTGAGGTCAAGATATTCCATTCCAACCATATGAATCTTGATCTCTAGCCTTTCCCAAGTTGCTTTCCACTCAAATCTTCTTTCCACCAAATCCAAATCCTGTGAGAGAGATTTGAGTGTTGGGGAGACTATCATTTGAAGCACAAGAGCAAGGAGTTCATCATCAACACACCATTTGTTAATTCTTGGAGAGTGGTGTCTCCTAGATTGGCTAGGTGTCAAATTGGGAGCCTCCAACAAGATTGTGGAGTTGAAACAAGGAGTTCGTAAGGGCAAGGAGATCGCCTATTTCGTGAAGATCTACCGCTAGTGAGGCAAGTCCTTCGTGGGCGACGACTATGATGGAATAGACAAGGTTGCTTCTTCGTGGACCCTTCGTGGGTGGAGCCCTCCGTGGACTCACGCAACCGTTACCCTCTGTGGGTTGAAGTCTCCATCAATGTGGATGTACGATAGCACCACCTATCGGAACCACGACAAAAACATCCATGTCTCCAATTGCGTTTGAATACTCCAAACCCTTCCCTTTACATTCTTGCAAGTTGCATGCTTTACTTTCCGCTGCTCATATACTCATTGCATGCTTGCTTGATATGTATTGTGTTTGTTAAACTTGTGCTTAAACTCCACTTAAACATAAGAATATTAGAAACTGCAACTTTTGGCACCTCTTCAATTGGTATCAGAGCTTTGGTCTCCATTGCCTTGGTTTAAACACCTTTGGAGGAAGATGGATGTGTCTACTTTGGGGAGTCTTAGACATAGAGTGCCTATTCTTGATGAAGAGTATTTTCATGAGTGGAAAATGAAATGCTTGAGATTTTCAATGAATATCACTTGAACAAGTACATTGCTAGTCCTTGTGCACCTCATATTGATCCCTTTCATCCCACACCCGAAGAAGATCTTGACATGATTCGCAATCTTAGAACCATCAATCTTATCATAAGAGGATTGCCCAAAAATTTGATTGCTAGTTTGCCTACTCTTGAGTGTGCCTACACCATATGGACATTTCTTGAGGAACGATTTCCAGATTATTCCTTGAAAAATTTAGACGAAATTCTCCATAAGTCTATTGCCTTGAGTAAGATGAACTCTAGTGATCCTAGCTTTGGTGATTGTCTATTTGAGCTTACCAATCTCATGCGTGCTAAAGGAAATGTTGGAATCATTAGCAATATCATATCCGAAGCTATTAGAATTCATAAAGGTAACCATTGTGATGATCATTTATCTAATGAATTACCCTCTCTAGGAATTGATCAATCACAAGATGATGTTGAACATGGATACTATGATGAAGATGATGATAGTGACTATGATCTTGATGATGCAATGAGGCATTTTGATCTTATGGCAAATCTTCGCGGCTACATGGCTGGAGGAAAGGAATGGGTCCTTGATAGTGGATGTACTTATCATATGACCGGAGATGAAGATATGTTCCATGAGCTTGCTGAAAACGACGACCCTCGAAAATATGTCACTTTTGGTGATAATTCAAAGGGTAAGGTGGTTGGCCTTGGTAAGGTGGCCATCTCACATGATATCTCCATACAAAATGTCATGCTCGTTGAATCCCTTGGATACAATTTACTTTCAGTTTCCAGACTTGCTGATTTTGGTTTCAATGTCCTATTCACTGAAGTAGATTGCCAAGTGTTTCGTAGAGACAATCATAAAATGGTCTTTACTGGTATACGAAGAGGAGATCTTTACATTGTTGATTTCACTAAAAAGGCTCAACCTAAAACTTGCTTAATTGCTAAATCTTCTAAAGGCTGGTTGTGGCATAGAAGACTAGGTCATGTTGGTATGCGAAATCTTGATAAGCTTATTAAAGGTGATCATATCCTTGGAATAAAAGATGTCATATTTGACAAGGATAGACTTTGTAGTGCTTGTCAAGCAGGAAAACAAGTTGGAGGAAGTCACCGTGCGAAGAACATCATGACCACAAGAAGACCACTCGAGCTACTTCACATGGATCTCTTTGGTCCAAATGCCTACAAGAGTCTCGGTGGTAACTCATTTGGTCTAGTCATAGTTTATGATCTTTCAAGATTTACGTGGGTGTTCTTTCTTGATGACAAATCGCAGGTCTAGAAGATCTTCAAAAACTTCGCTAGGAAGGCCCAAAATCAGTTTGATGTGAAGATTAAGAAGGTTCGGAGTGACAACAGAACGGAGTTCAAGAACGCAAATGTGGACACCTTTCTTGACGAAGAAGGGATTTCACACGAGTTCTCAGCTACGTACACACCTCAACAAAATGGAGTTGTTGAGAGGAAGAACCGGACTCTTATCGAGATGGCAAGAACGATGCTTGATGAGTACAAAACGCCAAAGCACTTTTGGGCGGAAGCGGTTGAGACAGCTTGTCATGCAACAAATCGCGTGTATCTTCACAAGCTACTCGGCAAGACGGCATATGAGCTCCTCACCGGTAACAACCCCAAGTTGGATACTTTCGAGTATTCAGATCAAAGTGCTACATTCTTGATAAGCATCGTCGTTCTAAATTTGCTCCTAAATCTCATGAAGGTTTCCTACTTGGTTATGGCTCAAACTCTCACACTTACCGTGTCTACAACAATTTCACCCGAAAGGTTGAAGAGACGGTAGATGTGAAGTTTGATAAATCTAACGGCTCGCAAGTAGAGCAATTGCCAATTGATGTAGGAGACAAAGACCCTTCAGAAGCAATTCAAGACTTGTCCATTGGCAAGATTCGTCCAACGGAAGTGAAGGAGAGTACCTCGTCCGTCCAAGTGGAAGCTTCTACCTCACGACAAGGTGAACCAAGAGTTGATACGGAAGCATCCACAAGTGGGACATGCCAAGATGAAGAAAACAGGAAGTACACCAAGACGAACATCAACAACCTCCTTCTCCACCACGACAAGAGAACGACAACGTCAACAATGAAGAAGGCCAAGAAAAAGCACAAGATGAAGAGGATGTTCCACCCTGACCCAAGCAAAAGCTTTCACGAGTTTGAGCAAGAATTGCCAAAGATCATCCCGTCGAGCAAATCTACAATGATATCCAAACAAGGAGAATCACTCGCTCTAAAACTCGTTTAGCTAACTTTTGTGAACATTACTCATTCATCTCTAGCATTGAACCTATGAAGGTTGAAGAAGCATGGGAGGATCCGGACTGGATAAACGGTATGCATGAAGAGCTACACAACTTTGAGAGAAATCAAGTGTGGACATTGGTCGAGAAGCCCGACAACAACCACAGCATCATTGGTACCAAATGGGTGTTTCGCAACAAGCAAGATGAAGATGGACAAGTGGTTCGCAACAAAGCACGTCTTGTCGCCCAAGGCTACACACAAGTTGAAGGTATGGACTATGGTGAGACATATGCTCCCGTTGCTAGACTTGAGTCCATTCGCATCTTACTTGCTTATGCTAATCACCATGATATCACCTTGTACCAAATGGACATTAAAAGTGCTTTTCTAAATGGCGAAATTGAGGAGGAAGTTTATGTTAAGCAACCTCCCGGCTTCGTCAATCCTAAGAAACCTAATCATTTTTACAAACTTCACAAAGCCCTTTATGGTCTTAAACAAGCTCCTAGAGCATGGTATAAATGCTTGACCAAGTTCCTTATTGAAAAAGGCTTTGAAATTGGTAAAATTGATTCTACTCTTTTTACTAAAAGGGTTAATGGAGAACTATTTGTGTGCCAAATTTATGTTGATGATATCATATTTGGTTCAACTAACCCTCATTTTAGTGAGAAGTTTGGAAAGCTAATGTTGGAGAAGTTGGAGATGTCTATTATGAGTGAACTCAAATTCTTTCTCGGTTTGCAAATCAAGCAAACTAAGGAAGGTACCTTTGTCTCTCAAACGAAGTACACTAAGGACTTATTCAAGAAGTTCAATATGCAAGAATGCAAAGGTATGACTACACCCATGCCTACTAGTGGACATCTTGATTTGACCAAAGATGGTGAACCGGTTGATCAAAAGGTTTATCGCTCTATGATTGGTTCATTGTTATATCTATGTGCCTCACGTCCCGATATTATGCTAAGTGTGTGCATGTGTGCACGATATCAAGCTGCTCCTAAAGAATGTCATCTTAAGGCTGTGAAAAGGATAGTGAGATACCTAATCCATACACCAAATTTTGGCATTTGGTATCTTAAGAGGTCCTCTTTTGATCTTGTTGGCTACTCCGATTCGGACTATGCCGGAGACAAGGTTGATAGAAAGTCCACTTCGGGTACTTGTCAATTCCTTGGTAGATCTCTTGTGTCTTGGTCTTCCAAGAAACAAAACTCGGTATCCTTATCCACCGCCGAAGCGGAATACATTGCCGCTGGTTCATGTTGTGCTCAATTACTTTGGATGACCCAAACTCTTAAAGATTATGGGATATATGTGAAACATGTTCCATTGCTATGTGACAATTAAAGTGCTATTAAGATTGCTCACAATCCCGTGCAACATTCTCGAACTAAGCATATTGAAGTTCGTCATCATTGCATTCGAGATCATGTTGCAAAAGGGGACATTAACCTTAAGCATGTTCGCACCGATAAGCAATTAGCGGATATATTCACTAAAACACTTGATGAGAAAGTGTTTTGCAGGTTGAGAGGTGAATTGAACATCATTGATGCTTCAAACTTGGAGTAGGAACTCTATTTGATACATGCGGGGCATGAGCCTATGACTAATCCTTGATATTTCTCTTATGATGCTATTCATATGTCTTGGATATATTTGTACCTTGCATGTTATCTAACCCGTGTAGGTACTTGATTGAATCTAAATCTACGAGATTGCAACCCACTCACATCTTGATCAATCTCTACATCACCAAGTCTCTACACAATGATGGTTGAAGACAAGGAAGCACGAAACCATTCAAACATATCCTTTGGCAAATTCTATGTTGAGTCTCATGATTGTCATTTTGGATACACAAGTGCTCTTCCTTGCAAAGCTAACTCATGTAGGTAGATGAACTCAAACTCCAAGTGGTGCTCCCAACTCTTGATGAACTACATCAACCTTGAGCAACCCACACAAGTTCAACTACATGAGCAAGATCAACACCACCACCCAAGGTATGTTATTCCATCTTAGAGAAGCTTTACTCCAAGTCATGAGCCAAAGCAACTCGACAAGATGTGAATACTTCAAGATGCTTAAAAGAAAAATGGTAACCCCATTTTGAGCTTAAACGATGAGTATGACCTATGATCAAGTGATCTCACTTGACTCCTAAGTCAATATACTCTAACATAGGTGACTTTGTCGCTGACCATCTCTAGATGAAGTTCTCTTGTGTTCTTTTATGTGTTATTGCATTTGTATCTTGCATATTTGTTTGCCCTTTCAAACAAAAACAAAAAACATCATCTAGATCCTTTAGTTTCTTTTCTTTGCTTTTTGTTCTGCGTTTTCTGCATCCAATTCATTGCAAATCTTTCAGTAAATTCCTTGCATATCCTTGTGAGATCTTACTTGTCTAGTGAGCTGAGGTGACAAGTGGTTTCACTCTAATGAACTCGGTCACACCGGTTTGTTCTCTTCGGCCCAACCGAAATCTTTCGGTGCAACCGAAGCACACAACTCAGAGTCACCGATTCCACCACAGGAAAACCAACTTGCCACTTATTCCTGATTTCTATTTACTCCAACTCCACTCAATGATTCTTGTCCTCTACCAGCATCATATTAGATATACTGCTTTGCTCTGTGACTCGAGGACCAACCCATTTGTATCACATGTCCAGAAGAGCCCTTCTTGGAAATTGATGTCAAAGGGGGAGAGAGAGATCACATCAAAGCTTAATCCTTCCTATAGGGGGAGAAAGAGAGAATACTCAGGGGGAGAGAGTTTCTCAACAAGGAGAAAGTAATATCATCAAAGACCCCAGATGCTTGGTGTTCAAGAGGAGAGATGTCACATGTCTTTAAGAGGGGAAAGACATGTTTGTTTGCTTGCTTTAGCTCAAGCCCTGTTGTTTCTTTTTTGTTGCTCTGATTTTCTGTTCCCTATCTTCTCCCAATATCCCATGCAGATTCAAGGGGAGCAAGACATCTAAGGGAAGGAAATCTCTGATTTTATTGCATATCTTTACCTTTGGGGACATGTCTATATCCAATGTGGTACTTAGTACTCACTCTACATGTCATCCCAGTCTTGGTTCTCTTGTGGTTTCTCTTGTTTGCTCTGGTCAGTAGGTGTATCTATGTTATTTAACCTTGTTTGCGCAGGTTCATCCCATCCTAAGCCAACTCAAGACCACAAGGTACGTATATGCATCACAGTCATGTGAATGAGAAGTTCTTGCTGATGTACATAATGTTTGCAAGAAGGACTCATGAGTATGAAGGTACATTTCTCACATTCACATCATTTGCTCTGATGCATATAGCCAAGATACATGTAACACATTGCTTACTCTGTCATGTTTATGCATTCACATGCTCCTATATTCAATATTCACATGATTGCATACATGTAGGGGGAGCCTATGCATGTTACATGTCTTTCCAAAGCTTTACTTGCTATTCTCTATATCTTTATCTAAAGCTTTGATGTATGTTGTCATCAATTACCAAAAAGGGGAAGATTGAAAGCACAAGTGCTCCCTGGGTGGTTTTGGTAATTAATGTCAACATATCTCTTGTTGGACTAACACTTTTACCTAGTATGTTTCAGATAAGTTCAACAATGGAGTGGCATGGACTAGAGGATGTGGAACCCCTTCAAGATGCGAAGGACAAAGGATTGGCTCAAGCTTCAAGATCAAGACTCTACATTTTCTATTTTAGTGATCCAAGATCACATTGAGTCTATAGGAAAAGCCAATACTATCAAGAGGGGATGAGGTGTTGCTTAATGGTTTGCTTGCTCAAAGTGCTTAGTGATATGCTCCAAAACCCTCAACTACCTTCCCACATCCACATATGACCTAAACCAAAAGTCAAACTCGGCCCCACCGATTCTATCTATCCGGCGCCACCGAGTTTCAAATGTCATAGCCACTGCCACAAACCCTAGCAAATTGGTTTCACCGATAGGGATCTCGGTCTCACCGAGATGGGATTGTACTCTCTCTGTGTATGCCCATTACCAAAATCGGTCTCACCGAGTTTGAGCAATCAGTACTACTGAGATTACAATGCAAACCCTCTGGTTAGCTTATTACCAAAATCGGTCCCACCGAGTTTGTGTAATCGGTCTCACCGAGTTTCCTGACCAACTCTCTAGTTAGCTTATTACCAAAATCGGTCCTACCGAGTTTGTGTAATCGGTCACACCGAGATTACGTTAAGCCCTAACCCTAACCATATCGGTCCTACCGAGTTGCATCTCAGTCCCACCAAAAATCCTAACGGTCACTAGGTTTGTTGAATCGGTCCGACCGAGTTTAACCATTCGGTCCCACCAAGTTTGGCAAATTGTGTGTAACGGTTAGATTTTGTGTGGAGGCTATATATACCCCTCCACCCACTCTTCATTCGTGGAGAGAGCCATCAGAACATACCTACACTTCCAATACACATTTTCTGAGAGAGAACTACCTACACTTGTGTTGAGGTCAAGATATTCCATTCCAACCATATGAATCTTGCTCTCTAGCCTTTCCCAAGTTGCTTTCCACTCAAATCTTCTTTCCACCAAATCCAAATCCTGTGAGAGAGATTTGAGTGTTGGGGAGACTATCATTTGAAGCACAAGAGCAAGGAGTTCATCATCAACACACCATTTGTTACTTCTTGGAGAGCGGTGTCTCCTAGATTGGCTAGGTGTCACTTGGGAGCCTCCAACAAGATTGTGGAGTTGAACCAAGGAGTTTGTAATGGCAAGGAGATCGCCTACTTCGTGAAGATCTACCGCTAGTGAGGCAAGTCCTTCGTGGGCGACGGCCATGATGGAATAGACAAGGTTGCTTCTTCGTGGACCCTTCGTGGGTGGAGCCCTCCGTGGACTCGCGCAACCGTTACCCTCCATGGGTTGAAGTCTCCATCAACGTGGATGTACGATAGCACCACCTATCGGAACCACGACAAAAACATCCGTGTCTCCAATTGCGTTTGAATACTCCAAACCCTTCCCTTTACATTCTTGCAAGTTGCATGCTTTACTTTCCGCTGCTCATATACTCATTGCATGCTTGCTTGATATGTATTGTGTTTGTTAAACTTGTGCTTAAACTCCACTTAAACATAAGAATATTAAAAACTACAACTTTTGGCACTTAGTGTCTAATCACGCCCCCCTCTAGACACCTCTTCTTGATCCTTTCAAAGTCATCATCCACACTTCTTAGTGCTTTCTCAGATTCTGACTGGGCAGGTTGTTTGGATGATAGACGTTCTACTAGAGGGTTTGCAGTGTTCTTTGTCCCTAACCTGATTTCATGGTGTGCAAGGAAGCAGGCCACTGTCTCTAGGTCCAGTACTGAGGCAGAATACAAAGCATTAGCAAAAGCTACAGCTGAGATCATATGGGTGCAGTCTTTATTGAGAGAGCTTGGTGTGAAAAGTAAACAAGTTCCATGCTTATGGTGTGACAATTTGGGTGCAACTTATTTGTCTGCTAATCCTGTTTTTCATGCCAGAATGAAACACATTAAAATTGATTTTCACTTTCTCAGAGAACGAGCGGCTCAAAAACAACTTGATATTCTCTCTGTGCATTCCAAGGATCAGATTGCAGATGGATTCACCAAGGCTCTACCCACTAGAAGTTTTGAGGACTTCAAACATAATGTCAACCTGATGAAGTTGTGATTAAGGGAGGGTGTTAAACACAATATATATTATGTCACGTATGGAGTGCATTGTCACGCATGGAGGAGTCCAAGACTTGGCGCAGGATCTAGGATAGATAGTTGGTTCGGTTTACATGTAATTCTATCTCCTTATCTCCTGTAACTACTTCTATCTCTTGTTCTCCAAGTTATACACCTCCTGTAAAATCTCCAACGATGTATGCGCTTCCAGGGAGGTGTGCCCCTGCATATAACACGTAGCACGTCGCCTCAGGTTGAGGTAAGACGTTTCCGCCTACCGCACAACATGCACGTCCTGAGCATGCACGTCGATCACGTCAGGAGGCGCGCGAAGCAGCAACAGTACCTGAGGAGAACAGAGAGCAACATCGCCTGTGGAAGACAAGTTAGGTGACAAATAGGACAAGTCATATTTACGCACATGGACATCCGGAACCGGTTCATCGGACGGAAAAGTGAGGGCATGTTCAAGGGAAGCAGGATCAACCGAGACGCCGGTGTTGGAGTAAGGAAACACAGTCTCGTCGAAAACAACGTCACGAGAGATGTATATCCAACCTGTGGTACGGTCAAGACACTTACAGCCCTTATGCAGAGGACTATAGCCAAGAAAGACGCACATCTTGGAACGGAACTCAAGCTTGTAAGCATTGTACTTGCGAAGGCTAGGCCAGCAAGCACACCCGAAAATCGGAAGGGAGGAGTAGTTGGGCTGAACATGAAACAGACGGAACAAAGGGGTGTCCTTGTTGAGAACCGGAGTGGGCATAGGTTGATGAGGTAACATGCTGTAAGAAAAGTCTCATCCCAAAAGCAAAGTGGGAGAAAGGAGTGCGCAAGCAAGGCTAGACCAGTCTCTACCAAATGACGATGTTTGCGCTCGGCAATACCGTTTTGCTGAGAGGTATGTGGACAGGACACACGGTGAGAGATGCCCGTGCGCTGAAAATATCGATGGAGTTTGTGGTATTCACTACCCCAATTGGACTGAACGGCCTTGATTTTACAATCCAAAAGGCGTTCGACATGAGCCTGAAAGTTATCGAAAACTTGCTCAACATCAGACTTGTGTTTGAGCAAATCATGGTCTTCTATCGAAGTCACATATTTACTTGCAACTACAGCGACACTCAGGTTGTAGTTCTTGGCAAAATCAATCAGGTGTTAAGTTGAGAGGGAAGACAAGTTTTTTTTTCTTTTTGTGACAAGAGAAGTGTTGATTAATCTAACGATCCGACAAGTGCTGGGAAGCAGAATTTGGCCAAAAAAAACACAGTTCAATTTTTTAGTCAGGTTGCTCTGTTAGTTTTTTAAGATCACTAAATGCTCTTATAATTCTTTATAGAGGGAGTAGTACTAAGCAATATCAAAGTTTATTCTGATGTCATTCCTGAAAACAGAAGTTTGCTCTATTCTGATGCATGTCTCTGAGAGAGAATCATGCTGTCAACTTATTCAGAAAGCAGTCAAGATGACACACCTAATTAAGATACTGCTTCCTTCAGCTGTCATGCTTTGGACCTGGGATCTGGTATACTTGCAAAAAACTGTCAGCACAATGATGGCGGTTTTTTGAAAAAAAGAACCGAAAGGTGGTGGTTTTTCAAATTAGGGTCCTTATTTGTGGTGTTTTTTTTTTTGCTATTTACTCCTCAGACTCAGACTCGAAAGTAGAGTTCAATAAGAGAGCAAACTCTGCAACTACGTCAATAAGAGAGTAAACTCTGCATGATTTGCATGTTGCACAATATAGTGATAGATATGGAGGAGGGTGCAGGTCTGACGAGCGAGCAGGAGGAGAATTGCATAAAGGAAATGCGACAGGATGCAGTTAGTTGTACATTTTTACCCTACTGATTCCATCTTTCCTCTGTTTGGTTAGTCCATACAATGGCTGCCAGGATGAACAAGAATCTGAAGTTGTTATGGCGCTGCTAGAAGGAGGGCGCGAGAGGGCCGGCCGGGGGCCTTTTGCCCACGGTCGGGCAAGATGGAAGGGATTTCCTTCTTAATTCTTGCTTGATTAGATTGATACATCTCCTCTCTTTATAGAGAGGTTTACTTGACTCCCAAGCAAGGCTTACTTGACCCCTAAGAAAGCGACCCTTATCTCTAATTAACCCTAAGACTAACGGGCTATACTGCCAGCCCAGGCCATTAGGCACATTACGTACTCTAACACTACACCCCACCTGGACATGCAGCTTGTCCTCAAGCTGCAGCCTAACCAACTTATAACCATGGCTCGAGGCAACACAAACCTAACACCTAAAAACAAGCCTTTTACATCTCAGCTTGTTTTATTACTCTCAACCTGAAATGGGCTGGAATGATTTATTTTGGACCTCTTAACAAAAAGTGGATACCATCCGCACATCGGACGTGCACGTGTACAGCCACCTGGATCCCATTGACACAATCTGGACAAAAGGAGTGCATGTGTATGGCCACCTGGAAGTGGTCGTAAGAGCGACCAGCAGAGGTGCCCTCACGGCGGCCGGCGGCGGAATGCAGTGGTGCTACGCGGTGCGCTCTTGTCGGTGACACCATGCCTTCTCCCCGCCGGACGGCTGTTGGTCGGCACCGCACATAGAAGAGTGGAGGGTTGTCGATGGACAATGGTGAGGAGGGGTGCGCCTCCCCAACCGCCGATGTCGCAGACTTTGAGGGCGTTGTCCGTGGGGAAAACAGCATGCCAAAGATCCCCGACGCAGCGGACGAGATCGAGGTCCTTTGCGCAGCGAAGCGCAACTGGGAGAAACGACAGCTGCAGACCACACAACTCCCGCGCACGCCGACGCGCTACGAGGCCGCGTGCAGCAGCCTGCAGCCTCACCGTCGCCGACACGTGGCGGGTAGTGATCCAAGCTGGAAGCGGTGACGGCGACGGTGGAAGCTTGATCTGCTGGATGGGGACGCCCTGGGGAAGCGGTGATGGCGACGGCGGGAATTTGATCTGGTGGATCGGGACTCCCGCCGGCACGGTCGATGCGGGGCCGGAGCTAACCGGCGGTGGCTGCTGCAGCGGCTGCGGCGGTGGCGCACCCGGCAGCGGCAGTGGCTGCGGCGGCGGAGCGCCGGGCGCGGCGGAGGCCGGCAGGAGCGGCGGCTGCCAGTGTAGCCAGGGCTGGGCGGTGGTGGCGATGGATGGCAGCTGCAGTGGCCCGGCGAGCGCGGCGAAGGCCGCCTGGTGCGGCGGCTGCCACGGCAACCACGGCGGTGCGGGGGCGGCGATGGGCGCTGGAGGCGCGGCAGGAGCCGGCCCCGGCCACTGCGGGGCGGTGGTGGGCGACAGCTGCAGCTGGGGCAGTAGCGTCCCGGCGAATGCCGCGGAGGCCCCTGGATGCGGCGAGTACCACGGCAAGGCCGGCAGCCCGGCGGTGGCGGTCAGCGGCAGGGGCGGCGGCGGCCCGTAGGGGCTGGCCAGGTACAGCCGGATCCCCTGGACGGCTGTGACGAGGTCGTTGAGAACCCCGGTGATCTCCTCCGGGGTGTAGATGGCGGACGGTGGTGCGGTGGAGGGCGCCAACATCTGGGCGGTGGCTGCGCCGGAGGATGCGACCAGCGGCGCGGACGGGGAGGGCAGCGGCGCGGTGTAGATGGCCAGCGGCGCGGTGGTGACGGTCGGCAGCGGAAGCGACGGGGTGGGAGGCGACGAAGACATGATCGGAACTGAGCTACCTGATACCAAATTGTTATGGCGCTGCTAGAAGGAGGGCGCGAGAGGGCCGGCCGGGGGCCTTTTGCCCACGGCCGGGCAAGATGGAAGGGATTTCCTTCTTAATTCTTACTTGATTAGATTGATACATCTCCTCTCTTTATATAGAGAGGTTTACTTGACTCCCAAGCAAGGCTTACTTGACCCCTAAAAAAGCGACCCTTATCTCTAATTAACTCTAAGACTAACGGGCTATACCGCCAGCCCAGGCCATTAGGCCCATTACGTACTCTAACAGAAGTGGTTTTATCCGGTTCAGGAGATGGAAACGACGAACAGGAAGGACGCCTACGATTAACAACAGATCAAGGAAAGGAGAAGGTTCTTGATTGCTAGCTCGAAAATCAGATCAGGTCGCCCTCTCCATCGAATTAATCTGGTATTCATTTTTGCTCTGCTATTAACAGTGCTTCAAGATGCAGTTCTGTTCCTACTGTATTTTCTTGTTACGTTTGCGCTGAGGATAAGGGAACTGAGAAAAAAAGAGCTAACTTATTCAGAAAGAAGTCAAGATGTTAGCAATGTCATGAGCAAAACAGCAGTACGTACTTGTTTGCGGCTAGTGCTTCATCAGACAGTTAGTTCATCAGCATGCAGCTATATACAAACACAGTCAAGGCAGAACTAGAATACTTGTCTTTCATCAGTTATGGACAGAGGACAGATGCACCAGTCTTTGCCATCTGTGGCTTTGTGCACCTCTATATGTGTCCCTTCTAGATGGAAGAGAACTAAGATCCGGTTCCGGTGCCGCAGCAGGGCCAACCGCCCAGGCAAAGCGGGACATCCCTCCAGCAGCAGGACAAAGATTGAGAAAGAACAGCGGCAGAAAATCATACCGACATGGAGGAGGAAGATACTCTGTCTCCACACAACCTCCAACCATCTAAGGTCCAACCCGGCCAGTGCCGGATGACCTCCTGACACCATAGCCCGCGACCGCCGGAGACCCCCCAACCCGCTGGCTCCTAGACGAAGGCAAGAACCTCGCCTAACCATGAACGAAGCCCGGGGAGACTTATTCAGACGTGACGCCGCCACAACGACCTCAACGACGTCTCCCTCAACCCTAACCCTACCGAGAACCCCCACAACACCTAGATCGGAGATTCCCCCTCCCTCCAGCTGCTTGAGCGGCCGGCAAAGGGAGAGGGAATCAACGGCGGCACCAGTGGATCGCAAAGGGACTCGCTCCTGTTCGCCTAACCGCTCACGAGTTGTTTCTGGCGTAACCTATCATTTCTCTAATCTGCAGCTTAACTTTGCTCTGCCTCATCAACTGACAGGCTAGTTAATTAGCACGCTGACAAGAAGGGAATACTCTTGTTTGCAGTTAACCTGATACGCATGAAGCACGCATGCAGTTAACAACACTGATTTGTGGGACAAACCCAGTAAAAAAGAACCCAAAGATTTGTGGGGTAAAAAAAAACATTTATGATTTGGAGTCCAGAGATTGCACGCACAGAATATTACCCAGCACACGTGCGTGTTCCTTCCTTCCTTCCTTCCCAGGTCGAGGAGGGCACCGCCATGATCTGCCGCCACGGCAATTCCCCGCCGGCGGCGCTGGAAGATAACGACTTGCTCGAGGAGATCCTCCTCCGTCTTCCTCCCCAGCCGTCCTCCCTCCCGCGCGCGTCTCCATTGTCTGTAAGCGCTGGCGAGGCCTCGTCACCGACTCTAGATTCCTCCGCTGCTTCTATGCACACCACCGTAACCCGCCCCTCCTCAGCATTTTCTTCCATCGCGGCGATACGATCAATTTCACTTCCGTCCTACCCGCTCCAGACCACATCCCTCATGAGCGGTTCAACCTGCCAATCGGCGACTCATGGGGCCGGCTGCTCGGGTGCCGCCACGGCCTTGTCCTCATCTTACACCGGTTGCGCACAGAGGTCCTCGTGTGCGACCCCATCGCCGGCAGTCAGCACCGTGTGCCAATTCCACCAGAGTTCAAGTGCGTCTATGTCTATGGAGCGGTGCTCTGCGCTTCCCGTGACTGGGGCCACATGCACAGTGGTTGCCACTCCACCCTCTTCAAGATGGTCTTGCTGCTTGTGTCCACTAAGGATGGTCGAGCCCTTGCCTCTGTTTATTCTTCCGAGACCGACACATGGGCCAATCTCATCGAAGCAGAGGTTCAGTATCGACATTGTTTTGGCGGTTATATTAGTACCCTAGTTGGTAATGTTGTTTATTGGTCATTTAAGTATGTGAATGATGGTATACATGGGTTTGATTTGAAAAGGCAGAGCCTTGTTGTGCTCGAGGGGCCTCCCGATATGAATCATTTCTATAGTCATCAGATCATCCAGATAAAGGATGGCACAGTTGGTGTCGCCATGATGTCTCATCATCACGATAACATTGAAATGTGGCAGAGGAAGATCAATTGTCATGGTGTTGCCACCTGGGAGCTGTGGAAGACCATTGAAACGGAGTATATTCTTGGGTTACCTCCCCTGGTTGAAGGAGAGACTGTATGCTTGAAATTTATATGCGGATATGTTGAGGATACTGATGAAATATTTTTATGTGTGAAGGACACTGTTTACATGGTTCAACTTAACTCGATGCAATCAAGGGAACTTTGTGAAGCCCGTAATATTAGTTCATGTCATCCTTTGATCAGTTTCTATGCGCCAGGTAGTATACTGTGCAGTAGTTACCTAATATTTTTATGTTTCGCCCGTGGATGCTCAAATATCAATGCTAGATAGACAATCATAGTCATGTTGTTTAGTATATGTTCTCATTTAATATAGCTAGATAGACAAGCATAAGTCATCACTACTTTCTTTTTGAGGAATGTCATCACCACTTCATCGTTTTTTTTTGCATGTGTTAACATTTAATGTGGTTATCTCCATCCTTGAGAGATATAAAACCAAATATCAAATGAGTAATAGTGGAAAAATCAAATGTTGAATGGTTAGCTCATTCTTTTAACGATATTGCTCGGAAACCTTTTAATCCCTTGGTGAATGTGTAGATTATTTGGAAAGAAGCTAAGCTGGTTGATAAACCTATTTAACAATGTGTTGGTATTGCCTATTGACTCATTGGCTGTGATATATATCTGATTGATGATAGTGGAAAACCTTGATACGTGGCTTAAACCCAACTCAACTTGATGCATGCATGCATATTCATATACATTATCTCATCTAGTTTAAATCTTGATGTGTGCAGGTTCGAGGAAGACTAGCTAGCCGTCCCTGTTGATGGCCTTCACCCTACTGCTCAGCTTGGTAACACCAAATTGCGTGTGTGCACGTGGATGCAACGCAGGTCCTTCATGGCATTGAAAGGGACAACCAAAGACTAAAATATGTGTTGTCATATATAGGTGTGTATCTTATATTGTTGGCAGTAGTAAGCTTTTGTGATCGAGGAAACAATTAATATTGTAGCTGCATGGAGACTAGGATACTATTTGTGGTTTATATCTGCTCTGAAGGAAGAATATGTGAACATAATCGCAATGAGGGACAGAATGAGTCATGTAGGGTCAGGTGTTTGGGCAGAGTGGATTCTCGTAGTCGATTCTCAATTGGAGTTGTTGTTAGGATGTCTCGCTGTGTTGATATTTATAGGAGAAGATAAGAGCAGAGTGGGGACTGGGGAGATGATCAATGAATTGTGTGTGTGTGTGTGTGTGTGACAGTAGTTCAAATGATAGGCCTCTTTGTGTTGCATTTTGCATTTTGAGTGCTGTCCCAAGCGATTGCTGACCCGCTTTTGGTTGCCTGGACCTAGCTGAGGTAAATTGAATTGGGGCAAGTGTTCCAAAATACTATAGTTTAATTTGCGCAAGTCGGTTTACTCTGATTCCTAGCTCCAATTGAATTGGGGCAAGTGTTGCCTGGACCCGCTTTTGGTTGATTGGAGTAGCATCGCTTTATAAATTTCCTCGTGTTGGTTCCTCCTCTGAATCTGAAGGTAAACTGTTAATTTCCTCTGAAGGTAAACTGGGCAAGTGCTTCAATGTTTTAATTTGTTCAGGACAAGAGGTTGATCTGTTCAGTTAGCAGTAGGTTTTGTAAAATTTACTCGTGCTGATTCCCTGCATCTTGAGTTGCCATAATGTTAAGTAATTGTTCGTTTTTTCATTCTCTTGTGTTGGTTCTTTCAATATGCCACTCGTCAGTGAGAATCATATTGTTTCAATACAAGTTTTAGAGTGGTTGGGTTTTTTTAGAACCGTTCGTTGATGTCGATCTAACAGCAGACAAATACGAAGTACTGGGTAGTACTCCGATGAAAGTATGCGAAAGTACTAAAACGAGTGGGGCTGGTACTCGTGACAAGGTGGGGACGCGTTTTAATCTAGGGGCAGTTTAGTCCTAGGAAAATTTGCACGCGCCGCCGCCCCTCTCGTCGAATGCATAACCGCCGCCATGGTGCTACACCTTCCACAGTTACTCATCGGCGGCCATCTCCTCCCTCTCCTCCAAGTCCACCGCAGTCATCTCCTCCTTCTTGCCGCTGCAACTTCGCTCCACTCAGGCAAACCCCCCCCCCCCCCCCCCCCCCCCCCCCCCCCCCCCCAAGAATCGGCAGATCGAGCTGATGGCCGGCGGCGAGAACACCGACTTCGTGCAGATCACCGGCAGCGACCAGGTCAAGTTGGCCAAGTTGAGAGAGGTCCGTTCTTGGTTTGACAACACAAGGCAGATGAGCTGGACGGCAATGGCCACTCTAAGAAATTGACGAAGGAGAGGGCAAAGCTTTGCCCCCCGCCCGCACAACCGATTCAGAAAATCGAGATCCTCCTCTGGGCGATGGAGCAGGCCAATTCGTCCAGCGAGTGGACCAGGCGGAGGTGGTGGGCGTTCAGATCTAGGGTAGAGCATCCACTGGATCAGGAACCCACCGTGCACGAGGTGCCGTTGCAGATTATGTAGCCTCCAACCGAGTCACCGGAGACTCCGAAGCGCAAGATGAGGAGGACAGTGGTCGCGACCTCGCTTCCCCGCCGTTCTCCATGCTTCCCTCGCCGCTCTCCTCGTCTGAACGGCGGCGGTAGCTATGTTTAGAGTAAGCTTCCCCACTCCTCATCTTCCTACTGCTCGTGCTTACATCGTGGTGATACTGATCGTAATAGCTCAGAGAGGGAATGCTAGATGGCATTTTAATCTCAATGAATTGCATGAATATTTGAGTACATGGATTTGGAGAATGGATTATGATGTATGTGAACCCTAGGCATCATATGAACCCTAGGAAAAATTAGTAATGTTCTAGTGGTAGACACTGAAATATTTCGGTACAAACCGGTAGGCACTGAAATATTTCGGAACTGCCCTAGGCAAAATTTGTAATGTTGTAGTGGTGGACACTGAAATATTTCGGTACACACCGGTAGGCACTGAAATATTTCGGTACTGCCCTAGGCAAAATTTGTAATGTTGTAGTGGTAGACACTGAAATATTTCGGTACACACCGGTAGGCACTGAAATATGTCGTTACTACAATTTCAGTACACACCGATGCACGCTGAATTATTTCACTACTGCAGTTTCAGTACACACCGGTACACACTGAAATATTTCAGTACTGCAAATTCTATACAAAGTTGGCATTTTGTCATTTATGTGTGAATTAATCCATGCATCATATGGCCTAACTTTGTGCATGAGTTTGGGTCAATTTGATGTCTATTTATTGTTAAAATTATTGTCATGCCATGAAACACAAGACAAGTCACTGACCCAAGCTTGCAAAGATGCCATATCAATGTTGCTGATATGAATATGCATGTTTTCACCAAGTCTTGTGTCTGAATTAAAACTGAGCATTTTTTCTTGATGGTATCCATGGATCTAGAACTCCTATGAATTTGCTCATGTTGGATGTTTTGTTCTCCATCATTTGTACTAGCATTCCGTGCGATTAGATGCCATGACAAGACCCCTGGCATATTTATTTTCTTGCCTCCAACATCCCATGTGTGTTTTGCAGGAAAAAAACCTGGAGTTCACCAGGCTGGCTGAAGTTGTGAGGCTGGGAGGCTGATGGTGCTGCTACTGGCTGATCCTTCTTCTTTCAGTTTTTGTTCGTCATTTCTCAATCCGTTGGACCAGGGCTACTTCCCTATGTGATGTTAATGTATTAAGTAGTTCCTTCGAATTTGTAGTATTAGTTAGTTTGAATGTGGAAGTACCTTAATTTTTAGGAACGAAATGTTGCTTTGTATGACCAAGGGTTTCATACCTTAATCTTTGGATAATTAATTATGTGAACTGTTGGATGTGGCGCACAACGAAACGCCTTTACCATTGATACTAGTTCAACATGTCGGTCCAATTAGAGACCAGCCACTACCATATAGAACAGTTAGCATTTCATACTACAACCTGGCACGTACAAAACATCACATAGTGGAAGCACATCCCTAAGCACCTTGCATTGTACAAGGTCTTAGAGACCAGCCTCTACCATATATAACAGTTACCATGTCACACTATAGCCTATAAAACATCACATAGTGGAATAATCATAGCTAGTAGAGCATTAGTTACCAGTTAATAATAGTTGCAATCCATCACAAGCAATAGTACCTAGATATGAGTAGATATAGGTACGGTAATACACGACAAGTACTCGCAAACAAGAGCTAACATAACAAGTTCATTTCACATTGATACATGGCCCACCCCAGTTCTAAATTAGGTGGATGGTGATCATCATCCTCAAGTCATGGCGGCGGGTGTTCGCAACAGTGAGTAGGATGGCATGTCCTATCCGAAGATTCTTGGCACGAAGGAACTTCTTCCACCCTGCCCTGCTCAAGACAGTGCGACCGTCCGTGTCCACTGCATAGGCACAGCTAGTGATGGAGCCCGTTCTGGTAAGGCGTAGTCCAGCAGCCATGCCTTCTTCGTCCAGGTCGATGCCATAGCTATCAAGTAACCTCTTAGGTAATTTCTGAAAACAGTTGACATGATATATGATAATGTCACGTGCAATTATCAACAAAGCATACACCTCAAGACACATATACCATTGGATTCAACACTGAGCATATATATCATCACATCACTACACTATACGCCAAGCATCAAATTACTACAGTAATTAGGCATATCATTAGATTACTGCATACACTAAGCATATCATCGCATATTACTACACTACATGCATGTCATAAAATTCTTCACTAAATGAATTCTAAACTAGGCCTCTCATCACAGTACTACAACATGCATATCATATGAACTACTACACTAACTAAGCATGCATATCATGTAATTACCACACTAAGTAACATACCATGATATGCCGTTTAACATTCGTCCTTGTGAGGCGGGTCACGAATGGCTTCCCTAGGTAGTCTTCACGTAGCGGAAGCATGTCCTAGAGGTTGCCGATTTCCTCGTCGCCTAGTCTGAGTCCTTGGGCATACAGGTATTCAACAAGTGGGTTCTCATCATCATCTGAATCGTCGTCATCTGAATCAGCACCATCTTCCTACTCATGAACTTCATCCTCACTATCCGGAATCAAATTTAGATAGATAACAGAAATCCTGGGCCTATCTCTTCTGAAGGAGAAGCTGATCAATTCACTCCCACTAAGACGCATGCGGGCGATGAAACGATCCCAATCATCTCCTCCTATCTGGGTTATCTTTCGCCCCTTCTCGACCTGCATAGTGTATGGGCCCCCAAGAGCGTCGAAGGTCACGGTGTCTCCGACAAGCTCATTGAATGCCAATCTCACATTGCATGGTACGATCTGTGTAAGATAAAAACAAATAACAGACACAATACATTAGTGGAAATAGCAAAAAAACAAAAAGAATGTACTGTCAGAAGGTTCATATAAATTGTTACCGCTGCAACAACAAAAGAAGGCTGGAAGTAGATGCCGAACAGCGTGGCAGTAGAAAGGCTGGTCCGGCACCGTGAGTTGCAGCGTCCACATTGTGCTTCCTCCATTCTACACAGAACATGTTGAACTCTAAGTTGAATTGTACATAGTACAATACAAAGATCATACATATAATAAATCATAGTGATAACCTATACTGGCAATGGCCAATCAATCTATTTTCTATCATCTACGTAATAAAGCAATGCCAATGACAATGGCAATGCCCATCTCATCTAAACCTGGGAATAGTTCGGCATCCAAACTAAAACCAGTCCAATCCACGGCACACATCAAAACCAAACCAATCCAGATATTTTCATTTAGAATCTAGACCAAACCGAACTATACATGCTCATCATCCAACCCAGTCCAAACCGTTTTCAACTTTTGGATTGAATCCAAAGGTTCAAACCGTGGACAAAGCCATATGCGAGGGCACGTCATGAATCTAGATCAGACATGGCGTCAAAGCTCGAGAGAGCCGACGAGCTCCGGCCGGCAACAGTGGCTCTTGGATTTGAAGCAGTAGTAGGTGGTAGTGGCGGCTCAAACTAATTGATTGATTTGGTCTCAAACCATAGAAACCAAATCAAGATCCAATCCAAAAACTAAGTTTCAATTCAAACCAATCGGCTCAGATCCGCCTCCATAGGGAGACGCGGTTGGGGAAGGGAAGAAGAGGGGAGATCTCACGTACTTGCCGGAGTTGGCGGCGGCCGCGCACCGGCAGCGAAGAGAGGGGTCGTCGGGAGATGGCGGCGGCGGCGCTGGTCGAGAAGGGGAGAAAGAAAGATGTGGAGTGGTCGAGGCGGGGAGAAAGAAAAATGTGGTACATGTGGTGGCTCGGTTGTGTGGATGACAAGGGGACCCACTTGTGAGACCGATAGCAATTGATGGCAAACCGCAGGAGGTGCACGACCGCCACGTCCCCACGTGGAATGGGGACGGCCGGGTGGGTGTGTCAAGTCAAATCGGCACCCGCGGCTGCTCGGTAACTCCAAGAGGCAGGAGCAGTGCATTTCTTCCCCAAATCGGGTAGAAAACCCTCGTCCTCTCCCGAACCTAACCACCCTCTCCTCCTTCCTCACCACCCTCCTCCCTTCCTGCGCCTCCCTCCTCCTATCTTCGACCGACGATGAAGCGCGGGCGTGAAGATGCGGCGGACGAGCCGGAGGCAACCATCGGAGCAGAGCAGTCTGCTGCCGTGGCTGCAGCCGTGGGTGGAGCGGCTGAGTCCGCCGTAGCAGCGGAAGCTGGCGGTGCAGCGACCGTTGTGCCTGCTCCCGCTGCCATCGCAGCCGTCGAGGCACCCGTCGGCGAGCACAAGGTCAGGGAAGATCTGGAGGAGGAGGAGATGAGAAGGCGTAAGCACAAGGTGCATGACGAAATCGAAGAGCTCTTCGAGGAGAACGCCATAAAGGAGTTCGACGTAGATTGCAGGAAGGGCAGCGACTTCGACGAGGATGCCATTGACGAGCTATCTGAGGTAGTACTCTGTTTTTTGCTCTGTTTTTTTTCATGACATTGGGGTTTTTCTTGTTAACTAGATGAGCATCAATTTCACTTGGGCGTGCTAGTTGTACGTATGTAGGATTGTAGGGATCTAGCATAGATCTTCATGTTGGATGTGGATTTTTAAATCTGATTCACATTCTGATTCCAGCAGATACTCTGGTTTTTTTTCATGGCATTGGGGTTTGTCTTGTTAACTAGATGAGCATAAGTTTCACAAGGGATACATTAATGAAAGAAGTGGGGTAATGAACCCAAATACAAGAAAATGTTCATTGCAGGGATACATTAATGTAAAAAGTGGGTTAAACAATGGATATATGGCAGGATTCTCCATTGGCTTCCCTAGGACAGTGACAAAATGCTGCAGTTCCTGATTCATTTTAGTTTATGTAGATGAATTAATTTGCACACATGTTCATAGATGATTAGTTAGCACACATGTTCATAGATGATCCATTTGCAAATTCTATACAGATTTCCATTTTGCAAAGGAAGTGATCGCTCCCTTAATAATTATGGGCTGACACTACATATCCACTGGATACCAAAAAATCAAAACATTTCATCTAGCCAATTTTCCACAGTATGTTATCTAGATGATCACAGCCACATCTCTCATCAATATGAGCAGTGAGACACCCCATAGCTCCTTTACCAATTTCCTTCTGAAACTTATCAGGGTCTAACAATGTTGGAGAAGCAGTATTGCCGCTGTCAGAAATAATAATGGTTTCTTCATTCCAGTAGATAGAACAAACCCCCCCTTGTGTGAAACATGGAGGAGTATAATGAAGCCATTTTTCTGATTCCAATCAGAATTTCACCTGTAACAAGTATCAAATATCATTAAACCAAGCCACTTCATGAAGTCTTTCATGTGTTAATTATGTACTACTTGTGCAGTAATCTATAAATGCAACTATTCCACCGTCCATATTTATGCATGTCAATTTCTTTGCCTCAATTATGTATGTGCACATACGCCTTATTTCTAGCAAATAGATAGTTGCCATGTTACACATGTGTACTTTGAAAATATTGTAATTAAAGGCAATGTACCATAATAGATTAGCTGAGTTCTTCTATGTGTACTAATTCACTAATTCACAGGAGGATGACGACGACGTGGACTACAGCATGGACAGCAGGCACAGCAAGAGCCGGTACACCCTGAGGCATCTAATTGCTGGGAAGATCAAGTACCGTTTCTTTGGCAAGATTGGGTGCCCTTTCTGTTGCAAGGTGATCGGTGGCGGCATAGATGGCATGATCCAGCATGCCTTCAGCACTGGCAATGGACATGGTAAGAAGCGTAGTGCCAGTACTCTGGCTAAACATGCTGCCTACGCACGCTTCCTCGAGATTGTCAAAGTCAATGAGCCCTACAACATGCATTGAAGAAAGGAGAGAAGTGATGTGCTGCTAGAGTGCTGCTGCCGCCCCAGGACCGCCGTGTCCTCTTATGTTATTTATGTTTCTTTGTCGTTCGACTCTAAAACTGATGTCCTATGGTGTGTCTGAACCTATGCTGAGCGGTGGTTGATCTGCCGTTTATGTTAAGAGTTTGCTGCTACTCTGGTTTAGTGTTCCTAGTTGTTAATACTATTTTGGTGATGCATGTTTAAGCCTTGTACAATGCTAGATGCTTAGGGTGGTGCTTAGAAAAATAAACAGGGTTTTTCTGAAGCACTGGTGCCTATTTCTACAGGAGAGACGCCTATTTATGCGTCTACCCTGTACAAATAAGCACATGTGCTTAAGAAAAGCCTAGTTTATTTCTATAAGCAACTCCCCTAAGCACCTTGCATTGTACAAGGCCTTAGCAACTCAAGTATCGTACGGTGGTCTATGTTATGGTTGCTGTGTTATTCTGCTGTACGGTGATGCATGCTAGGAACTCTAATAATATGACTATGGTAGTTATAGCTTGGCATGACTATGTTTAGTGTATAACTCAGCATGTTTCCTGCCATATCTATGAGCAGTTACAACTGAACTATGCATTAATTTTTGACAAAATTAAAGCATGCAAATGATTGCCGATTCCACCTATTGCCAAATCAAGCTTTGTACTGATGATGCATTAGATATTGCAATAAGTAGAGGATGCTCATGATTGCCAAAAGTACCTATTTCCACTTTCTGATAAGAACTAAACGTGAATCAAATGATGCTAAAAGTAGAGCATGAGCATGAGCATGTATCAATGCATTAAATATTGCAATAAGTAGAGGATGCTCATGATTGCCAAAAGTACCTATTTCCACTTTCTCATAAGAACAAAACGTGTATCAAGTGATGCTAAAAGTAGAGCATGAGCATGAGCATGTATCAATTGATGACCAATTGATGCTACCTATTTGTGTTTGAATGGGCTCAATAAAGCTGGTGCTGGTTTATGCTCTCTGCGTGACCGTGATGGTAACGAATATACTTGGTTGGCTATGATCTTGCTGTCAAATTTAAGTTTCAGTTCTTTAAGACTCTTTGTTTTTGCTGCTTCCTCGGGATCGACTTGCTTTCTCGGGCGTCCACGTGCTCTCTTCCTTTTGGGGGAGTTGGGTGCACCATTTTTGGGGGAGTTGGGTGCACCGGTATCCTTCTGGGAGTTGGATGTGTCAGGTTCGTTGGAACCATCAGGATTGTTGACTAATTGTGCGTCCTCTTCTGAAACATCAGGTAGAACTGCTTGCTGGGCATCGTACACCTCCTTCTGTATAAGAGAGAGTGCTGCGTTAGTTCTAGTCATGACACTTATGAAATAAATGATATATTCTTGATGTAGCGCTAACCGTTATGGGGAACTTATATGATTCGAGACGAAGCACATTGCAATTTGAATGCAGTAAGGCTGTACATATTTTCCACCTGAAAATATCTATCCTTGCCTATATTGGATAACCGACACTGATGTCAGCATAGCTTTCAAGCTAAACAAAGTACAAATTTAAATTAGGCATTCAATTACCTGGTTCAAAATATTGGTCATTTCATCCCCGTTCCATGACAACATGTACTGCAGTGTCCAAACCGCACAGGAAGTCCTGCGATGTTTAGTTAAAGATCAGTAATCTTATTTGTGTACGCAAACAATAATTTATGAGGCCATGCGTACCCATCGGTCTGTTGTGGTATGTTCTCATAGCGTTTTTTGGTCCATTCGGCAAAATGGATGTTCTTAGCTGGTGATATCAACCCTTTCTTGACAGCTTCGTCAATGCAGAACTGAATCGAGTCCACCTAGGGTACGACGAGTTATACATAGGGTTACGGTACTTTGGGAGCTCATGTTCCATGCGGATCAAAAGAGGCAGCAAGAGAACACTTACAAGAGAATCTTCCTTGGTCTTGTCGCAATGATAATTCATGGAGTTCAGAGTCTGAATTTCTTTTTTGTCAAAATTAAACATCATTAGCATCCAATGGTTCTGGTGTACATTCAGTGGGACATGCACCTGCAGTAAAATTTGGGTTGGGTTGAGAACCGAAATTTGTCGTGTACAGTGTGTACGTAAACTATGAAAGTGTGGAAAACGTGTACCTTTCGGCGCCCTACAAATTTTCCTGCTACACGAGCTAACCATGAGGCTGCACGTCCAACAGGAACCACCCCCTTCATTTGTAACAACTTTTCGGTTTCTTGAGGGGATATGATTGAGGTAGTATCATTCTCAATTTGGCTAATGCGAGCATATGCCATAATAACTTGCCAAATTTTCAATCATACAATAATAAAACAGTTGTTGCAGTAATGATGTATAATATACTATAATGGGTTACATCACCATAAATGTATTTGTCGTTCAAATTTCGCTTCAGATTTTCTGCTGTGAGGGTAATGTCTCCGATTCTAGCTATTTCAACAGGGTCGTATGTTCTGCGGATGTAAACGGCTGTCTCTATGTCCTCATCCGTGAACTTGTAATCATTACCAAAGACAGGCTTCATCGGAGTTAATTGTGGTTCCTCATTGTTTTCCGTCACATGTCTTGCACTTGGTGTAGTCGAAGTCCCTGTCGTGAATTGGCTAGCCCTAGGAGTTCCTGTCAGGGATGAATTGCACACATTGACTTGATCCTACAATGAACAAAGGTAGTTCATCATTAGTTTGTTACTTTTAGATATTAACGTGTTGGGCCATATTGATCACCTGCACGCCTCCTTTCTGTGACACTCATTGTCGGTTGCTTGTAAATTCGTATTTTAATTCCTATAACAATGCAAACAATAATGAACATGAAGGAACATATTCATAAAAAATACAAAATGCACAGTATGACATACATGGAGTTCCCTCCTTAAGTCTTTAATTTCGTCCTCGGCCTTCGACAACCTAGGATTAGCACCAGTTTTAGTCTTCATGTCGATCAAGTCTTCACCTAGCGTCTGGTATTTGACATCAAATTTTTGCTCAATTTCCATTAACTTCCTGCCTACCTTCTTTTCATGATCAGCAATGCGTGCATTCATGACTTCAACTACCATTTCAATCTGTGTAAACAAAATAAAACCCCGTTGATAACAATAGCTAAATGAATGAGGTTCCATGACACCTATTTGTGATATTGCAAAAACAAATAGTCTTTGGAGTACATACTTGCTGGCTACTAAATTGTTGTCCTTGTGATGGTGCTCGATACGAATCATGTTGATGCACATGTTCATCTTTTTTTCTTGGAAAATTATTAGAATTCTTGGACAGTCGTTGAGGAGCACAAATTTCCATGACAGCCTATTTTCATAAAATATAATGAACCATCAGTACCAAATAAAAAATTGGATATAGAAAGTTCAATTGTAGATAGGTACCAACCCGTTATGAAGACCTCCTTTCTCGTAAGCATCGCTTCTTAAAGTAGCCATCATTTCGTCCCATCGTGCGATCAATGGAGGGGGTCTAGAAGCATACATCAATCGGCCACTACGCACGTGCTCCCAGTACCAATACTACACAATAAATTAGTTCATCACCATACAGATATGCAACAGAACAATAATTAAAGGACATTAAGTAGTGATCTAGCACTAACCTGGAGCAGAATTAGATTTCCTTGTAGATTTACGTGATCTCGATTTCTAAACTTGTGAACGGACTTGAAGAAGTGATTAAGTGTGAAACATCCCCAGTTAAATTTCCGAAGGTTTTCAAGATCTGTAACAAGGTTGAGAAATTTCGAGTCCACATAATGTTGTGCTGTTGGTGCTAGAACAGTACCAATTGCATACAGAATGAACCGTCTCAGGAAATCGCCGTCTGGGGCTTTGGAAGCTTGGATCGCCGTTTCAAGGTTAGAAATCAAAATTTGCCCATTGTTTGCATAGGCGGTAAACAATTCTCTGTCGGTTTGCATTTCCAGATGTGGCTCTATATCCTCCCCTTCTATCGGAATGCCCAATATACCTTGCACGTCCTCTTTTGTTATAGGAATTGGCGTTTTACCGATGGTAATGGATTGCGTGTCCATATCTATGCTCTTGGCTAGTCTAACCAACATTATGTGCCGTAGAGTCACTTCATGCATCTGGGTTAGACCGCCAAGACTAGTTTCTGATATGATGTACTTTTTGTGGTCTTCTGACAATAGTTTTATGGTTTTTCCGAACCTTGTCTTTGAGCATACTAACTTCATATGACCATGCTTTTCGGCGAGTTCCTATTACATGCCATTAAACTATACTGTGTACACATGAATTATGTGTACGAAACGATTGTACACAAACAGTCAATTACTTACCGCATCGGTAATTTCGGAGATGGGCTTTTCTCCATTATGAAGGTTTGTATCTGAAACTGACATTGCTGGCTCGTATGCAATGATAAAATCCGGCTCAATTAATCTGAACAAAATTGGAAAATGTATAACAAAATTAGCAGAGAATTAATTTTAAGAAAATTAACTGGGTCATTTAACATATGATCCACTTATGGGTTTAAGCACAGAACCTATTTGGGTGCAAAACCTATGAGGGTTCAACTACTAAAGGAGCGGAGGACAATGATTATAAAGAGTTACGATCAGGTAATACCTTATCTCGGAGACGGTGCCACCGAGTAGATGTCGGCAGTTAGTGCGTCGCAAACTATAAGTGTCGGTATAGCGTGGTCGACGGCGCAAAGGAAAAACGGCGCGTTCACGCGAGGAGGAGGCGGCGAGAAGAACACTGACGTCCGATCCCTCAGATCACGTTGGCGGTGGGCGGCGAGTGGTGGCCGCCGACTCCTGTATTCCGTGGGCGATCGGCGTCTCCGATCTGATCTTGCAGCGATCGTGGGAGGTGCGGACGGCCCGGGTGGTTAGAATGCAGAGCTGTAATCGCAGGATTTAGGGAGGGTGGGCCGCGTGAGTTATGTGAGATTTGCATAAATGATATAAAGAAATAAGAAAATCTTGTCAACTCGTTTAGGGGTTTAGGGGTTTAGGGTTTAGGGGTTTAGGGTTATTAGGGTTTAGGGGTTTAGGGGTTCAGGGTTTAGGGTTTAGGGTTTAGTGGGGGGGTTAGGGTTATCAGGGTTTAGGGTTGAGTGTTGACATGCAGGCCCAGAAATGCGCGTGTCAGAGATCGTACTTTCATGTATATGTACTAATGATCCCAAACTTTCTTAATGGCATCCCATGACCACATAGAGAATGCATGCATGATGGTTTCCATGTGGGGCAAAATTTTGAATGTTCTTACGGTTTAGTGGGGGGGTTATGGGTTATCAGGGTTTAAGGGTTTTTGGGTTGGCAAAACTATGTTTGTCTTATGGTGGACGTAGCACACACACCGGACATTGGTGGAGCGTTGGTCTACAATGGATTCCCTCCGGTAGCATCGATCCGGTCCGTTCACTGGCACGGCCGACAAACTTCGTGCCACATAGAGCATGCATCCATCCACTGGACTGGATCGATGTTGGGTTGGTTTCATACAGGTGAGGAACCCAGCTAGTGCTTTCGGGGTGTTGACATGCTAGGCCGGAAATGCGCGTGTCAGAGATCGTACTTGTGTGTATAATCCCAAACTTTCTTCATGGCATCCCATGACCCCATAGAGAATGCATGCATAATGGTTTCCACGTGGGGCAAAATTTTGAATGTTTTTACGGTTTAGTGGGGGGGTTAGGGTTATCACTGTTTAGGGTTTTAGCACTACTAGGAAAAAGGCTATAGATGGAATGGACACTAATGGCGCACCTGTCATGTGGTGCGCCACTACTATATTGCAGTGGCGCACCATGTGCTGGTGCGCCATTAGAGTGGAAGACACTAATGGCGCACCTGGCACAAGGTGCGCCACTATTAACAATTTTTTTTTCCAAACATACTAATGGCACATCATGGCGCGGTGCGCCATTACTAGTGCTAAGTAGTAATGGTGCACCGGCCACACAGTGCGCCAATACTGTTGTTTTTTTTATTCTTTTTTTTTGCAAAACTACTAATGGCGCACCGTGGCACAGTGCGTCATTACTAGTTTAAACCAGTAATGGCGCACTATGCCACGGTGCGCCATTAGAATATATAGCTTTTCCATGAATTTTAGCATGACTTTGCTAGAAATAGGACATATGGGGTACTTGCGAATAATGCATGGGCTGGGGTATCTTAGTACTTAGTTAAGTAGGATCAACTGCCCCGCCATTCTTGCTGCATAGGTGGCAATAGAGCCAAGTGATTAGTGCCAAGTGATTAGGCCCAACCTAGGGTGCCTCGGCATCGATAAACCCTAATTGATGAAAACTTAACTTAGCATTTAGGGTGCCTCGGCGTCGACAAACCCTAAATGATGAAACCTTGTCTTCTATAGGGTGCCTCGGTGTCGATGAGAACCTAAATGAAACATAGTGAAACAAGCGCACGGTCGTGGGTTCGAGTCCCCGCTGGCGCATATTTTTTTGCTCACAATGAAATGGGTTCAGTTGAAGCAAAATTCAGTTAAAATAGCATCTTCAGTTCAAAAAAACTACTAAATGATCACAAAAACTTCTAGACAACATTCTGTATGATCTGACCAAAACTTGAACTAAATGATCACCAAAACATGAAGGATTTTGCATCACATCACAACCATAAGTGTTCTGCACCAGCATCATAACAATCACATAACTACATAACAAAAGCAAACTTGTTCATCATTACAACAGCAAACTTGTTCAACATAACAAAAGCAAACTTGTTCATCATTACAAAAGCAAAGTTGTTCAACATAACAAAAGCAAACTTGTTCAACCACATAACTACAAACTGAGACACATAATACCACAAACAACTCAATATCCCCAGTAGTAGGGGTCATCCCAATGATCCTCTGCCTCTTGCCATTGCTTCAAACCTTCTTTGATGGTTTCGATTTTCTTCCATGCCTTGTAGGTGACGTACGCATCTTTCGCTGCGTACTCGATGAGGTTGTTTGGCAGTGGGCTGTCCCCCCATAGTTTGTGGTCCAATTTCTTGTTGATCTTATGCTTCATTTCCTTGTAGGATGGGTGGATGAGGCTGGCTGCAAACTCAGCCAAAGACTGCCACTTCTTTCCATTGTTTGGAACTCTCCATTTGCGCTGCATGTCGACGTACTTGTCAGGGTTGATCTCCAAACCAGACAACTTCAGCTTCTCCTTGTCACCTCCAATGGAGAAGCCAACAAAGGTGTACAGCTTCTTCTCCTGCAGGAGCGGGCGGAGTTCCTTGGGCCTGCATCAAATTAATCTGGTGCATCAAATTCATCTACTTCAAAAACTTCAGAAACTACTAATTAGACAGAAACTTCAGAACTAGTATTGCATCTACTTCAGAACTTCAGAAGTAGTAGATACCAAGTATTTTGGGTTTGGAAACATACTTGAAGAGAAAACAGAGGGCTCCCTCACCTCCACCTCCTCGGAGCCTTCACCGGCCAGTAAGCAGAAACGGCTACCAGCCGGCGAGCGTCCTACTGGCGGCGGGAGAGGGCAAGGAGGTGAGGCGAGCGCCTCGGGAAGCGAGGGGAGCGGCGGGGAAGCGTGGTTGGAGTCGCTGGCGTCCTGGCCCTGCGTCTTGGAGTCACAGCCACCACTTCGTCCTCCTCGTTTTCGATTGGGAGCCATCTGGATCCAGGAGACGGAATCCCCATCACCACCGCCTGCGGTGGCGCCTGCGGCTGCGCCGGCGGCGGTGCCCGCGACTAGATTAGGCGGTAGAGGAGGGAGCGGAACACCTTCCACTTCTCCCTCTGCTTTGGATCCAGAGACTCCGCCTCCAGCATCGTCGAGAGGAGCACCCCCATCGCCGGCTGGCGCTCGTAGTTGGGGAAGCAGCGGAGGATTTCTTCTCCCCTGGGCTTGTCTCTCACCATTTCCGACACGTCGTTGAGGGCCTTCGCCATCGGGAACCAGACGTCGAGCTCCTGAAGCCTCCCCATCAGCACTTCATCGCCGGCAGCGAGAGCCCACATCTACTGCTCGCGCATCGTCATCAAACCCTAGCTCTGGGAGCGTCGCGTCGCAGCGGTTGTTTTGGATGAGATCTAAGAGGGAGGGAGTGGTGGAGGAAGTGGCGGAGAACCGATGCGTCGGCCTAATAACCTCTCCCCCTCCCCCCCCCCCCCCCCCCCCCCCCCCCCCCCCCCCCCACCCCGGGAACCGCCATGGGGTCGCCCCACCGGTCAGCCGCCGCGATACGTGCCAAATAGCACGGGAATTCCACCATTCGGCCCATCTTGAACCCAACGTCCTCGGGCCAGCTTCGCGCGTCCACCACCACCCCATCGATGTCGGCGAGCTCCAGGCGGCGCCCTCACCGGCGGATCGAACCTGGTCGGAAGATCAGCAATGCCGTGCCGAGATTTGGCACGTAGTTGCATCGGAATCGCGTATCATGCAAGAGGCGTGCGTCGCACGGGAGCGTGTCGCACGGGAGCTTGTTTTCGGGTAGAAATCATAACATAGTTCAGATAGATAAAGTTCACGTCCGCCACCCGCGCATGCAAACCCACGTCGCCGCCATTCCCATGCATGCATGCCTCAGGCACAGACAACGAGATGGCCCAACGGTCCATCTAGTGACCCAGCGGGTGAGGCTGGCGTGGGACGACCCATCCGAATTAGGCCCAAACGAGCGTCGCGCCGGGCACATCCCAGGGGTGCAGGGAGTTTAGTCCCACCTCGCCGAGCGAGCGGAGCTAGCACCGGTTTATATAGCGGGCTGAGCTTTCCCTCTCGAGTTCCTTTCTAAAGCGGGCAGCACATTGCCTAACCGTAGATATGCCGGGCCCGCATTGCACACCTCAAGGGGGCATTGTAAAATAATTTTTTTCAAAATTTTCTTTCATAGACATGTTTGGCACATGTGGGTCACCATGTACAAGAAAATTTGGGTCATTTGGAGGTGGTGAAAAAATTCACCTTTTTCCAAAAACTGGCTTAAGTTATACCAAATGGTCCCTCGGAATGCGGGCATTTTTTCGACCACCTCCAAATCACCTCAATTTTGGCTCACATGATCTCTTCCACAAACAAAACTAGGTTTCCAAGTTTTTGTATTTTTTGAATTTTTTTGAATTTATAATGCCCTCTAGACTGAATGTTGAAAACATCGGTCTATGCCTCAAGGGGGCATTGTAAAATAATTTTTTAAAAAAATTTCTTTCATAGACATGTTTGGCACATGTGGGTCACCATGTACAAGAAAATTTGGGACCTGCATGCAAGAGTCGGGGACCTGCATGTGAATAGTGATTCATCAAGGCCTTGACAGCTGCTGGCACAGCGGCTGCCGCCCGATTTGCATGCAGCGAAGATGAACGTGCATGGAGGTTTCTCAAAGATTTCCAAGCACACCCCAGTGGGCCCCGCTTATTTAAAAAATACGTCAGTCATTATTGCTCTGTAAATGAAGAATATGCATGATGATTATGAATATGCATGACAACCATAGTAAGGGTGAAGAATCATATTCATCCTACAATGAGGACCAACGCTTGCTAAAATCACCTCGATGAAGGTATTTAAGCAGGTAAAGGAGCTGGTCGAGGGGCGAGGTGGGACTATTTTTAGTTAGACGAGAACAACGCGCGAGATCGTACGGGACGTGGGCCGTCCGGAGCTGCAACCTCGGATGGGCCGGTGTTTGGGTCAACGTAGGAAAACGGCCTGCCATGCATGCATGACGTCGGTAGTCTCGCCTAAACGATGGACACGCACCGAGCCAACCATGCAGACAGTGGGATCGCGCGGGAGATCCGTCTGGCGGCCGTGTGTGCGTGTAGAAATACATCACAAAAATTATTCAACTCGACAATAACAAGTGCTCCATGCTAGCCCTTATTCCTGTTCGAAATACATCATCATTCTTAAAGTTGGACATCAAATGATACACACAGAAAATGGAAACGAAAAGATGTCGAACTAATACAGTAACATGGCAGTACAACCGCACTTCACTAAATTACTGTCACGATGAAATAGAATGTAAAGACCATGTCACACAAAGCTGAATGGCACACGACTTTCTCTGGCTCATCGGTGGTTCATGCTGTATGTAGATATCAAAGTTCAGCCTCGAGATCCTACACAGAAGAATACAATAAATCACATGGACATCAATTATGAGTAAAACACATGCAAACTCTAGCAATTTAGCGCATTTACGTCGATTGTGACCTGGTTTCTTGCAATAGCCACAGATATTCTATGATCTTGACTTCTTTGTCTTTGCCTGCATCCTTTTCTTCGGTGCACCTCGTCTTGGTACATGCACGGGATCCAGAACCTTATCAACTTTCTGCGAGTGCGGCATCAACGGGCCAAACCTAATGCTGTTATGATGAGCATTAGTTGACTCCTTGCTGTCAGCTTGCTCAAAACTTGATTGCTTGCCATGATGTTGTGCTTGTAGAAGCATCTTTAGACGGTGATAGTCCTCATCAGAGTGGCATGCCTTGAAACTTGTGGCGTGACTACAATTCCGCAACTCGCGGTACCTTTGCAGGCTTACCGAATAGTCATACATCTGGTTTTTCTGGTAGGTGCGTATGCACATTTTGCATTCATAGTCCATCTAATGGGAACGCAACAACCGGGCAGAATTGTTTGTTTTAAAATCCCCAATATGTAAAAAATGTGGGAACATGGTGTGCCTGCGCAATACAGCTTACGGCAAGAACAACTCACCCTGTGCAAAAGACCTCCTTGCTCTTCAATGCGCACTCCAAACTTTTTATCCATTCTTTCCTGCTTCGACACAACATAAGTGGAATCTTCTGATCCATCTAGTATCTCTCTGATCTGACATTTGCTGACAGCATCTATGCTCCATAAGACCATCTTAAAGACACTAGGTGTGAAAACTGTTGCGGCGTGTTTCTCAAGCGGCGAAGCATTTTCCTCTGTAAATGGAACGGACTGCAAGGCTTCGACGTCATGGAGAGCTTCGTTAATCCGTCGCGACGCAAGGCAACGCTCATAGTGCTCTAGCATTTCAAACAACGACATCTTACCCTCAAGATGCGTATGTAGCACAGAGTTCAAGCTCCCACTCCTCTGATTGCTGCTCAATCCTAGGAAACAACGCCCCTCAAGATATGGAGCACACCACAACTTTCTCATCTGATACATCTGATGCAGCCAAGACTCCTCACTGGTTACTTTATTCCGTTGTAAGAATTGTATCCATTTTATCTCATGTTCTTCAATGGAAGAAGTATCATAAATGAAAGATTTGAATTCCTCCTTTACACCGTCATCATGCAGATGGCGTACAATGTCCTGCTGAATGTGCCATATACATAGTCTATGGTTTGAGTCTGGCCAGACCACCCTTATTGCTCTCTACATTGCAAGGTCCCCATCTGTGATCACAGATATCGGATGCTTCTGTGCCATGCAATCAGAAAAGGTCCGCAACATCCACTCGTATGCCTGGCTTGTTTCATGAGAAATTATACCACAACCAAAAATAATAGTGCTGCGGTGGTGATTCAACCCGACAAACGGCACGAATGGCAGATTGTATTTGTTGGTTCTGTAGGTGCCATCGAAAACAATGACGTCTCCGAAAGCCTCGTAGTCAAGTCGCGATTGACTATCAGCCCGGAACAGTTCCTTCAGATGGCCATGCTCGTCTACCAAGTACTTGAAGAAAAAAATCCACATCTCGCTCTTGCCTCGCCATCATGTGCATGATCACCGTATTAGCATCACCGGCACTGATTGTCTCCTGCTTATTAGCATGGAAGAAATTATAAATGTCCCTCTTTATGCATCCAACCTTATCAAATCCACTGTATTGAAAGCACAAAATATCCATAATACGGTATTTGCGGATCCCACATTTTTCCATGTCCGCAATGTCCGCTTTCTGCTCATCGCTAATTCGTCTGTGCGAACGCAGCAGACAAGAAAGATCGTGTGGGGCTAGAGGATGGTTGTGCTCATCGATGAAATCCTTGACAAACCACCGACCGGTTTCCTCCTGTCTCGTAATGACCAATTTAGCATTACACCCAACACGAGTTAAAACTTCGTGGCCTCCTCTTTCTATCTTCCATCTTTCTTTTCATGTGCTTCTCTTCGTGAAACCCTTGACGACTACACACAATTTTCCTTAAAATTATGTATTTGTTGGATCCATCCCACTCAACGTAGCTTTTCCTCACACTAAAACCTTTTTCAAGAGCATATTTGTTGTAGAATTCATAGCCTTCAGCCTCACGATCAAACATCTTGCTGACAACATTTAGATACTCGAACATACTCTCATCACTTGCATACGCCATGTCTTCCTACATATGACATGTGAGGGAAACCAATCATCAACATCTTTTTGTTTACCAATGTTGCAGGTGTAAAATAGCTCATAGGCAAAGACAAGTGCATGGAAAAGACTTTGCTCGTTTGACATGTGAGGGAAACCAATCATCAACTTCCAACAAGTAGTATCTCATCTTCCTTTAAACTATATTTCATGCACTATGCAAACCTAAAGTGATGATGACTTTAATAAACTAAATTAAGTGAACTATGGAACCAGTATCTCATCTTCCTTTAGTATATCTCATCTCAAACGTCAAGTAAGTCACTTTTTTTCCGCGGTACCAAAGGAAGTAAGCAATGCCCTCAACATCTTAAACAAACATGATGCGATTAGCTCAAGAGAAACTATGCCACGATGAAGCTTTCCATTCGTTGTTCTAGTCTGTACAAATCTCGCATACTACTAAATTACCCGGATCTTGTGGGGTTGAGGTTGTACTGCATGCACGGTGGAGGGGCGCAACGGCCAAGAGAACGAGCAGAACGCCAAGCCGAATTCATACCTTAAGGATGGTACGTGCGAAGAGATGGGATCGCCCCCCGCGGTCACCGCCGATTCAGCCGGCGCAGATCCGGCCTTCTTCTTCTTCGGTGACGGCGTGGGGGGCTGGGGTTGGTTGGGTGGAGGACGAGGACGATGTATTTATTCCTCTCGCCGGGCAGGTCGAGGACGGAGAAGGTCAGGAGCGGCGAGCAGCGACGAATAGATCGAAGGAGGATTCCGAACTGGATCGAGTAGACATGGATCTGGTCCTCAGGTGATCGGTTCAAGAAAAGATATTCTCCCCTGGACCATTATGCCCTTATCGCAATTAACATATTAAATTTAATCAACTAAAATTCCCCGCTAGATCTGACGGCTAATAAGAATCAGACATGATCAGACATGTAAGTACTGCTAAGTACTCCGAGTACTAACCCAATCACGGTAAAACAGCTTTGTTTCAAATCATTCAGAAAGCAACTAAGTTTGACATCCTTCCTTATCTTCTTTATTTTTTCCTTTTATCTGTTCTCAACTTTCTAAAAAATTACATTTAAAACAATGGTCACTTTATAAATATTTTTTGAAATTTAAGAATTCTAAAATTCAATCTTTATTTTGGAAACACATTTTTAATATAGTTTAGAATTGTTTTTGAAAAAATGCACATTTTAGAAAATTTTGGAATATTTTGAAAATTTGAGGAAATTCTTTAAAATTTGGAGATGGTTTTTAGAACTTTTTTTAATTTGAGAATATTTTATATATTTTTTACAAAACTAGCAACGAAATAGACAGCAGGCTTTTTCTAGAAAAAAATGGGAATCTAATGGAATACATTAGCGATAGGGAGATACGGGCCAGGAAGTCTGTTGAAACTTGCGTAGACTATTCCTAGGTGTAGGATTATTGAAATCTAATTGACGCTTGTAAGTTTGTACTGTATTGCGTAAACCAACTTGCGTGTTCGTCTTTCAAAGCATTTACCAAGAAGCTTCTGGAATTTTTAAGAAATTGTTTTAGTTCATAATTATTTAAAGGGAGCGCCTGCAACTCATTCGAATGAGATATAAAATGGTCTCAGTCGAATGAAGTATTGATGACGTAGCTGGTTGTTTGTCGCAGCCCGGTCCCCTGGCAGACCAAGCAGACTTGTTTCTTTCTCCCCGCGCGAAACAAATAGAAAACCCATTTTGGTTGTAACTTCTGAGTTGTTTGTTGTGGGTTGTGGGCCTTTGTGTTGTGGGCCTTTTTGGGTTGTTTGTTTTGGGTTGCGAGCCTCTTTGCAAAAAATGATTATATATGGACCACTGCAACCTTGGACGAGCGGGCTCCCGTGCTGCACGTTCTCTCGTCCCTCCCCTGTCTTACTCTACTTCACACTGATTTGAAACAGTAACAACACACCCCAGAATGGGGGAGGGCTTCTGGAAAGATACGTTAAAGGAGGAGCAACCTGCCATAGACTTGAGGATAAAGAAAAAAAAAGAATATACAAGAACCAGTGGCTATACTTCTGTTTTTCATCCTTAGACATGATTATATGTGTGTGGAAAAAAAATCTTTACGACTAAGATATATTAAAAAACAATGAGCACTAACAACCATCTAAAAAAACGCTAAGACAAATGACCTGTAAAAAATGATTAAAAAAAAGGCTTCGCCGTCGCCGACAACACTACCCCTGACATGTTGGTTGTGGTCACGTTATACGTCTTGCGGGTGCACTTGGGTGCGTTGAGTTGCGGTTGCGCTCTAATTGGGCCAATTGCAACTACAAAACAAAAATTAATCTTTAATGAAAATAATAATAATAATCAAGGGGCTGACATTATATGTCGTGCGGGTTGCGCTTGGGTGTGCTGAGTTGCAAATTGCGCTCCGGTTGGAGCGGTTGCAACTACAACAAAAAGACTTTAAAAAATGGAAACCAATTTCATCGGCGTCGAGAACCCTCCCCCCGACCCCCGGTTGCGGTCACATTATATGTTCTGCAGTTGCGTTTGGGTGTGTTGAGTTGCGATTGCACTCAGGTTGGGCGGTTTCAACAAAAAAAAATGAAACCAATTTCATCGGCGCCGACAACCCCGCGGTTGCGGTCACATTATATGCTCTGCAGTTGCGCTTGGGTGTGCTGAGTTGCAATTGCACCCAGGTTGGAGCGGTTGCAACTACAACAAAAAGACCTAAAAAATGGAACCGATTTCATCGACGCCGACAACCCTCCCCCCTCCCCCCGATTGCGGCCACATTATATGTCCTGCAGTTGCGCTTGGGTGTGCTGGGTTGCAATTGTACTCGAGTTGGAGCGGTTGCAACTACAACAAAAAGACCTAAAAATAATAAAAATGAAACCGATTTCATTGGCCCCGACAACCCTCCCCCTGATGAGAGTATTACGACTCCATTGCCACAAGCTTTTTCTATTTGCCTTTTAAGTACTATTCATTAGACTCGTATATTACGAGCTCAATGAACCCAACATTTTTAAATAAAGAACTGACAAAGTTAGATTTTTTTTCACGGGTAGACAAAGTTAGAACATTAACTAGTGTGTACAGAAAACTGTACTTGGTCTGTACAAAAATATTGACTAGTAATATGACCGAAAAGAACTAGTAGTATATATAAAGAACACATAGAAAGAATGATTCAAATGTAGTGGTGTGCAAGTATACTAGGAAAATATATATTCATCTAGCCAATAATAATTATCATGAAAAAGTTACAACATGTCCATGTTTCATGAAAAGGAAAATAGAATACTAGACCCATTGTCCGTGTCACACGTAGCTGCATGTTTGTTCTGCAGTAATCAGCAACAGGATGCTTCTGGCGCAGGCTCATGCCCAATTTTGTCCCACACATATTTTAATTTTCCAGAAATACTTTTTAAAAAAATTGTTCTAAAAATGTTAAACATAAAAAAGAATTATACTGGTGAAAATAAAAATATGACACGTTCATATGTAAAAAAAATGCTTATCACATATTTGAAAAAAGTCATATATTCAAAACATGCTTCATCACGTATTTAAAAAATGTTTGCTGCGTATTCAAAACTGTTAGCCACATATTTGAAAAATCATTTATTCAAAAATGTTTATCGCATGATAAAAAAAAAGTCATCACACCCCTAGTTGCAAGTGACATCGAGTAAACACCCCTAGTTGCAAGACGATGGTGTACTTGCAAGTGACATGCGGGCCCTCGCAGTTGCGAGCCGACCTTGGACTTGCAACTAGGGCAATTACGAAACATCACACACAAAACAAACCATTTGCTAGTCGAGGGCCAAGTTGCAAGTGGCATGCATGCCCCAAAGTTGCGAGTTGATGGTGGACTTGCAATTGAGGCAATTACAAACTATACACAAAAATGCCCAGTTGCAAGTAGAGGGTCTACTTGCAAGTGACATGCGGGCCCTCGCAGTTGTGATTCGACCCTCGACTTCCAACTGGGGCAATTACGAAACAACACACAAAATACAGCTGGTTTGCAAGTGTAGGGTTGACTTGCAAGTGACATCGAGTAAACACCCCAGTTGCAAGTTGATGGTCTACTTGCAAGTGACATGTGGGCCCTCACAGTTGTGAGTCGTCCTTGGACTTGCAACCAAGGCAATTACGAAACATCACAGAAAAAATAGACCAGTTGCGAGTCCAGGGTTGAGTTGCAAGTGGCATCAAGTAAACACTCCCAGTTGCAAGTCGATGGTTGAGTTGCAAGTGGCGTGTGAGCCCCATAGTTGCGAGATGATGGTGGACTTGCAACTGGAGCAATTACGGAAATAACACGCACAAAATAAACCACTTGCAAGTCCATGGTGGAGTCGACGGCGGAGTTGCAAATTGAGGCAATTACAAACTACACACAAAAAAGCCGAGTTGCAAGTCGAGGGTCTACTTGCAAGTGACATGCGGGCCCTCGCGGTTGCGATTCAACCCTGCACTTGGAATTGGGGAAATTATAAAACAACACACTAAAAACAACCCTAAGTCGAGGGTCGGGTTGCAAGTGACATGCGGGTCCTCGTAGTTGCGAGTCGACCCTGGATTTGCAACTGGGGCAATTCCGAAACAACACACAAAAAAACAACCCTAGTTGCAAGTCTAGGGTTGAGTTGCAAGTGACATCGAGTAAACACCCCCTAGTTGCAAGTGACATGCGGGCCCTCGCAGTTGCGAGTTGACCCTGGACTTGCAACTGGGGTAATTACGAAACATCACACACAAAACAGACTAGTTGCAAGTTCAGGGTTGAGTTGCAAGTGGCATCGAGTAAACACCCCCAGTTGCAAGTCAATGGTCGAGTTGCAAGTGGCATGTGGGCCCCATAGTTGTGAGACGATGGTGGACTTGCAACTGGAGCAATTACGAAAATAACACACATAAAAATAGACCAATTGCAAGTCCATGGTTGACTTGCAAGTGGCATCGAGTAAACACCCCAACAACCAACACAACAACAACAACAACAACAACAACAACAACAACAACAACAACAACAACAACAACAACAACAACAACAATAACAACAACAACAACAACAACAACAACAACAACAACACACAAGCCTAGTTGCAAGTCGAGGGTCTACTTGCAAGTGACATGCGGGCCATCGCAGTTGCGATTCGACCCTGGACTTGCAACTGGGGAAATTACAAAACAACACACAAAAAACTACCCCAGTTGCAAGTCTAGGGTTGCATTGCAAGTGACATCGAGTAAACACCCCCCAGTTGCAAGTCGAGGGTCAGGTTGCAAGTGACATGCGGGCCCTTGCAGTTGTGAGTCAACTCTGGACTTGCAACTGGCGCAATTATGAAACAACACACAAAAAATAGCCCCATTTGCAAGTATAGGGTTGAGTTGCAAGTGACATCGAGTAAGCACCCCTGAGTTGCAAGTCGAGGGTCTCGCCCCCAATTCTCCACGGCAAAAGAGCGCGGCACGGCATGGCGGCGTTTCCCCTTCCGCCGGTGGTGGTTAAATTATTTACCTTTCTCTTTATCTGTTGATTTTGACACACACATGGGGTCTGGAATTTTCTGTCCTAATTTCGATCCATGATACCAACACACAGAGCTCCCACCATTGCTCTGTACCATTGAACACTAGTACTAGTAGATCTAGCTACCAGATCTCAAGGAAATTGCCTTGCATTTCTCGCTAGTACTAAGAAATACGTCCCTGCCTAATTACCCACTGTATTAGTTTAGTTAGCCCATGGCACAACCTCACCAACCAAACACGCTCCTGCTCTCTCCCAGCACGTTCCGATGGCGCGCACTTTTCCTGCTTTTCTTGCCTGCCCAAGGTACTAAACTAGATATTTCTAGTAGATCTCAAGAAAGGCACACCGCATCTGTCACTAACTATCTGCCTTGCCTAATTACTGTATTAGTTAATCCATGCCACAGGCTGTCTTTGTCGTCTCGGATGAATCACATGGTCTGTCTACTAATGCACCCAACAATTGCTTAAGCGACACTCGCAGAAACCTTGCGGGATGATTTGGTCCAGTTTTTTTGTTCTGTATCGTTTTCTAAAAATTTCAAAAGAAAATGTGCACAAAGTTAAAGAGGTATGGCCTCTGAATTTTTGGGTGTGACGGTGCACCTAGATCCACCCTGTTGCTACTGATATCTTCCATCTTGATTAGCTAGCTTCTTCCACCTAGATCTACTTTTCTGACTGAATCCTCTTGACCACATTTATTCTGCCTTAGTTGAGTTCTACCACCACCCCTGCACCCTGGTTATTACCATCAGTTGAAGCTCATTTAATGCGCCAGTTTTTATTCGATTAGTTTGCTGCGACACCTGATAATATTAAGTGTACATCAGCTCAAGTCTTGGATGTAATCACGTATGCAATCTGTTTAGTTTTGCCTGACCATGTTCCTTAATGTTGATTTCGCACCGATTCGTTAGTTCATTTTCCAGCGATTCTAGCACCTAATTGCAAAACGTTGATACATGATTTGTCTTGGTGGATAATTGGATATAGGCCTTGTAGTTTAATTTTTGGTTTCAATCAATGGGAGTTGGAAAATAATGTGATTCAGCATCACTGGAATGATTATCTTAGTCCTGGTTGGAAACTGAATATCGGTTGTGCCATTTGTAAAAACATTACCCACTTGCAATGCGTCCACTAGTATGCATGATTTGAACAACTAATTTTGCTGCCATGATACATACATGTGAAACTGAAAAATCTTTATACCTACTGCATGGTCGTATATGTGATCTGATAATACTTTTGAACTATACCAGTAAGTAATAAGGTTTCATCCAAATTAAACTGTACCGGGCATATACTGGATGGATAGCTCATGCATGGTTTGTTCCTCTACCTCTCTTGCTAAATGGATGGCTCCACATGCTTCATCACCTTGAATTTTTTTTGGTCTCTGTTGTTATGCAAGACAAGCATGCTTCATGTATGCCCATCGTTTGTTGGTTTAGTTCTTCATTGTCCCAGTGTAAATTTATTTAGAAGTTCATGATAAAGTCAAGTTTGTTCTGATGTTGCTATTAAATATTTTTCCAGGTTGAGCTGGAAAGATGCCACTCTTGGAATAAGCGACTCTTCACTAGGCAAGTTTAGGACAACTTCTATTGCACAAATGAACTAGACATTGAAGACTTAGCTAAAAGATGTGCTGTTTCCCACATCTTCCACAGCAAAGAAACGCGCATGGCATGGCGGCGAACTATGCACGGGCAGTCGCCATTTCCCCTTCCTCCGGTGATTGTTGAATTCTTGAACTTTCTTACCCTGCCTTCCTGCACCCACCATTGACCAGATTCGTCCGACAGACGCTCTTGTACAGACACAGTATAATCTAAGCTCCTGCCTGCCCCAAGGTTGAGTAATAAACTGGACCTAGCTACCAGATCTCAAGGAAAAGTACACTTGCATTTGTCGTTAGTACTCTAGTAGCTGCCCGCCTAATTACTAATTAATCTGGATCTAAATGGCCTGCTGCGTTAGCCCCACTGGGAGTCTTTTTGCGTACTAAACACAGAGTAGTAGTATATACGTATTACATACAAGCTGAAAATAGGAATTACTGATTTGTGAATATGAATCATGTATATAGTAATAACGGCAAATAGTGGTTGCTGAACTGACCAATGATCATTATGATCCTTCTTATACAGTTTACACCTGATATGTGCATGGATTCAGTCGAAGGTATCATGGACTATGTTCATCGACGATTAGTTAGACTTAAGCCCCACCAGCCTCCGAATTTTGGGTGTGCCGATGCTCCAAGATCCACCCTGCTGCTACATATAACTTCCTGGGTGCCCCCTCACAAGAGGGGGTCACAGTGACCAGGCCTGGGTGACTGTTTATCAAGAACACAGGTCTCCGCAAAGTCATAAGACCATGTATGGGGGCTGACGCCTGCCCAGTGCTGGTTTAGCTCCTTCAAACGGGCAGATCAATCTAGTTTACGGACTGAATTCTCTTGAACAAGTTTATTCTGGTGTAGTTCTACCACCACCCCTACACCCTGTTTATTAACATCAGTTTTAAGTTAATTTAAGGCGCCGGTTTTTATTTGATTAGTTTGCTGCGAAGCCTGATAATATTCAGTGTACATCAGCTGAAGGCGTGTTGTTTTGCCCTGTGAGGCTGTGACACTAGAGACTATTAGGAAGTACTCCTATTAGTATTGGTCTAGGAATCTTTATTAGACTATGTTTCATTTCCTTGCACCTCAGCTGTAATATATATATATATATATATATATATATATATATATATATATATATATATATATGCCCCTTTCCTAACGGAGACCTTTGATTGACATGTTTTACATTGGGTTTTGCAGCCATTCTTTGCACCACTGGTTTATTTGCGTGTGTTGCTGCTGGTGACTATGAAAAAAAGCGGAAACGCTACAAGCCTTTGATAAAGGCAGGTATCTCAGCTGCTGTAGCATAAGGAGGTAGAGTGGGCCATCAATCGTGTCTGCTGATCGTAGCTAGGCTCAGTCAACAGTGGCGGAGCCAGAAACTCAATATAGACGGGGCCAAACATGTTATATTTTGTTTGACCTTGGCCCTTGCCAGCACCCCTGCCTCCACCACTGTCAGTCAATACGGTAACAAAAATGATTCCTAATTACTGGTACAATACGTATTGGCTTCTACTCACTTTGTGAGCCTAGCTACGATCTTTACAAAGCTTTGTAGCATTTGTATACCTAGCTGGTTTTTCTTACTTGCCTTGTACAGCCAGATCTAGCTCACTGGCAGCGTGCTTTACCATGCCTTGTTTTATTTCTGACAAGTGCATATATTTATCTCTCGCGCGTGGTTTGTGCAGAACCGCATGTGGATGGATCAACTACCGATGTGCATATAAGCTAAGCTAAATAATCCAACCTGACAGCCCACGCTATGTACTCTAGTTAATTTGCTCCCTCCAACGTTGCTGTCTGCTAACGTTCGAGTGTACTAGATTATGTATGAAGAGATGTGAGTTTTTTTCCGGCACACTGTCTCTATATGGTCCCATGTAGCCATGGGGTCTAAAAGAAAGATGCTCCTTGTTAGAATAAATCCGAGGCCACCGTCGATCATCCGAGGACCAAACAATCACACGAGCATGACACCGAGATTTGTTAACGAGGTTCACCGATATGATTACATCCCCGGGGCCTGACTATGGGCGCTCCTCCCCATGACATCGCTACAATACCGCACCCGGTCGCCTTGGACGCCGGCATACGCCGTCGGCTTCCCCTGCGTTCCTGGACCGTGACCGTGAGCTGAGCTACCATTACATGCTTTTGCTCTGAGCTTGCTCTATTGTGTGCCTGGACCGTGAACCAAAGATTGGCTGAGCTGATTTGATGGGCGTGTAGCCGCCGGATTGGCCGAGCTGATTTGATGATCAGACTCATCGGCTGTGACTGGCTGGCTGTTGTCAGAACCGCTCTCCAAAAAGCACCTCGGTCCTTCGCCCTTCACAGGGATTTTGGCCGGAGCGGAAAGAAGGTCGTGGCTTGCCTCTTGCTCGCAAGGGAGAAGGCGCGCTTCCACGATGGGGGTTTTGAGCACGGAGTCTTGCCCTAGAGATTTGAGTCGTTAACCGATGATCCCATCGATCCTTTGTTGATCTCACAACAAGACTCTTAATGAAAGCATCAGTGTCGCTGTTAAAACCGGCAAACCTCGGGGTAGGGGGTCCCGAACTATGAATCTCGGATAGATGGTAACAGGAACAAGGGAGACAATGTTTTACCCAGGTTCAGGCCATCTTGACGGAGGTAAAACCCCATGTCCTGCTCTTATTTAGATTGACGATGGTGTATCGAATACAAGCTTGACCTACCTCGAGATTATATACATGCCGGGTAGGGCATCTAGGGTTACATGGTCGGTATCCAGGAGATCGTGCAGAGGCGGTAGGAGATGTCTTGGAGTATACGCCAAGTCTTCGGCAAGTGTGTTCTTGAACAGACGTGCAGCTTCCGGAGTCAACCTCGATGAGAATGAGGGCCCATTACCTTGGCCCGGGAACCACGGTCGGCTAGGTTAGTACCCCTAGTCCAGGACGCCGTCAACGAGGTCTTATGTGGTTCTCCTACTGGATTTATAACCTTGGTTCTTAACCGAGGGAAATACTTATCTCTATTGTACTGCATCATCCTCTCCTCTTCGAGGAAATCCCAACACATCTCACAAGTAGCAGTCGCCAGTCGCAGAGAGGGCCAACTGGGTTTCGAGGCCCTCCCATTGACGCTCGTTATGGGTGTTCATGGATTCCTCCATGACACACCTCATGAGCTCGGCCTCCTCCTCCTCGATCATGGGAGGTGGTGGTGGCGGGGACGGGGAAGGAGATGGCGTCGGCGTTACGCTGCGCACACGCCTACGCCCGCGCGTTTGGGCCGGGCTCTCACCACGAGCAGACGCGGGCGACGAGGGCTCGGAGGATGACCGACAAAAAAGGATTGCCGCCATAGGTCGTGCTCGTCATGGAGCCATGTATCCAACATCGGCGAATCAACGGCATACCTGTGGTCGTAGAGCAGATCCAGTGGAAGGCGGGCGTGATGTCGATCAATCTCCTCATGGCGGGCGTGGCTGCTCACCGGTACTGGTGGGATTGTCACACGATCCGCAGAGAGATGCCAATTGTTGGGGAGGTGGGCATCTCCCCACGGGAGTGTCGGTGGAGACGTACGACCTATTGTGTTGTGGGGCTGCCGGCGGCGCGATGGCAAATGCGGGCGGAACAGGTGGTGTGGGCGGCACAGACCTGGTGGAGGAGGAGCCAACCTCATGGTCATGCTTCCCCTTGTTGATCCAATGCCAACCCATGGCACCAGCGAGGAGGTGGATGAGAGGGATGCGCTGACGGCTAGGGTTTGCTCGCTTGTGTCGGGGCTCGAGGAGGTGGCCTGGCTTGAAAGTGGAAGCTGTGGATTGGCCGGTCCACGGCTTCCACATTAGAAAGGACGATGACCTAGCAACTGGGTGGTTGACAGCGGGGGCCCACTGCGCGTGCGTAATTATTTTGAACGGTGGAGGTAGGTGGATGGCCGCCACATGTTCCCGATGCGGACGAGGAGCAAACACATGCATGTCCGTTCAACGTCAGTGTGGATGCAAACCGGACACAACTTTGTGCCGAAAATGGAACGGGCCGGACACCAAAGGGACAAAAAATACAAATGTGGTCGCACGTTGGGCCCGTGCCACCTGTCTGCTTGAGCAAACATATACTTGATGGGGTAGTGCATTGGAGTTGCCCTGAGAACAAGTATATAGTAGGATGAGAGAGAGAGGAGAGAGAGAAGGGAAGCGGGCTACTAATTAGCACATGCTCCTAGGCATGTTGTGAGAGAGGAGGTGGGCCATGTATCGAAAAAGTAGTATACATTTACATGTAACTATTGTACTTGTCAGCTATAAGTTTGGCTATAGATGATGTGGCAAGACCATATAACCAGCAAGTGGCTATACTATTAATCATGCTCTTAAAGCAAAGACCAGCGACGACTTGGAAATACCCAATCATGATGAGCCCAATAAAAGGAAAGAGCCCACCAACCAGGACGCTACGCTAGGTCTCACTCCCACTCGCACTCCCCAGCTGCTGCAATGCGCCGCCTTCTGCCTACGCCGCCGGAGAGCACCTGCCGCCACGCCCAGTTGCTCTGCCTCCTGCGGTTGGTGGTGTAGATCCACGCCGATCTGCTGCGCGCGGGGGCGACGGGCCGGCGGAGGATCTGCCATTCCCGCTGGCGGCGCGGCGGAGGAGGACCTGAGCTGAGCTGCCGATGCGGGAGGCCACGCGCCGGCGGAGGTGCTGAAATGCTGCTCTCCTGGGCGACGCACAGGACGAGGAGCTGAGCTGTTGCTGGCAGAGGGGACGCGCCGGGCGGATCACGCTGGCCCCGCGTCTTCTCCGCCGTCGGCATTTTCCGCGGCAAGCTGCTGGGTGCATCGGCATTGGGTACCAGATCTGAATGAACAAGGCATCCACCCATCTCAAAGGTTAATTTTGTACTAGCTGATTAAGCTTGTTGCTTCTTTTCCTAGTTCCTTCTTCGTGAATCGGAAAGTTGATTATATTAGACTGCTTGAACCAAATTGCTTTGCCTGTGTGTAGAGTTAGAGAATCTTGTATCTAACTGATGAAAAGTAAATGTGGAACCTACTTGGTGAAAAGGCTGTTCGTTCCAGATCTGAAGGAACATGACATCCATCCATCCTCCATCTCAAAGCTTAATCTTGTACTAGCTTCTTGCTTCTTTTCCTTGTTTCTCCTTCATTCAGGAGCTGGAAAGTTGATTATAGACCGTTGCATTGGTGTTGGTGGATTATACCACGCATTTTTATTTTATTTTGCTGAAAATTGCATTGCCTGTATGTAGCTAACTGATGAAATGTAAATGTGGCACCTAATTGATGAAAATGCTCTTTGGCCGGTTGGACCTCAGAAATCTGTTTGTTCCCTCTGAATTCAGGGTGGACGACACGAGCGGTCTTCAGGACCGGCTCGCGGCCCGCTCGGTCCGGCCAGACTCGGTCCTCGTCCGGCATAAAATCCAGCCCGTCCGGGCCCTGCAAACGGGACCGAAAATCCCTCGGTCCGGTCCGGTTAAAGCTCGGTCCGACCAAACGGACTAACGAACACGAGCTATGGCATGGCGGGGGCGTGGCAGGGGCATGTCGGGACGAGGCGGGGGCATGACGGGGGCGTGTCGAGGTCGTGGCAGGCGCGTGGCGAGCGCGTGGCGGGTGCGTCGGTCGTGCGCTGGTCAGCGCCACCGTCGTTCATCCGCGCGGCCACGGGCATCCATGACACATGTCTACTGGATGCGCCATGCTCGGATCTATCACGTGGAAGGTAGAACTTGAAGCGGGAGGCCCTACACCGCCGCTGTACACTGGCTGTCGTGCACCGGCCGTCGTGCCAGATTTTTCATCACTGTTGCTACCCAAGCTCTGCTTGGCCGCCATGCCGTCCACCGTGAGTCACAGAAGTCGCCGGACACCTCCACGACGAGCCCCACTGCCTCCAGCGCCCTCCCTGCGTCGCCGTGCTCCGGCACGAGCTCTGGGGTGACCACCGGCCGGTCCAAACGAGGCGGTCGGTCTGGCTCGGGCTTTCGTCGCTGCGGTCCGGTCCCTGAAAACAGGACCGCGACGCTGCTCGGTCCGGTCCGGTCCGGACCGCCAACGGCCGGTCCAAACGACGGCTCAGTCAGGGACCGGACCGGCCCGGACCTTGTCCACCCTGACTCTGAATCCTAGCTAATTTAGGAGAGTGTTAAGATTAAAGCGTGAGGGTCAGTGTCCAATAGGTCAATAGTAAAATTTAACTGAAAATTAAATTTGCTTTGCCTGTATGTACAGAGTCTTGTACTAACTGGTGAATGGTAAATGTGGTACCTAATTGATGAATAGGCTGTTTGTTCCTTTGAATCCTATAAAAGCTATATGCAGATGTGGAGATGGGCATTTTAGGGGAGCGTTAAGATTAAAGCGTGAGGGTCAGTGTTCAGTAGATAATATTACACTGAGAATTAAATTGCTATATATTTCTTCAGTTGGCGAGGCAGTTCAAAATTAATTTGTGTCCTTACACGGTCACTTACACCTAGCTAATTAAGCTTCTTGCTTGGTTTCCCTGTCTCCCATGCCGCTACTTAAATTTCACCCCATTTTTACTATTGCAGCAAAAGGCAGCAAGTACAATGGCGATGGTGCTGGATGCATTCGCGTCCTACGTGGGCCACATGCTCGCGCAGGTAGCAGAAGATGAGGTGGGGACGATGCTGGGCGTCTCCGGCGAGATCGAAAAGTTGGGAGACAAGCTCCGGGACCTCAAGAACTTCCTTGCTGACGCCGATAGGCGGAACATCACCGACGAGACCGTCCGAGAGTGGGTAGGGCAGCTGAAGCGCGCCATGTACGAAGCTACTGATACTCTCGATCTCTGCAACCTCAAGGCCTTGGAGCGTGGATCCTCCTCTGTTGATGTAGGGTGTTTCAATCCCTTGCTATTCTGCATGCGGAATCCCTCACATGCTCATGAGATCGGCACCCGCATCAAGGCGCTCAACCAGAGGCTCAACTCCATCAAGGAGCGGAGCGCTGCTTTCAAATTCATCAATCTTGGGTCATATGAGGGTCGTCATAGCAGCAATGCCAATGCCTCCCAGCATGGTAATCCAAGCCGGGAGACGACAGGGGACTTCGACCGGTTGGCTGTGGTCGGGGAGAAGATTGAAGAAGATACAAGAGCATTGGTGGCCCAGATCATGCAGACAAGTGAGGACGTCAGCAACAACATCATGGTGCTCAAGGACGCGTTGCCCAAGGGATGACAGCTATACAGCCCTACTACCATGTTGACACATTAGCACCTGATGACGCTTGGTCATTGCTCAAGAAGCAGGTACGTATGCAATTAAACACTATGCATGTTTGTATAATCTATCTTTATCTACTTGTTAAAATACTACTAGTTAATTAATAGATTTTTTGACCTCTTGGAAGGTAAGATACTGGTGATGGTTTGTGTGGCTAATGTTAACTTTGCTCTTTTACAAATAAAGAAATAAATAATAATGTCATCGAAGCATGGTGCTAAACAAGGAAACATATCACATTGCCAATCGGAATTTCCCTTTTTTTTATGCCTACATGACACAAATTCGAGAAACTGCAATTCTGTATAGAGCTTGAGTAATAATTAGAAATTTAGGATAATTTATATATGTTAATTTATCATGGAAACAATTCAGTGGACCCCTATCAATACAAGAAAATTGATATTGAACTAAAATTAACTAGACTATATCTTGGAAGTAATTTTGCTAAACGTATATACATTTTTTACTGCAATATTTGGCCTTGTATTATGGATTTTAGGTGAGCTAGAGATAAGATAATTTCAGGTGACTGTAAAATAATGAAACTAATAAAATAGTATTTTGGTTCTGCTGAATTTGGAGTATAATTCTATATACTGGTGATGTGAGATTAGTGGAAAAGTTTTTAATAAAAATGAAATATGTTATAGTTATTGCACAAATCTTTGGTGTATTCGGGTTAGGTAAGTACATATCCATTTTTTGAGCGGGAGTAAATATCCATTTTGATGAGCACTTTATGTGTTTTGACTATGTACATTGTGAGTAAATATCCATGATAAATTTTCACTTACGAATATTCAGTTGTATCTTAAGAAGTAAATTTGAGTGACTTAGAGGAGCTTTGTGCGTAGTTAATTAATACTATCGGGCCCTTCAATTACATGTTCGCAGGTACTGTCAACTGAGATAGATGAAGACCACATCAATACGCTAAAGGATATTGGAATCAAAATTATACAAAAATGTGGTGGTTTACCACTTGCCATCAAAGTAATGGGGGGCCTCTTGCGTCAAAGAGGGGGGCTACGTTCTTACTGGGAGCAGGTTTTGGATGATTCTAAATGGTCCACAACCAAAATGCCCCAAGAGCTCAACTATGCAGTATACTTGAGCTATGAAGATATGCCTCCTTATTTGAAGCAGTGCTTTATTTACTACTCTCTTCTTCCTAAAAGAACTAGGTTTAGTGTGCATCAAGTCATTGCCTTGTGGATTAGTGAAGGATTTGTTCATGGAAGCTCGAATGATTTAGAAGAATGTGGAAGAAAGTACTATGATGAGTTAATATCTCGGAACCTTATAGAGCCAGATCAACTGTGTATCAATCAGCTTTTTTGCAGCATGCATGATGTTATTCGCTCATTTGCTCAATATATAAGTAAAGATGAAGCACTTGTTGCTCATGACGAAGGCGTTGATATTTTGAAGAAGCTTAATTCACAAAAGTTTCTTCGGTTGTCTATAGAAAGCAACCGGTTGCAATCAGGTGCACTTGATTGGAAATCTTTACAGGAGCAGAAATCAGTGAGGACATTAATCTCAACTATGCCAATAAAGATGGAGCCTGATGATTCATTGGTTACTTTCTCTAGTCTCCGGAGTCTACATATAGAATCTGCCGATGTGGCTACATTGGTTAAAACGTGGCATAAACTCAAGCATCTGCGGTATTTGACACTAGTAAATAAGGATATATCTGTACTTCCAGGGAATATTGGCAAGATGAAACTATTGCAATTCCTTCATCTTTATAGATGTGAAAAGTTGGTGAATCTTCCTGATAGCATTGTGAAGCTTGGCCAGCTGAGGTTACTTACTCTTCCCAAAAGCAGTATGATACCTAGAGGGTTCTCCGGTCTCACAAATATGAGGAAACTCCTTGGGTTTCAAGCCCACATGGATGGTGATTGGTGCAGTTTGGATGAGTTGGGTCCTCTTTCCCAACTCAGACTTCTCAGTTTATATCAATTGGAGAATGTATCTGCTGCATCGTTTGCTGCTAATGCTAGGCTTGCTGATAAGATTCATCTTAATGAACTGTTTTTGTACTGTACCAGCATACTAGGACCTGACGGGTTGGCCAAAGAAAAAGGAAGTGTCTCTGAGGAAGAGCAACGCAAAATCAAGAATGTGTTTGATGCACTCTGCCCTCCGCCCAATGTGGAGAGAATCGACATTGATGGTTATTTTGGTCAGCAACTCCCGAGTTGGATGATGTCCAGGTCAAGGGCGCCCCTCAATAACTTGAAGTTTCTATTACTTTATAACTTGGCTTGTTGCACCCAACTTCCCAGTGGGTTGTGTTAGCTCCCCTACCTGCAGTACCTCCAGGTCCTCGGTGCTCCATGCATCAGGCGTGTTGGAACTGAATTCTTGCAGGCTGTAGGAGCTCCATTTCCGAGGTTAAACAAGCTGTCCTTATCCGGAATGGTGGAATGGGAGGAGTGGGAGTGGGAGGAGCAAGTACAAGCCATGCGTCGTTTGGAGAAGCTTGTTCTCAATAGATGCAGACTGAGTCGTTTTCCTCCTGGGCTTGCCTCCAATGCAAGGGCTTTGAAACAGTTAAGCCTACAACATGTCCAGCAGCTCAGATACATTGAGAACTTTCCTTCTGTTGTCGAGATTACAGTGCTTGGAAGCCCCAACCTAGAGAGGATCTCCAATCTCCCTAATCTGCAGAAGCTTAACATCAACAATTGCCCAAAGTTGAAGGTGGTGAAGAGTATCCCTGCACTTGAGAAGCTGGTCTTGTGTGATTACGCCATGGAAAAACTCCCAGATTACACCCGAGATGTAAATCCAAAGCTTTTCATATTATTGTGCAGGCTATGGCTGCTCGCTTCGGTAGCTGCGGGACAACTTGGTATTGAGTGGGATAAGTTCAGGCATGTGAACCATGTGAAGGCATATGCACATGGTGGAAATAACGGAGGTAAATGGTATGTTTTGTACACAAGAGGCAACGACAAGTTGGATACAAATATCAGGCACTCCACCGTATTTGAAGGTAGATAAAATAAAACATACGAGCTTAATCTTAACTTCTGTGGGCACTCTGGTTTACAAGTTGTTTTATTTTATCTCCTGGATTTCATCCATATCTGTTGAATGATGACTGAATATATTCCATAGTTTGTTTTTTCTTCGACATGTTTTGGTCAACATGCAATTTAAGTTTTAGCCACACCACTAGCTGTACATTTGGGTCGTTTAATGTCTAGTTTCTGATTTGGTTGCACTCCCCCATGTTGCTAAGTATTTGTCCTTTTTATTTCTTCTGCTAGGTTACCTCAAGTTTTATTATTATACAATTCACATCATGGTTGTTAGAGCACAGATCCTTCTTTGCAAATTAGAGATTTGTATAACCAGTTTTGTATTTTTCCTTCCATGCAGAAACCTTATCATCTTGTATGGTGGACCCACAAGGATTTGAGTCTATGTACAAAATGAGAAGAAGCACCTTCAGTTACATTTGCAGCTTGGTGAGGTTGCCATTTTTGGAAGATATGATGGCGAAGGATCACACCTTTGTTGATGGGAGAGTGATGTCTTTGCAAGATCGAGTAGCCACTGCTCTGAGAATGTTGATCTCTGGTGAGCCACCGGTGGTCGTAGGATCCTCTCTTGGTGTCAACGAGTTCACTGTCTCGCTGGTAACTCAGAGGTTTATTGAGGCTATTCAGGAGCGAGCGTTGCGCCATTTGGACTGGCCATACCGTTTCCAAACAATGGAGCAGATCAAGTGCAGGTTTGACAAGATCCACGGCTTGCCAAATTGTTGCGGTGTTGTACATAAAGCTTACTTTGAATTTGGATCACCAAACCTTGACCATGAGGAGAATGCTGACACACTAATGCAAGCCGTCGTTGATCCAAATATGAGGTTCACAAATATTTGGTTTGGAGCAGCAAGTAGCATGAACCAGTCAAGTCTTTTGCATGACTCTTGGCTCTTCAAGTCCTGCGAGAAAGGTACTTTGTTGGATGGTAGCAAGCTGAAGGTATCAGATGGCTCAGACATTGGGGAATACATCATTGGTGATGCAGGATACCTTCCTCGTCCATGGCTCCTCACACCTTACCAGTTGGAGGATGATATCTCAGACTCGAAAGTGGAGTTCAACAGGAGACACTCTGCAGCTACTGCCATGGCGCTGAGGGCAGTGGAAAGGTTGAAAGACACGTGGAAGTGTCTACAGGGAGAAGGCTGGCATCCAAATAATCAACGTGATTTGCGGTGGACAATCAACACGTGTTGTAGGTTGCATAACATAGTGATAGACATGGAGGAGGAGGGTGCAGGCATGCTGAGTGATCAGGAGGAGAATTGCATGGAGCAAGTGAGTCAATTATTAGAGGAGGACGCTGTCAAGGTGAGGGATGTGCTGTCCCAGCACTTGGTTGCATCTAGAGGTAAAATAACTCGGCTCTTATCTGTTCATTTTATTTGCCTTTCCCTCCCGTTGACTCCATCTTTCACCTACTTGGTTAGTCCACACATTTGCTGCAGAGGTGGAACAAGAAGCACACCAACTACAAGCAACGGATCGAAGGAAATTATACACAAACAACAAATTCACAGCCCAAGAAAATGGTATGTGTTATACACAAGAAGTGGCAACTGCAAGTTAGATTCAAATACTAGCCGCTCTTATATTATTATACTTTTGTTTCATTTCTCCTGCCTTTCACCCATTTATGCTGCTTGATGACTGAATATGTTCCATACATTTTTTGTTTCACATGATTGTGAGTTGTTCCATACATTTATGCTGCTTTCAACATAAATTTTATCCACAACACTGGATGTACGAGTGGGTTGTTTTATGGGTAGCTACTTTCTGATTTGGGTGCACCCCCTTGTCTTATGCTAGGTTACCTCGTGTATGAAAAATCTAGAGTAATATGAAAATTCTAGAGTATAACCAGTTTTGTACTTTTCTTGCCATGCAGAAACTTTATCATCTTCGATGGTGGGAACACAAGGATTTGAGTCTCTGTACAAAATGAGAAGAAGTACCTTTAGTTACATCTGCAGCTTGGTGAAGGTGCCCCTTTCTGAAGATATGATGATAGGAGGACACACCTTTGTTGATGGGCGAGCGATGTCTTTCCATGATGGAGTAGCCATTGCTCTCAGAATGTTGAACTCCGGTGAGACACCCGAGGTTGTGGGATCATCATTTGGTGTGGATGGGTCAACGGTTTCGCTGTTAACTCAGAGGTTTGTTAAGGCTATGGAAGGACGAGCAATGCACCACATCCGCTTTCCTGGCTCCGCTCAAGTGAAGAAGACCAAGCGCAAGTTTCACAAGATCCATGGCCTCCCAAACTGCTGCGGTGTTGTATATACAAGTCACATCAAATTTGGATCACAAAACCATGAGAATGAGGAAAATGACAGCATGCTAATGCAAGCCATGGTTGATCCAGATATGAGGTTCACATGCATTTTCCTGCAATCGCAAGGAAGAATGAACCAATCAATCATGTTGCACGACTATTATCTCTTCGAGTACTGTGAGAAGGGTGCTTGGCTGAATGGTAGCAAGCTGAAGGTATCATCAGGTGGAGGATCGGAAGTCAAGGAATACATAATTGGTGATGCAGGATACCCACTTCGTCCTTGGCTCCTCACTCCTTACCAGTTGGAGAATGGCGTCTCACTCTCAGCCACCAAAGCTGAGTTCAACAGGAGACATTCTGCAGCTACAGCCGTCGCTGAGAGGGCGATAGCAAGGTTAGAGGACACATGGAAGTGCCTGCAGGGAGAAGGGTGGCATCCAAATAACCAACTTGAAGCGTACTGGACAGTCGACACGTGCTGCATATTGCACAACATAGTGATAGACATGGAGGAGGATCAAGAGGAGGAGGAAGAGGGGAAGAATTACAGCAAGCAAGTGCGGCAGTTAGCAGATGAGGACGCCATCAGGGTGAGGGATGCACTGTCCCAACACTTGATCGAATGTGGAGGTACAGTAACACGCACCGTCACTTTAATTTCCCCATTTCTATATAGCTGCAAAGTGATTTACGTATTCTGCTACTTTTACCCTGAGTATAAAGAGTATTATGTTACCTCTTGCCTTGTAAATTAGAGATTATGTAACCAATGCTCTTTCAATGCAGGAACCTTATCATCCTCTATTGTGGATGCACAAGGGTTTGAATCTGTGTACAAAATGAGAAGAAGCACCTTCAGTTATATCTGCAGCTTGGTGAAGACCCCATTTTTAGAAGATATGATGGCAAGGAATCACACCTTTGTTGACGGAAGAGTGCTTTCTTTGCAGGATGGAGTAGCCATCGCTCTGAGAATCCTCAACTCTGGTGATTCACCCGTTACCATAGGATCCTGTATTGGTGTGAACGGGTCAACTGCCTCACTAGTAACTCAGAGTTTTGTTAAGGCTATGGTGGAGCGAGCATTGCTCCATGCGCGTTGGTCATACTCTTCCCAAAAAATGGAGAAGATGAAGCGCAAGTTTAACAAGGTCCATGGCATGCCCAACTGCTGTGGTGTTGTATATACAACTCGCATCAAATTTGGATCACAAAACCGTGACCATGAGGAGAATGAAGGCATACGCATGCAAGCCGTCCTTGATCCTGATATGAGGTTCAGAAACATTTACATGTGGCCGTCACAATGGCATTTGTCAATCGAGGCAAGTTTGCGCAACTCTGTTATGTTCAAGCACTGCGAGAAGGGTCCTTGGCTGAATGGTAGCAAGCTGAAGATATCATCAGGTGGTGGATCGGCAGTAAGGGAATACATAATTGGTAGTGCAGCATACCCTCTTCGTCCTTGGCTTCTCACACCTTACCAGCTGGAGAATGGCCTCTCACTCTCAGGCGCCGAAGTTGAGTTCAATAGGAGACATTCTGCAGCTAGAGCCGTCGCGCTGAGGGCGCTAGCAAGGTTAAAAGACACATGGAAGTGCCTGCAGGGAGAAGGGTGGCGTCCAAATAATCAACTTGAGGCGTACTCGACTGTCAGGACATGCTGCCTGTTGCATAACATAGTGATAGACATGGAGGAGGACGGTGTAGGCATGCCGAGCGATGAGGAGTATAATCGCATCAAGCAAGTGTGGCATGTAGCAGATGAGGAGGAGGGTGTCAGGGCGCGGGATATACTGTCCCAGCACCTGGTTGAATCTGGAGGTAAATTAAGACAGCTCCCAGTGTGTTTGTTTGTATGCTGGCTTTGTCTATTTTTTTTATTTTTTGTAATTCCCTGCTGTTGATTCCATGATTCCATCTTAATTTCATATGTTTGGTTAGCCCACACAATGGCTGCAGAGGAGGAACAAGAAGCAGTGGTAGTTGCATCTGGCTTAGTAGGCAAAAACAAGGAAGAAGAAGCAGTGGTAGCTACATCCAGTTCAGGAGATAAAAACAAGGAACAGGAAGTGCACCGAGCACAACCAGCGGATCGAGGAAAGGAGAAAGTGCATGGTAGCTAGCTGAGGAGATGAGATCAGACAGCCTTCTCCACTGCATCAATTTGGTACTATTCTTTTTGTTTCCTCTGTTATCAATCGCAGCCCTCTTCCTGGTTTCTATATTAATTTAGTGTCAGCTAAATTAATTTTAAATCTTGGTAGGAGCAGGTGGAAGAGGACACTAGGCAGCCTTGGAGATCTTCATCCTGCTGCTTGGTTACATCTAACTGTATGCGTGAATGCAGTAATGGAGCCAAAAGCTGAACTGATGCTGCAACATGAATTTACAGTTGGATCGACAAACTATTCATTCTGCTTTTCTATTAGTTGGCATGTCTTTGGCAAAGGCAACGGTTTTGTATCTTATATTATCGACAATACACTTAATTTCATGCGTCGTGAGAAGAAGACACTATTTGTGACATCCATACATCCTTTTCAGCTTCTGCAACCTGAAGAGTGTTTTGTAAGAGCGGATCAACTGATCTGTCACCTGCACGTACTGTTATCTGTCGTTCTTCTCTAAATTGTGCTTGGCGAACAGCGCAGAGTGATGCATTTTACATAAATTTGGGGTTGCCTTGCCTGGAGCCGGAGGTAAAGTTGGGGCAAGTACTCCTACAGTTTAATCTGTTCATTTTAGCAGTATGTTTTTATAAATTTCCTCATGCTCATTCCATCTTCCTGACCAGGGGACGATTCCCTGCATCTTGCTCTATTCTATTGGGGGTTAGTAGTATTAGCTAGCTATGGTTCAGTTGACACCCATGGAACTGGATTCAGAAGAACGTATGTTTAGGCTGAATGTATGTTCAGTTTACACCGATGGAACTGGTGGCTTCAGAGGAAAAGAATTCTCGTCCCTCAGGCCTCAACTATGTTATGGTGCCACAGACGACGGCGTCGACATTGGCCTAGTTCCCCCAGCGAGCACGGCAAGCACTAGTTCCCCTTGGCCTCGTCCATCTAGCTCCATCTGGCTCTCAAGTAAACTCGAAGGCATGGACAAGGCATTCCTTGACGTCGATCTTCTATCGAATTCGCATCGAAACACTTGATTCCTTGGTTGAGAAAAATAGCTGGCATGTCATCATGATCTGACAAGAAAGAAGAGAGCAGAGTAGTTTTTCTTGGCAAAATCAGTGAGGGATAAAGTTTAGAGGGAAGAGAAGTGCTGATTAATCTAACGGTGCACTGGTCCTGCAACCGCAACTGTTACTTAATTCGGCGAGCGAGGAGAGATTAGCAAGCTCATGACTAACTCGGCTCTGCTCTGTAATCTGTACATCGCTAGTAATTTTCAGACGAGGGATACTTTTGAACCCTGCTGCATGAGCTGGTTATACCAGGTGCATCAAGAGGCAAGAAGATATGTTTAATATATGCGCTCACAAGTTGCAGCGAAGACAAAGCCTTCAAGAAAGCACAAGTCCTGTAAATTCCCTAGTGATAGTGTTTCAAGGGAGGTTAAAGGGCCAATCAACAACGACGCAGAGCTTCTGCACCAGATCACGGAAAGCTGTTCCAGGTGTGGCAAGTCACTACCGAAGAAATCAACTACCAGGAGCATGTCAAGGGACAATGGAAAATAACCTGATCCACTTCTGATATGTCAAGTCTAAAGAAGGGCAGATAAATAAGTCCATTTCTGAAAGGCACTGAAGCTTTGTCAACTCTTGTAGGACTTCTTGTGAGACTACCAAGGCAAACAGCTAATGCTCCATCTGTACCGACGCATGAAAAAAGTTCAAGCCGACAAAGTCCTGATGGTGGAAACAGTGGCAGGCCAATGTTCCTTCCTTGTACAAATGAGTCGTATCCTCTCTTCGTGGCAACATATCCATGCCTTGATGATATACTCTTTTACAAATACTTCATCTCCCTCTTTTTCTAGAGCACTTTCAATGGTTTGAAGATGAGAAATATCAACATCCATCAATAGCATCAAGCGCATCAGAGATGAATGCTCTGACAATAGTTCTTTTTTGATAAAGGGTGGATCTTATTGACTCAAAATGAAGCATCAACAAGATACATAACACATGAGCACACCAGGCCTCTGCATAGTTAGGATGCACACAACCAACACCAACTCACACCTACCCGAATACTTGTCGTCAACCAGCAAAGTCATATAAAACCAAAGCTGTGCGTAGACAAGAAAAAAAGAAAAAAAAACAAAGTCATATAATGCGATGATGAGGCACCGTAATTTGATCAACTTGCACATGTGGCATGGGAACCACTTAGAGCATCTACAACCGACCATCCCAAACCCGCCTCAAATGCCTGGGCGGGCTGCCTGGTCATTGACAGGTTACGAAATTTCGACCTAGCCGGATGCCTCAAATGGGTCTCAAACACTCGTACTGACCGGTGCACCTCATATCGAGCCCAAATATGGGGCGGATATGCGGCGCCCGGGCGCGCCCGCCACGTCGGACTGACGTCGGGGGTCCCATGTGGAATCGACCGGAAACCCGATGGTCCAAAGCTCGTCTCCTTCATCGGACCGATGTCGCCGTGTGGCACCGCTCCGGCCGGCCGCGTAGTGCCTAGCCCGACTATTTAAGCCGACCGCCGACCGCCGGCACCAAAACCGTACCCCTCCACATTTCCCCCCGCCCGTCCGCCGCCGCCACCACTTTCCACTCCCCGTCCACCACCACTAGTAGTTATACCCCCATGCCGCCGGATATGGGGCCTCCCATTTCTAACGCCAAAGCGCCGGCTGCAGCTCCTTGAGCAGATCCGGGTACGACGCGAAACCCGTATCACCGCGGGGCTACCTATGGATGTAGTGGATTTGGAGGAGGAATTGGAGGAGGTTGATGAGGAGGAGGAGCCGAAGGGGGATGTGGGGGACGCGGATCTGCAGGCGAAGTAGCAGGCCATCCTTGATTCCCTCCACTTGGAGTCGGATGCGGAGGTGAGACGCCGTCGCCGGCAGGAGATGGAGGCGCAACACACCACGGAGGAGGAGGAGGTGTTCACCTACATGGATGAGGTCGAACACGAGGAGGAGCCGGAGCCCTCCTACGCGCCCGTCCACTCGGCAACCGGCACCGAAGCCGTGGACATCTCCGACGACAAAGATTAGCTATAGGGTAGTACATAGTATGTAGTACATAGAATTTTTCCCGCATTCTTTGTATGGATCTAGGGATTGAAATATGAGAAACTCAGATACAGAGTAGCTAATTTGAGGCATGCCCGGTCACTGTCCCCTGACGCGCTTGGTCGCGTCCGTGGGACCGGATTTGTCAAGTCCTGTTGTAGATGCTATTGCAATCAGTGTAGCCCATTCTGCGCATGTTACCTTCTTTTTAGAAATTGGTAAAAAGTTTATCGAGTATAATCATAGTAATATTATTTTCTCAAATATTCGTGTGTTCTAAATATTATACGTAGAAATAAATGACTTATTTTGAAATGTTCATGTGATCTTTTCAAATATTCTCATTTTTGTTATTATTCACTTGTGATAGCTTTCACTCGTGGCACATATTCATAATTTCTATATAATTCAAATTTAGTCAGATGTAAATATTTATATAAACATTTTAAATTTTACATTTTTATAACTATAAATATTTTTTGATTATACAAATAATTCTTAAACTACAAAAATAATAATATATGAAAATGCGCAAATAAATATTTGAATGTTTGTATAAGGAAAGTAATATTTATGAATTATAATGTAACAAATATTTGTCTTACTCTAAATTATACAAAAAAATATAATTAGAAATAAAAATGAGGTTATATTATTTTTTTGAAAATAATACGTCAATACTATTTAAAATTATTGAGCATTTTTATAAAATAAGTTATTGTGTTTTTTTAATATTTATAACACACTAATATTTGAACTTTATTTTTATTACTATGATTATAATTTACGTATGTTTTACAAATTTGAGAAAAATGAAAGAGAGCTAACATGGGCTGCACTGACTGCAGCCCACTTAAACCACACTGGCATGCTTTTTTTAAACAATAGATAGGGATTTTACCCATAAAAAACAAGAAATCGTAATTTGTGGAGTGGCTAGCACAGCTGGTTCACTAGCGTTTCGAATCCTAGGAACGACAATCTTTAACTAGGATTTTTCCTTTGTGCTTAAATGTGGGACCCACTGGTCATAGAGACATATATAAAGCAAGCAGTAAAGTGAACATCGATGGCAAGTTTAAGCACCACCGGTGATATTACCTTATACTCCCTCCGTCCCAAAATACTTGTCGGAAAAATTGAACAAAATGAATGTATCGAGAACTAAAATATGTCTAGATACATTCATTTCTCCGACGAGTATTTCTGGACGGAGGGAGTATTTGGTGAAGAAGTACAGAGATGATTTTGTGAGATATCGATGGAGTTGAAGATCAACTGATTTGGCGTCCCATGCGGACTGACGTTGGGGTCCCATGCGGAATCGCCCGGAAACCCAGCGGTCCGGAGCTCATGTCCTATGTGGGACCGATGTCGCCGCGTGGCGCCGCTCCGACGGGACGCGTTAGTGCCTAACCCGGCTATTCACTACACCATGCACTAGATTTCCCTACAGTTGTGTGTTGGGAAAAGTCAGTTTTGCCAACAGACTGTTGGACGGGAAATGTTCTATCGAACTGTCGGTCGGTAATACTTGCGTATCATGACCAACTGTCGGTAGGGAATAGTTGGATATTTGATGTCCGATTGTTGGTCGGGGAAGCTTCTTTTCCCATCTGACCGTTGGTCGGTGATCAATGCCGACCGACTGCTAGTTGCAAATTGGGCCGGCCCATCTCTGCGCGCGCGGGCCAAAAACTTAGCGCCAGGCCTCCCTCATATTTTTCCATATGGCCTACTTGTGCCACGACCGCACACACCCCACCTCACCAAACCTAAATCCTCTCAGGCGCTCCCTCCCTCGGCCGCCGACCGCTAGATCTAGCAACCCGCGCGCCGTCGCCACTCGCCAGCACGCCGTCACTGCGGCAGCGAGGTTGCTGCCATGTCCCCTTCATCCTCCTCCACCCCCACTGCTATCCCCACATTGCTAGTGTGCTCTCTCCCTTGTTCGCTAGGGAGAGATAGATTGCACCGGCGCGGAGAGGCCAAGGCGCGATGGTGGACGCCGCCGTCTTTCTCAGATCCGGGGGTGAGTGAGGGAGGTGCGTAACTAGGGAGAGAGCACACTAGCACTCTCTCATCACCCAAGCGCCTCCACCGCCGCCGTCACGCCACGGGCCTCCTCCAATCTGCCCTCGTCGGTTCTGTTCAAGGGGGATCTGGCCGTTGACTGCTAGTGTTTCCCCTCCCTAGGCGGTGAGTGTTCTTTTCCCTCTCCGTCTCCCTCTCTACCCCCTCCCCCATCCAGGGGCGGATCCAATGGATGTTCCATGGGCGCCATGCCCCCCCTCCCCCATTGAAAATGCAAATTATATTTACTATATAGTAGTTAGGTTAATTTGTGTGTACTATCTGTGTTTAAATACGAGAGTATAAGCCTGGCACCCCCTCTAGTGTTGTTCTAGATCCGCCACTACCCCCATCAGTGCTATCGTTTGTTGATTTGTTCCTTTTCCCTTTTCCATTCAGATCAGCCATAACTGGTGGTAGTACTTCTATCTAGCAAGGAGCGCTTTGGTTGGGAGCTCGAGCTTGAGTAGAACGTAAGATATGGTTCCTGTAATAGGGTATTTTGTGCATTTTCTAGAGTGTATTGAACAATTGCGAAATTTTATTACTAATTCTTATAGTGAAAAGATAGATGTAAGGTCATGGCAGATAGTTTTCTAGCAATTCTGTACTTGAATCGACAAAATCTGGTAGACATATAATCTAGTAGACATTTGTGAGTATGAAATTTGCTCCTCTTCTCTTATGATGACTTCGCCGGCAATTTTATTTTTCTTATATTGCTATATCATTTTGTGCTTCTAACGTTTTTCTGCACCATTCGACCTAGTATGTTTTGCATCAAAAAATTTAAAGTGCACCACGCTTTTTCATCAAATATTCATCTATAGGTAGTATGAATTTTATTTTATTAAACCTCCCTGGGCCATTCGTGAGAGGCAGGTTAAGGATCTCTTTTACAATGTAAATATTCAGTTTTTTGTAATGATTTTCGCAATAGCTTTTCTTGTGGGTTTGGCAATTATGTAAAGATAATTGACGATAGCACAAACTAACGAAGTTCTTTACCATGTTTGTGTAATTTGTACAAAGTAAGGAAACTATGTTGTAGGTTGCAGTTCATTTACGTGGCACTGTAAGGATTAAAACATATTTATTCATGCCTTAAATTTATGTTGCCTTTTTTATTGAAAGCAAAGACTGCTTTCTCGTGACTCTTGTTTGAAAAGTTATCTCTCAGGTCGAATTAGCTCATGGTGGAAGTGGTTAATCTTACTCGTATGATCGTCCAAGCAGCGTTAGCAATGGACGCCATGGAGGTGTTTCTAGGTGCTCTGAGTACCAAGGTTTGTACTTCTGTCTTGTTAATGAGTTCACTGTAATCCAATTTACGGCGTGGAAGGTGTATTGTTTCATATGGATCTTTGTGGATGTTCTGATGTGTTATTGTAATCCAATTTTGTTTCAAGCACACCAACTGAGTTTCAGATCTTTATTTTATATGGGTCATAGATAGCATAAATGTAGAGTTGTGCAGATTCTGAGTTATGGGTCATTTACCTTACAGCGCACATTTCTCCAGTGATTTCCATAGCTGCTAAATGTTTCCTGTTGTATTTTCAGCGATGTACTCATATAGTGTGTCTTTTGCAGGAGGAAAAATGGCAAGCGCAATCGGAAAAGTTTAAGATGGTGGGGTCATCGAGGACCAACTGAAAGTAACAGAGTATGAACTAATGAGAAGTAGGAACCTTCAAGAAAATGAGAGACGGAGGGCAGTGGTACGCGAAAAAAGTACTGTTGTGCAGCAAGATACGGAAGCAAACCACATACCAAAAAAGAAAAGAAAGGTATGTAGCTTTCATCACATTTATTTCCTCCGCCAAGAAGAAAATGTAGCTTCCAGCACTAACCTATCTATGCAGGCACCTTCCCACGCACCTGTATGCATGAATGAAGGACGTGTTTTGAGGTCTAGTGTAACAAAAGATCATGATCATGTAGACCCTACACATCAGCCCTCGAAAGTAAGCCATCCTGTTGAGTTAAAACTGTAGTATATTCATCCACACATTTTTATTTTTGGTGGAAAGTAAATATAGGTAGAACATTCAGCAGTACAAACACAACTGGCTGAAGTCAGTGATATAAGTTATATTCTGTTCTGAAAATAGAACATCTAAAACACATGTGCTTTATGTGATGGCTTAGTTCCTCCCTGGTTTTCCTTTTTAAATTCATCCTAATTTACTAAACCTTCTAGTTCTGTTATCTGGGCTAGACCTCCACATGTGTGTTTTATGTGATGGTTTAGTTCCTCTAGAGGTTACCTTGAAATTTGGAATTTCAAAGTCTTCCTGCGATTACTAATTACCAAGATATCATGTGGTGACTGTTGCTGTCGCAGTGATGTGGTGTAGTCAGCATGGGTTGTGCAGTTTAAGTTTTGGATGTCATGCCTGAGCTACTTTTTATCTCCTCTTGTGATTACTAATTATCCTGAAACACCAGAGCATGAGAAAAGGAGGTGACCTTTTGTTATGCTCTTTTTTTTGCCAAATGAACTTGGTTCTCTTTCTCTCTCCACCTTTAGATCGACAGAGTAGCATCTTACACCATAATTTAGCCGCACAAAACTTAAATCTGAGTTATATTGATGGTTCTCAACATCGTGGCACCGATCGATGCCTCCCCCCTCACACACACCCATAGTTGAGTTCTCTTTCTCTCTCCACCTTTAGATCGACAGAGTAGCATCTTACACCATAATTTAGCCGCACAAAACTTAAATCTGAGTTATATTGATGGTTCTCAACATCGTGGCACCGATCGATGCCTCCCCCCTCACACACACCCATAGTTGAGTTCTTTATGATTGATTTACTCTCCGTATCCTACCCATCAAATCCGAGTTATACTGATATGGAACTTGATCTCCTTGTAGAATTTTAGTTTTGTATTTTGTTATATCTATAATGGGGCATCGTATTATTAACTTACTTTTATTCTCTATACACTGAATGCAAATGAGGTATTTTGTGTTTTTATTCTCTGTTTTGCACAAGTGGCGTGCAACCCTTTCCATGCTTTTTGTTATCTGGAAGCAACAGCAAGGATATATCATACATGAGGGTACTTAAGTCCAGCTAGGAAACAAAATAGCTTTGAATACCAAACTCAAGAACCTATTTGGTGCATAGTATATTGGTCCCAGCCTACTTGCTATAAATGCCTGATTTTGATGGATTTTTTTCATGGATTTGATTATGCAATCTAGAGTTTGTACCCTTCTGAGCCAAATTCAACAGAGTATATCATCCAGTACTAGCAATTTCAATTATCATGGTGTATTAAAGTCAAAGTAAATCCACTAGAAATCTGTACATCTACTGTAAGAGTCACACACACACACACACACACACACACACACACACACACACACACATTTTGGAACAAGTGTTGGAATATGGGCAATCTTACAACGTAAATGATGCATTTCCTTTCGAATGGATAGACAAAAAGTGGGCAGAGGGCTTCTATGGCACATCCATGGCTACTGCTGGAAGTTGATTGTCGGTTCTTCATTTCCTGAAATGCTATTTTTATAGATTAGGCACATGTATTCCTCATTTTGTGCTGTTGTGTGTGCACAGTGCACATGTGAATTCTGCCTGCATTCAATTTCATAAATTAATTGAGCATTCTAATAATTGAGACTTCTTTAACTTCTGTAGTGCGCAAACATAAGGATTGGACTCACAATGAACCATGAAGCCAGCGATCCGCGTCAACTGGATGTCTCATACTTTCATTTTTTTGGCTGTCCTTATGTAAATCTGGTCTATGGTGTCTTGGTGCTTAGAACAGGCTGAAGTGTATGTATGTGACAATTAGTTAATTGAATAAAAAATGTTTGATGCACCTGATGTATGTTGTCTTGGGTGATTATGCTTTAGAACACATGTATATGTATGCAACAATTAGTATCATATGTTAACTACAGTTGTGGTTTCCCAACCAAAATGTTGATCAAATATTGGTTTTTTTTGAGAGATGATCAAATATTGGTTGGCAAAAGTAAACATGGTCTGGTTGTTGGTCAGCAAAACAAACCCTGCCTAACAGTCGGTCAGGAAAGGCTAACACCAAGCCCAACAAAATGTTGGTCGGGAAAGAATTACCCATCAGATGGTCGGTCGGGAAAGGCCAATGAATGCCCCAACAGACTGTTGGTCGGGAAAGGCCCATGGAAGGCCCAACAGATTGTTGGTCGGGAAAAATAACCCTTAGCCGTCAAGCAATCGGTCGGGAAAGACATGTCGGTCGGGAATGGGCTTTCCCGTCTGGACTTTCCCCAACAAACATGATCGGTCGGCAATAGTTTTTCCCAACCGACTGTTTGTTGGTGGAAGCTGTATTTCCGACCAACCTGGCTGTCGAGAATGTAGTGCTGTGGTGTAGTGATTTAAGCCGGCCGCCAGCACCAAAACCCTACCCCCTCCACATTTTCCTTCGTCCATCCGCCGCCGCCGGCACTTTCCACTCCCCATCCACCACCACTAGTAGCCATACCCCCATGCCGCCGGACAAGGGGCCTCCCATTTCTTACGCCGGAGCACCGGCTGCAGCTCCTTGAGCAGATGCGGGCACAACGCGAAGTCTGGATTACTGCGGGGCTACCTACGAATATAGTGGATTCAGAGGAGTTGGAGGAGGTTGAGGAGGAGCTGGAGGAGGATGTAGGGGACGTCGGGACGCGGATCTACAGGCAGAGCAGCAGGCCATCCTCGATTCCCTCCACTCGAAGTCTGATGCGGAGACGAGACATCATAGCCGGCTGGAGATGGAGGCGCACCATGCCGCGGAGGAGGAGGAGGAGATGTTCGCCTACATGGATGAGGTCGAGCAGGAGGAGGAGGAGGAGCCGGAGCCCTCCTACGCGCCCGTCCACTCGGCAACCGGCACCGACGCCGTGGACATCTCCGACGACAAAGATTAGCTATAGGGTAGTACGTAGTATGTAGTACATAGAATTTTTCCCGCATTCTTTGTATGGATCTAGGGATTGAAATATGAGAAACTCGGATACAGAGTAGCTAATTTGAGGCATGCCCGGTCACTGTCCCCTGACGCGCTCGGTCGCGTCCGTGGGACCGGATTTGTCAAGTCCTGTTGTAGATGCTATTGCAATCAGTGTAGCCCATTCTGCGCATGTTACCTTCTTTTTAGAAATTGGTAAAAAGTTTATCGAGTATAATCATAGTAATATTATTTTCTCAAATATTCGTGTGTTCTAAATATTATACGTAGAAATAAATGACTTATTTTGAAATGTTCATGTGATTTTTTCAAATATTCTCATTTTTGTTATTATTCACTTGTGATAGCTTTCACTCGTGGCACATATTCATAATTTCTATATAATTCAAATTTAGTCAGATGTAAATATTTATATAAACATTTTACATTTTACATTTTGCATAACTATAAATACTTTTTGATTATACAAATAATTATTAAATGAAAAAATTATAAATTATTAAAATGAGCATATAAATACTAGAATGTTTGTATGAGTAAATTAATATTTATGAATTATAATGTAACAAATATTTTTCTTACTCTAAATTATACAAACATTGTTATAACTAGAAATAAAAGTGAGTTTATATTACTTTTTCGAAAATAGTACGTCGATACTATTTAAAATTATTGAAATTTTGCCAAATAAGTTATTGTTTGTTTAATATTTATAACACACTAATTTTTGAACTTTATTTTTATTACTATGATTATAATTTACGTATGTTTTACAAATTTGAGAAAAATAAAAGAAAGCTAACATGGGCATGCTTTTTTTTGACAATGGATAGGGATTTTAACCATAAAAAACAAGAAATCATAATTTGTGGAGTGGCGAGCACAGCTGGTTCACTAGCACTAGTTCGAATCCTAGGAACTACAATCTTTAACTAGGATTTTCCCTTTATGCTGACATGTGAGACCCACTGGTCATAGAGACATATATAAAGCAAGCACTAAAGTGAACATGTGTGGCAAGTTTAAGCACCGCCGGTGATATTACCTTATATTTGGTGAAGAAGTACAGAGATGATTTTGTGGGATATCGATGGAGTCGAAGATCAACTGATTAGGCATTCACCTGGATGCAAGCGAGGGAATGCAGAGCTTAGTTTTGTACCTTGCCAAGTGGTTGCAGAGTAGTTTTGGGCACGCTTGGTTGATTGAGAGTAGAACAGAGATGAGAGCATTTGCAGAGTGTTTTGTGAGAGTTGATCAGCATTTTGTGACGGTGCAGCTGCTGTCAGTACGTCAATTTGAAACAACAAAATTATGAATTATTAAAATGTGCATATAATTATTCAAATGTTTGTATAATTAAAATCATTTATGAATTATAATGTAGCAAACATTTGTCTTACTATAAATTATACAAACATTTTTAATATCAGAGCTAAAGTTCAATTTATATTATGTTTCCGAAAATAATACGTCGAACACACTAATTTTTGAACTTTATTTTTATTACTATCATTCAGGTTTTACAAATTCTAGAAAAATAAAAGAAAGCTCAAATGGACCGCACTGATTGCAGCCTACTTAAACCACATGGGCTTTTTTTTACAATATATAGGGACTTTATCCATAGAAAACAACAAATGATTATTTGTGGAATGGCTAGCATAGCTGGTTCGCTACCGCTAGTATGCTACTCCCTACAATACACTAGTGTCAAAAACGCTCTTATGTTATGGGACGAAGGGAGTAGTTCCCAGGGATCTCTGTTGATGGCCTTCACCCTACTGCTCAGCTTGGTAACACCAAATTGCGTGCGTGCACTTGGATGCAATGCAGGTCCTGTATGGCAATGAAAGAGCCAACCAAAGGCTAAAATATGTGTTGTCATATATCAGTGTATCTTATATTGCTGGCAGTAGTAAGCTTTTGTGATCGAGGAAACAATTAATATTCTAGCTGCATGGAGACTAGGAGACTATTTGTGAGCGAGTGTCCTTTTGTGATCGAGTATGATGGATGTGGACTGAATGTATCTTCAGTTTACACCCATGGATACAGTATGGCTCGTCCTTGAGGCTCAACTGATGCTCATCGATTTGACTCTGCATTAAGGACACTCGCTGACATGAAGTGTCACCCTCCCTTTGCCAACAGTCTTCTATCGAAAGAATTCGCATCCTTCAGAAGAAGAAGAAGAAGAACTGACATTGTCATGATCTCACAAGAAAGAAGAGAGCATAGTCGACGCTGCCTGTTTGTTTGCAGCTACACCAATCTTGTTATTCTTTGCAAAATCAATCGGGGATTCAATTCACAGGCAAGAGAAGTGTTGATTTTTTATTTTATTTTCGCGATAAAGGGAAGTGTTGATTTTTCCCCCAACTTCCTGGAGGCAGAAATGGACCCAAAAAACACAGTTCAATTTCGTTAGTCAGCACGCTCTGCTAAATATTTTAGGGGTTGCTCTGCTCAATTTTTTTTTTGTATAGACGAGCAACTGGGTTCCTACTATGTTCAATTTCAGCTTGAGTACCTGGCAGTTTCTTCTACTACTTAAAAGCAACAAACGAACAAAGTACACGGCCGAACAAAACATGGTAGTGAGGTAGTCCTCATAACAATGCGGATAACCAGAGAGGTGGTGACTGGTGAGGTACTATGAGAGTATTTTTTTTTCTCTGCTATTACTTAATCATGCTTCAAGTCGCAGTTGTGTTTTTAGTTCATTCTTCTGCTCTGGCGCTAGTTAACTTGAGTGGAAATCTGGCGCTAGTTAATTGCTCGGAAAGAGAGTAGTGAGCTGACAATACATTTGCTGGCAAAAGAAACTACGGTTATCAATACATCTGTTTAGCAATATGCTAAGCAAAGCACATTGCATATTAACTGGCCGGCTTTATAATTTTTGAGTGTTGAGTATGCATGCACGGAGGGAGTACTTAGTATCTCATCCAGTTTCACTGGTAGAAAAAGGGCCTATAGTCCCGGTTCGTAAGGGCCTTTAGTCCCGGTTCAGGAACCGGGACTAAAGTGTCGGTACTAATACCTCCACCCTTTAGTCCCGGTTCAATCCAGAACCGGGACTAAAGGCCCTCCACGTGGGCAGTGCGCAGAGCCCAGTCAGGAGACCATTTGGTCCCGGTTGGTGCCACCAACCGGGACCAAAGGGTCTCCTGACTGGGCTCTTGCGCACTGCCCACGTGGAGACCCTTTGGTCCCGGTTGGTGGCACCAACCGGGACCAATAGGCATCCACGCGTCAGCACTTCTGTGGCTGGGGTTTTTGTTTTTTTTGAAAGGGGGGGGGGTTGGGGGTTTTGGGGGTTAATTTAGGTGTTTCATATATTGTGTTAGCTAGTTATAATTAATAGAGAGAAGTGTCCTCTGTTATGTCCGTGCTTGGTCGACGCTACGTACTATACGTACGTATATAGAGAGGACAAGACACGCTAGCTAGCTAGTAAGCAAGCGAAGGGAACAGAAGATCGTCATGAACATATATGCATATAAACAGAGAGAAGTGATATCGACCACCTCTCCTTCTCCGAGAGATTGGTCGAACAACAAGTTCTCGTATATCTATCTGACACTACCGGCTACATATATACAATAATTATCTCTTACAAATATAATCATACGGACTCAGGGTCCACATAGAATTCTCCGTCTTCAGGGATCACGTGGTCAAGAAAGAATGCCGCCAATTCCTCTTGAATTGCTCGCATGCGAGCTGGTGCTAGGAGTTCATCCCGCTTCCGAAACATCTAATTTAAAGAAGGGGGTCAATACATATATATATGAATGAATGAAACTCAACACAAATGATGGTAATAAAATAAAATTGTGAATGTTGTTATTTACGTACTTCATATTGTTCGTTAGAGTACCCGCCCCGCTCACAGGTCGTGTGGCGGATGGACTCGCAAACATAGTATCCACAGAAATCATTCCCTTGTTCCTGCCACAACCACTTTACAAGAAATAGAGGTTAATCAAACTGATAAGCAAGAATGCCAAATGGTATTGATGAAACTAGCGCTTGAATGACTAGTAGATGCGCTTAAAATGCTACTATAGCTAGTACTTACTTTCGGGTGTCTAAATTGCAGCTCCTTCGGCAGTCCCGGAGCTTTTCTGGTGAATTTTCTCCAAACCCTGCGGACAAAGAAAACAATTACTTGATATATCAGGAAATGAACAAAGTTGCTGATATGGTGGATAATGATCGATTTAACTTACTTCTCGAGTATTTGAGTCATGTCTGCATAGTCCTTGGGATCTTTTCGTCTTGAGTCTAAGACGGTTACTAGTCCCTGCTCGAGCTTAATATGTAGGAGAATATAGTGGAAACTGCACACACATGCATAACTCATCAATTACATTACTATAACCTTGACTAATATATAAGGGAAACCGAATACGCACAAGACAGTAACACTCACTTGAAGTTGTAAGGAAAGAGTATTATATCTTTGTTTTGATTTATTATCAACAATTCTAGCATGCTGGCTTCGGTTTCTGCGGCATGAAATTTAACCTGAGTTGCATCTATGAGATTTGTGGTAATGAACCCAATATTCACCGACTTGTCTTTTCTTCAATTCGATGATCTTCAATCTGCATAATATAGTGAGGATGATTATAAATACATGCAATGAGAGCTAAGCTATATAGAGAAACTTAATGACAGAAGTAGTACTACTTACAGACAGTAGCAGGTGACAGTTGCTTTATCGAGGGCCAATTGATTGAAGAACTGATAGAACTCCTCAAATGGAACAGGCAACAGATCAATTCCACCGAGGACCCTTTCCAAAGATTATAGTGTAAATCATTGACCATAGCAAGCACGTGATCACCGGTGCGCATGGCGGGCTTCTTCCGGTGATCTGCCTCGCCTTTGAAATGCTTGCCTTTCTTTCGACATTGATGGTTGGTCGGAAGAAATCGACGATGGCCCAGGTACACATTTTTCCTGCATTTGTCCAGGTATATACTTTCAGTGTCATCTAAACAGTGCGTGCATGCGTGGTATCCTTTGTTTGTCTGTCCTGAAAGGTTACTGAGAGCGGGCCAATCGTTGATGGTCACGAACAGCAACGCCTTAAGGTTAAATTCCTCCTGTCTGTGCTCATCCCATGTACGTACACCGTTTCCATTCCACAGCTGTAAAAGTTCTTCAACTAATGGCCTTAGGTACACATCAATTTCGTTGCCGGGTTGCTTAGGGCCTTGGATGAGAACTGGCATCATAATGAACTTCCGCTTCATGCACATCCAAGGAGGAAGGTTATACATACATAGAGTCACGGGCCAGGTGCTGTGATTGCTGCTCTGCTCCCCGAAAGGATTAATGCCATCCGCGCTTAAAGCAAACCATACATTCCTTGGGTCCTTTGCAAACTCATCCCAGTACTTTCTCTCGATTTTTCTCCACTGCGACCCGTCAGCGGGTGTTCTCAACTTCCCATCTTTCTTTCGGTTCTCACTGTGCCACCGCATCAACTTGGCATGCTCTTCGTTTCTGAACAGACGTTTCAACCGTGGTATTATAGGAGCATACCGCATCACCTTCGCAGGAACCCTCTTCCTGAGGGGCTCGCTGTCAACATTACCAGGGGTCATCTCGTCTGATCTTATACCGCAATGCACCGCATACCGGGCATGCGTTCAGATCTTGTATGCACCGCGGTAAGATGATGCAGTCATTAGGGCATGCATGTATCTTTCCTTCCACCTCCAATCTAGAGGGCATAACGACCTTCTTTGCTGCGTATGTACTGTCGGGCAATTCGTTATCCTTTTGGAAGCTTCTTCTTCAATATTTTCAGTAGTTCTCAAATCCTTTGTTAGCCACAGCATTCTCTGCCTTCCACTGCAGCAATTCCAGTACAGTACCGAGCTTTGTGTTGCCATCTTCCCAATTGGGGTATAACCCTTTTTTGTGATCCTCTAACATGCGATCGAACTTCAGCTTCTCCTTTTAACTTTCGCATTGCGTCCTTGCATCAACAATGACCTGGCGGAGATCATCATCATCGGGCACATCGTCTGGTTCCCCTTGATCTTCAGCACCTTCACCCATTGCAGCATCATTGGGCACATCGTCTGGTTCCTCTTGATCTTCACCAGCTCCCCCCGTTGCAGCATCACCGTATTCAGGGGGCACATAGTTGTCATCGTACTCTTCTTCTTCGCCGTCTTCCATCATAACCCCTATTTCTCCGTGCCTCGTCCAAACATTATAGTGTGGCATGAAACCCTTGTAAAGCAGGTGGGAGTGAAGGATTTTCGGTTAGAGTAAGACCTCGTATTCCCACATTCAGTGCATGGACAACACATAAAACCATTCTGCTTGTTTGCCTCAGCCGCATCGAGAAACTCATGCACGCCCTTAATGTACTCGCAGGTGTGTCTGTCACCGTACATCCATTGCCGGTTCATCTGCGTGCATTATATATAATTAAGTGTCCAAATTAATAGAAGTTCATCATCACATTAAAACCAAAGTGCATACATAGTTCTCATCTAACAACATATAGCTCTCCAGAGCATCTAATTAATTAAACCATACATTGAAACTATGTAAAACATTTCAATGCGAAAACAAATGCGATCATAATCGCAACCAAGGTAACAATTGATCCAACGGCATAATGATACCAAGCCTCGGTATGAATGGCATATTTTCTAATCTTTCTAATATTCAAGCGCATTGCATCCATCTTGATCTTCTGATCATCGACGACATCCGCAACATGCAACTCCAATATCATCTTCTCCTCCTCAATTTTTTTATTTTTTCCTTCAACAAATTGTTTTCTTCTTTACTAAATTAACCTCTCGACAATAGGGTCGGTTGGCATTTCCGATTCACATACATCCTACGATAAATAAAATCTATGTCACGTTGGTCGGCATAATTTTCATAACAATAAACTGAACCAATAGTTATGAAGATAATATACATACCAAATCCGAATCATAGACAGGACGAGGGCCGACGGGGGCGGATACCAAAACCATCGCACTATATAAGATGCAATAATAAATGTAAGAAAATGATACAAGTATCTATCTAAACAGACAAGTAAGAATATTTTTCCTTTCAGAAAGAAGATAAGAACAAGAGGCTCACCACGGTGGTGTCGGTGATGAGATCAGCGCGGGTGATCGACGGCGGTGAAGACGGGGACGGGGCGTGACGGACCGCTAAATCTAGACAAATCTCGAGGAAAATGGAGCTTGGAGGTCGAGCTTCGATAGGAGAAAGTTTAAGTAGTGTGGCTCGGGCATTCCATCGAACACCTCATGTGCATAGGAGGTGAGCTAGAGCACCACAAACCCCTCCCCTCGCCGGCCAGAGAAAAACAGAGCATTGGAGTGCTCTGCTCGCGGGCGAGGGTATATATAGGCACCTCATTGGTCCCGGTTTGTGGCAAGAACCGGGACTAAAGGGGAGCCTTTGGTCCCGGTTCAGGCCACCAACCGGGACCAATGGTGGTGGGCCAGGAGCGAGGCCCATTGGTCCCGGTTCGTCCCACCAACCGGAACCAAAAGGTCCAGACGAACCGGGACCAATGGCCCACGTGGTACGGCCGGCCCCCTGGGCTCACGAACCGGGACCAATGCCCACATTAGTCCCGGTTCTACACTGAACCGGGACTAATGGGCTGAGCCGGCCTGGACCATAGCCCTGTTTTCTACTAGTGTTTAAATCTTGATGAGAGCAGGCGGAAGGGAGACTAGCTTGTACTAGATGGATCCTCATCTTTCTGCTTGGTTACAAGTAAATCAAATCGCCAACGGCGGAAGGGGCGCGGCTACCTACACCACTAAACTCAAAGTTGGATCGGCGAATTTGTTTCTTTTCCTCCATACCTTTGGTTAAGACAAGTGATGTGTGCCTTCAGGAGAGAAGAGTTAATAGTGTGGCCGCGCGGAGAGAGCGCTTGTGTTTTGTTTATATTCTTTGAGTTGGTTGCTGTAACCTGATGAAAGAATTTCACAAACACTTGTTTCAGTATGTATACAGTAGTGTGCATCAGGTCTTTTTTTTCCTTGTTGTTATTATACGATGGCGTTTTCTCTATCACGGCATATGCCCTGTTTCACCACTACATACATAATCATGGATGATAGTTTATTTTTGGGTGATGTTGCCAAATTAAGTTGGCATCTTGCTTCTCTGCAAGTCAGACATGATGGATATGGACTGAGCGTATCTTCAGTTTACACCCATGGAGCTGCATTCAGAAAGAATAGAAACACATCTTCCTTTGCTAGCGGTCTTCTATAGAATTTGCATCGAAACACTTCATTCATTCATTTATTCATTCATTCAGAAGAAGAAGAACTGCCATTGCCATGATCTCACAAGAAAGGAGAGAGCAGAGTTGAAGTTGCATGTTCTTCTTCTTCGCACAATCAATCAGGTTTATCAGAGTTATGATTTATCAGAGTTGAGTTACTAACAGCGTTAAGCTCGTGCCTTTCAACAAAAAAAAAACAAAAAACGTTAAGCTTGTGCATTCTGGAGATGTCAACTGGATGGATGTACGCTAACATGTATAGGAGCCATCTTGAGTTCATTTTCATCTCCAGTCTGACTGAATCCTGTCGTAGCACTACCCAATGTTTGAACTGTGCTAGCCTTATGATTTATGAGTTATGACTTATGAGGCAGCTGCGAATTCTACTCTACATGGAATGTGAAAAATCTATCTAGATTATTCATTCATTTGGACTCGGTTGCAGCAGCTGTTAGAAATGAAGTTGAGAGAAGAGCAATGCGGAGTGGGGGAGATGACACTAGTATCGTGTAGTGGTGTTTTGTGACAGTCCAACCAAGGTCAACAGATTTGGCATTCGCCTGGATGGAAGAGAAGCCAGGCTTCCATTTTGTAGCTTGCTAACTGCAGACTGATTGTTCGTAAAGGTGGCTGCCCGTCAGGAGCTGAAACTCCCAAGAAAGGGACCCTTTAGTGCAGGTGCAAGTCTTCCGAAGCTATGGCACTCAACTTGTTATCGTCTCTGAATTTGTCTGAAGTCTCTGAATTTGTCTGAAGTTGGCTGAATTTTGTTATGCTGGCATAAAGGTCCTGGGCTTATGAGGCAGCTGCGAATTCTACTCTACATGGAAAGTGAAAAATCTTGATATGCTGCGTATTTCATATTATCGGTAACAAGCTTTTTTGTGTTGAGAAAACAATTCATAGTATAGTACTATATGTTGCAAACATGGTGAGAGGTGAGTGAGTCTTGTATGCTGTTTTATGCATGACAGGTGTTTGGGCAGCAGCTGCTGTTAGGAATGAAATTCAGAGAAGATGACAATAGTATATATCGCGTACTAGTGTTTTGTCACAGTCCAAGGAAGGAAGGTCAACAGATTCAGAGAAGCCAGGGTTCTGTTTTGTACCTTGACAACTGCATATATAGCGATTGTAGAGGTACGTGGATATATATAGATGGCCACCTTTCAAGACTCTGAAACTCTCAAGACTCTGAAACTTTTACAAGCGTTTATAAAAACGAAACACGTGGCTGCTTATATATATCCAAGTTATTCCTCAATGCAGTGGATCAAAGTGATGCACCTGAAACTTGAGTTCCGATACTAACATGATTTTTGTACCTGAAACATACCTACTTCTTGTATGTTAAGCTTCATGCAGTAGCCAACGCAATCAAAAGTCCGAACTGATGGAAAGGGCTAGTACAATCCACATATACTGTAACACCCCCTCTCACGTGTGACGGGGAAGACAATTCAACACGTGCAACCAGAAGAGAGCGACGGCGTGCGAAACTCACGTATGACTCAAGAGGCCTCTACGTGGACACAAAGGGGGGCTATCAGCAATTTTTAAATAAATTGCACAAACCAAGACTTGAACTCAAGACCTTATCTCTGATACCAAGTTAAGCTTCATGCTCTAGCCAATGCAACCAAAAGACCGATCTAATGGAAGAGACTAGGCAGCACATTATACGTCAACACTCCCCCTCACGTATGGCTCCCTCAGGCCTAAACGTGGACCGAAAGTGGGCTGCAATTTAATTGCGCCGGCCGGGTCTTGAACTCAAGACCTCTTGGCTCTGATACCATGTAGAAGTGCATGCTCTAGCCAATGCAATCAAAAGACCGATCTAGCCAATGTACATCGCTAGAGTCAAAAGTATGCACGGCGAGACACTAGAGTCAAAATCCAGCCATGGACCAGCTTCTCGGATATGTTAGTGATGTGAAATGTGTTGGTTGTTCCTAGTCTACATGATAGTAGGGCTTATGGTTCAACAGCACTGAAAAAAAAATCATTTTAGCCTGCACATTTGTTGAGGGTGGACTGGAGAAGCTTCACTGGGATTAATATCTGGTGAGAAAATTGCTTTAACAAACAAGGTGAAAAAACATAACCTTGGAGATTCAATTCAACGGGGTTTATTTACACTGACATTATAGTGGCAGCGATAAGCAATCGATCAAGGCCATGTTTTGTTATGGACCATACTCTGACAAAACTGAATTCAGAAAGAAAAAAATATATCTATCTTTGAATTGGTATAGAGATTTATTCCCTCAAGGCGGTCCATATCATTTGACGTGCAGGGCGGTTGCCACTCCACCCCCTACCATGGTTGGCTTTGTGACATCCATCCTGCTTACCACATGTTTTTGCAGCTTGTGCTTCCACTGTGCTGTATATATATACATGGGAAGTGAAAAATATATATTAATGCCTTAAACCCGGGTGTATGGGAAGGGTGGTTTCTCTGCAGTTGCTGCTTATTAGCTTGACATAATTGAAAACCACTTTTCATAAAAGAAATGTCTTTTCTTTTTCACGAATAATAACAGGGAGATCTCCCCCGGCCGGCTCCATTCATGGAAAGAAGCCTGAACAACAAGACCAGGCCCGATTACAAGGTTCAGAAAAAGCAAAGGACTACAAAGCAACCTCCACTGTGATTCAACAGAAGGTACTACTGCACAAGTTCAGGCACGATGGTGCATGCAGATTAATTACCTCTCCACAAGTACATCGATCACACCATACAAAAGATATCAGCAGCTGAGAATGAGCAATCTCCAACAGTTGAGAATGTAAAAACCGTATCCACACAAGTAGCCCACTCAAGTAGAAATCTATTCTACCGAGTATAAATGGGTCAATCGAATAATTTATAGATAGGTAACCTCCATATTCTACACCAAAGGACAAAGCAACCTCCGCTGCGATCCGAAAGAAACTCCACAGGTTCCAGGTACGACTGTAGACGATGTGCTGTTCGAAATAAATGAAGAGGCAAAACTTTAAAATTAAGAAAAGTGAACTTTTGAATACATAACATACTGATATTTTTCATTTCGTTTTTATGGGTTTTTTCTTCTAGATATGGTTTTTCTGTTATTTTTTATATTTTTATACTATAATTCTAATATAAGATGAACATTTTCTAAATACACATTTAAGATTTATTTGTTATATGGTAAATTTCTTATACATAGTGAGCTTTTACTAATTTATGGCAAGATTTTCATATATGATTAACTGTTATTAAATGTATGGTGAACATTTCTTAATATACTATTTATTTTTCAATATGAAATAAAATATTTTAAACCCATACAAAACAATTTTTCAATCTATTTTCTATTTTTTAATCTCCCTCCATTCATAAATATAAGACGTTTTAACTTTTTCTGAATCGGATGTGTATAGACATATTTTAGTGTGTTTGTTCACTCATTTCAATCCGTATGAAGCCCATATTACAATATTTATGAACGGAGGGAGTAGGTTTTCAATTATTTAACTATTTAAAAACGTAAAAACGTACTTGACCCTAACGCCCTGCTCATTTGTTTTTGCCATGGATCGTCATATGACGGCCCATGCACACAGGTCTCCATAAATTCGTGAGTGCTCTTATATGATGCTCACTGCGTTATATGGAGCTCAACGATCAGGGCACGTTAATGGGTCGAATGCCAATTCCATGTCGTCCTGTTTTCTTTGCGGAGCGCTCCTATGGTTTTGATTTTTATATTTCGTACAAAACATGATTTTTCAGAGATAAAATTTGAAAAATAATAATAGTTCAGAAAACATTTTTTTAACACTACATGAACATTTCTAAAAATATGTGAATGTTTTAAAAATATGAATATTTTTTAAAAAATGTGAATATTCACATAAATATGCATGCACACTTTTGTAAAAATATGTTCAGCGTGTATTTCAAGATGATTATCATGTACTAAGAAAAAGCCCACCGTGTTCAAAACAATGTTCACCATGTTTTAATGAATCTTGGTAGGCTTAAGCATGTTCATAGTGTACCAAAAAAGCCTGACGAGTTCAAAAAAATGTTCACCATGTATTAGAAAATATTCACCAGGATTAAATAAATGTTCACCCTGTTGTAAAAATTGCTCCGCATGTATTGTCCATCATCTACTAAATATGACCACTGTGTTTTAAAAAGTATTCACCATATATTAAAACATGTTTTTCGTTCAAAAAAAGTTCAGCATGTTCACCGGGCTGAAAAAATATTCACCATGCATTAAAGTAATGTTCAGCGTGTATTAAATAAACGTTCACCTGCTTAAAAACTCGTTCAATGTGTATTTAAAAATTATTCACCAGGCTTTACGACATGTCCGTTGTGTTCTTTTTCACAAATACTCATATAAAACACAAAGACAAATGTGTTTTTACTAATGAAAAAGGTAATAAAGGGGGGAAAAGGAGCAAAAGAAAGAAGTAAGAAAACAAACAATGGAAACGGGAAAAGGAAAATAGGATAAAATGAGTCTGCAGAATTGGTGCAAAGGAAATAATTCGGCGATAGAAGCACTGATGGGCCAGCAAAACTAAGTGCAAAACTACGCCAAACAACCATGCCACCATCGAAATTATACCAATCCTTAGCAAGGTGCGTTTTTTCATCCCTAGCCAACTCTTCTACTCTACCATCTAAATTGCTGCTCTGAGCTGAGCTGACAATGGAGAAGCTAGCTACCAGATCTCGTCTTCTTCCAGAACGGGATGCTGGAGCCGTGGCTGGAGAGCAAGGGCCTCGCCGGCGCCAACCAGGTGCTCGCCTACTTCGTGGTCTCCAAGCTCGGGGAGCCCCCCGTCGACGGCATCACCGACGCCAACCCGGAGGGCCTCACCGCCGCCTTTGGCAACTGGGCCCCCGCCGTCGCCGCCAGGCTCCAAAACGGAGGCCTCACCTGCAAGGTCCATAGTATATTAGCTTCCATTGGATTTCGGCTTAAAATGTCCCAAACTTTCTGGCTTAGTACTACTCATACTCCTGACCAATATCTGAAAAATACAATACTCGTCTGTGAGATTTCTCAGGTGCTTGACAAGGACGCCTTCGAGAAGCAAATGCTAGAGAAGCTCATTTGGATTTCAGCCTTCATGCTCGTCGGAGCTCGTCATCCGGGGGCCACGGTTGGCGCGGTCGAGAAAGAGTACCGGTCCGAGGTAATTTCCTCTCCTACTTCATGAATGCCTTACATCTGTTTGAGACCCGAGCTATTTCGTTCCATTAGTTCATAGGCCCCAAAATAATACTCCCTCCGTCCCAAAGTAAGTGTCTTAACTTTGTACTAACCTTAGTACAAAGTCATACTAAGCTTAAGACACTTATTTTGAGACTGAGGAAGTAGAAGAGTATGTCATCAAATTGTTGTGCAATGATATAGTAGTTTTTTTGCCCTTCACTTCCATTACAATAATAACAAGATGTTTTATTCAACAAAGCATTGTCTAGTTGCTGTTTTGGAACTGTCTCTGTTAACTTTCCAGGGAAAAAGGACTACACGGGATCCATGTCTTTACCTAACCTCATCAATTTCTTGATAATACTCCAGGATTGAGCTTAACGACATCTGTCCCTAGAGCAACAGACACTCATTCTTCCAACAAGATCCATTTGTGTTTTTTTTTACCTTTCGCAGGTATCCAACCTCATAGCTGAATTGGCATCAGCTGCGGCTGCAGAGCGAGGGCTTGCACTACAAGAAATATGTTAATACGTGACAGTTTTGATCCATCATGGATTAGTGGAAAACTGTCATGGGTGCCTGTCCATGACAGATTTGAAATCCGTCATGTATATCGCGTCATAATTTGACAGCATACCTTACATGACGACTCTTGTCCGTCATGCATCTGCCCCAGGCCCGCCCAGGCCCAATCCATTGTGACGGAACAATCCGTCATGGACTAACACATGTAAGATTTTTTATTCACCAATTTGAATGACGTGTCTACCTACGTGGATAGTATTTTCCGTCACAAAATTCATCGTGGCTGAGCACATTAACCCACTTCTTTCAGCCCAATTTTTAGTATAATGCATTACACAAAGCCTAATGGCAATTTTGGTCCAAGAGAAAATATTTGTTAAGTACAACATTACACAGTTCAGCTCTATGTATCTACATAATAGCAGTTTGTAAATTCCTCTACAAAATGATAACTTGCAATTTTTATTGACAAAATATATCACACATCATAAGTACACTTCATTTTACATCAACAGATCATACAAATTATCGAGGCTGTTATTTAGGTTCTTGCCGTCGGCCCTCCTGATGTTTGATTATGATGAGCAACACCAAGTAGCACACTGCCCAATCTTACCTGCATATTCACAAGAACCTTAGATGATTGTATATATATGAACAGGTAGTAGAAATAATATTATTACAACAAATATAAAAATGATTTCCATGTCCAAAATTCTTAAATCTTATAGTGCCTATAAATGAGAATAGCAATGTATCTACTATAAAATAAGAGTAAACATGAGGTTTCTTAAAAAATTATCAAAAGCAAAGTGTGTCAAATGAGAAAGTAATACACACGTCACAGAACTAAGTACTATATCATTGAGGTTGTCATTCAGGTTCTTGTCGGACCTCTTGAAGGCAACTATCATTTTGTCGTCATACCTAGAATATTTCACTAACAAACATATGCATGACGTGAAGCCTCTGATCATCAAACCGGGCACCGTAAATTTCAAAGGTTCGTATGTCAACAAGTTTACAAATGAAACTCAAATATTTAACCTACAAGTTCGTCTTGAAGTGCTGACAACAGTAGCATAACCTAAATGCGTTTTTTGTTTTTTTTCTTTCGCGAGAGGCACGGTTTTGCTTCCGCCAGAGGCACGGTTGTGCTTTTGTTAGAGGCACGGACGTGCTTCTTTCGGAAAGGGAAAAAACCCGTGTTTCCGGTTCGGTTTTTTCGTCGGTTTTTTCGTCCGGTTTTTTCGTGAAAAAAAAGTTCGTCAAAACCTATCAACATGGGATCTAGTTTTGAAGATCTCGACGCGAGGAATCCAATGGCGAAAGCGGTTCGAGATTTGGACACACGGTTCAAGAGATAAAACATTTTGAATAACCAGATCTATAAAAAAAGAAAAACTTCCAGGTTGCGACAAGTGGCGCACATGCAGCGCGCCATGTGCTTTTAGTGATTTCGCTGTTTGATGTTTAATGGTCAAATAAGAATCACCATGATGAGGATACCCAGCTACTCTGCCTCATGTGGCTTTTGTGCCTGGAGGCGACGCACTAGATGAGGATCTGCCGCTCCCAGCGGTGGGGCGCCGGAGAAGGATCCGGGCAGCCGTTGCGCGAGGCGACGGGCCGGTGGATGGCGTAGGCACTGCAATATAGAAAACGATATCTCGAGAGAATTTGAGCCCTAAATAAAATATATACTTTTTGAAAATATAGAACCTTAATTAATTTATTTCATTTAAACTGGTTTGCGAACATATTTTTTGCATCGAAATTGGGAAGCTTTATTAATCAACTAGAATCCAATTACAGTATGCGAGTAGAATTTTTATAGGCAAATAATTTTTTTTCAGAACAATGGAAAAGCAAAAGGTTGCTTGCTTCAGGGACGCACATGGCCTCAATTTCATGGTCCGCTTCCAGTAAGGCACATGGCATCAATTTCATGGGCCGCCGCAGTAGAAATCAATTATCTCCTGAAAAGGAAAAAAATGAGACGATAGAGATTGGAGAGCAGAGGGTTCCACAGTCGGGGAACAAATCGGTAGCTACACTGCCGGACGGTCGACAGGCCATGGACCTTCGCCGCTGCCGAAAGATCGCTCTCCAGCTGTCTAGCCGGGATCCTGCTCCATGGCGGCACCATGGAGTGTCCGGATAGGGGAGCTCCGTGGTGGTGCCGAGCCAGGAGAGGAGCAGCCCAGCACCGTCGACCGGGCTACGAGGAGGATGAAGGGGGCACCTCCACCGGCCAGTTTGGTAAGCAGAGAGGGTGACCGTCATTTGGCGTGTGCACGAGGCGAAAGCACATCTTGGCACAATTTCGTTTAGTCTCGATGGGCTACGTAAGGCCAACTCCACCGCCCGACTCTAAACGGACGTCCGTTTTATCCGGATTCTGTTCGTTTGGGTAGGGGTTTGGCGTCGTATCCGGGCCTGTCCTGGAATGCGGTGGCCGTGCGCCCAGCGCGCGGCCGCATCCATTTGCCCCATCCTATCCGCGTATATTTCTTTGCAAGTCCTTAAACTTTTTTTATCATTTATTTTCAGTACATGACAATACATCATCACATTTTGACTAGTAAAACAAGGCCAAAGAAAGCAAGAACCACAAGAATACATTTGAGAAGATACCCAACTTCCATAACTGCTCCCTTGAGTTGGGTTAGTGCCTTCTCGATGCATTCATTGTTGATCTGTGGAGGAGGCACGACGTTGCCCCCTCCTTTCTTCTTCAAGTCAGAAGTCGACGTTGCTTACTCACACGTAGTATCGTGCCTTGTTGCTTCTTCGCACGTAGTATCGTGCCTAGACTCTAATCTAGCAACAAGTGCATTTGTCTCATCTAAAGCCTCTAGGCTAGCTAAAAGTGCACGAACATGCACTACATTTCGCTCTATCAGCATATCGATGTACTCTTCTTCCCAATACCAAAACTTGCATCCAGTCTACACAATAAAACTTAAAGTTAGCACCACTAGTCTAATCCAAGAGCACAAACATGCACCGAAGCTAAAAGAGCACATACCCCATCGTTTAAGCACTTGATGAACACCCATCCGGGATGCTCCGGTGTTGTAGACACGCGGCGCACGACCACCCTTGGTCCGTCCTGTGCCACCGACGGGCGGGCCAGGGGAGGACACGCGCAGACGACCCACGCGTCCGCGTGGTGTCCGTTTCACCCCAAAAGCGGCGCAAACTTGGGTTGCGGATGGGTCGAAAGCGGACACAAAACGGACAAAAGTCCGTTTGCTCCCGCGCGCTGGGCCGCCTCCTTTGTCCCTTTTATCCCAAACGGACTGGGGCGGACAGGATAGGGTCGCGCGGTGGAGTTGGCCTAAAAGAGGCTCACATTTTTTTTCGGTGAGAAAGAATCTTACTCAGTTGCTATAGTTCAAATGATGGAGGTGTGCTGCATTTCGCATATCATAGATTCATCCATAGTGGTTGACTAGTTTTTCTAGTGGGGGGGGGGGGGGGGGGTAGTGATTGACTAGTACTCATCGTCCCAAAATTTTTATCTTAGATTTGTCTAGATACGGATGTATCTAATACTAAAATATGACTTGATACATTCGTATTTGGACAAATTTAAGACAAGAATTTTGGGACGGAGGGAGTAGTACCCAAAAGCACCTGGAGGTAAAACTGGCCCATGTGCAAACATTTTTAAAATATATTTTTTTCAAATTTGTTAACTTTTTGGCAACATTAACATATTTTCAAAACTATATTCAAAACCATTTTTTTGAAAATTATAAAACATTTTGTGTTTTAAAAATTATAAAAAGAAAGAGCAAAATAGAAGAAATCCGAAATAAATAAACAAAACTCAAAACATAAAAAAGTCAAAAACCTTTTACAAAGTTTCCAATACCGGTCAGGACGGTTCCCAAACCAGATGTTGTAATAGTTTTCCAATCTAAAATGGATCAGCCCATTTACATCGCTGGCTCTCAAACAACGACATGCCTTCGCCACCTGAGAGCACCCAACTACTCTGCCAATCCCGGCCGCTGTAGCTCCATGCGGGTCTGCCGCGCGTGGAGGAAAGATGTGTTTTCTCAAAGTCGTATATATCAACATGGCTAATTTGGTTTAGTCTCGATCGGCCCGCATGTTCTTTTGGCGAGAAAGAATCTTCTTCGGCGGCAATAGTTCAAGTGATGGATGTGTTCTTTTCATTTCGCATATCATAGATTCATCCATAGTGATTGACTAGTACCCAAAAGCACTTGAACTAAAAAAAAAGAGTACCCAAAAGCACCCGCGGGAGGTAAAACTGGGCCAAGTGCAAACATTTTTTCAAATACATTTTTTTTCAAATTAATATTTTTGACAACGCGACTATATTACCAAATTTGCCAACATTTTTTGAAAATATTTTTCTTGAAATTATAAAATAGTTGTGTTATTTAAAATTATAGAAATTAAAGTAAAAGAAACTGGAATAGACAAACAAGAAAACAAAAAAGGTAAAAGAAAAACCTTCCAGAATTTTCCATTAACGGTCAGGGTGGTTCCCAAAACAAGATGGTGTAGTAGTTTCGCTATCTAAAATGGTCTGCCCATTTACATCGTTAGCTCTCCCTCCTGCAACATGCCTTGGTCACCGGAGGGCACCCAGCTACTCTGCCTCTTACGGCAGCTGTAGCTCCACGCGGGTTGGCTGCATGTGGAGGCAACACGCCGGAGGAGGACCCAAGCTGCCGTCGCTGCGACATTAAGAATGAATGCTTGAGATAGTTTGAGCCCTAAATGAAATATATAATTTTAGGAATACAGAGTCTTAATTATTCGATTTTGTTTAAACCGGCATGGGAATTTACTTGTCGTCGAAATTAGGGAGCTTTCTTAATCAACTGGAATCCGATTACAATCTGCGGGTAGAGTTTCTTTTTTCAGAACAAAAGAAAAAAAAAGGTTGCTTGTTTGAGGGACGCACATGGCCTCAACTTCATGGGCTGCTTCCAGTAAGGCGCATTGGGTTCAATTTCGTGGGCCGCTGCAGTAGAATCTGTCTCAAAAGAAAGAAAGAAAAATCACACGATAGAGAGCAGAGAGGAGCTCCACACTTGGAGAGCATATCGGTAGCCACTTCGCCGACCCGTCATGGACCTTGGCCGCCGCCTCCAGCCGTCCGGCCAGAACCCCGCTCCATCGCGCCACCGCGGAGTGGCCGGACGGGGGAGCCCTGCGTCGGCGACCGGTATTTTATTCAAACCGACTTGCCGACCTGAAGCTTCTACCGTCTTCACTTGTAGGCTAAGTAACTGCCATTGGTGTTGCATGCATGTATGCAAATCATCCGAGACAAAGTTTAACTCAACACTTCTAGGCCGGTAGGAGGAAGGAGGCTACGCTGCATGTTGGCTAACAAACACGACTTAGAAGTACTAGACTTCTCAAGAACGGACGTTTGGCTCTCGGCCTCCTTAAAGATCTTCTTTTGAAACAAATCAAAATTCAAACCTTTTAGTTTCAAAAAAATCTGAAAGAAATTGTGCAAGTAAACAAGGACGTTGTATGCATGTGTGTAAAATTTTAGGATGAAAAACGTTGAAATACGACCTGTATAAAAATAGACAAATTCTTGACCTGAGAAGATGAGTAGTATCATGTGTTAAAAAGCCCCAGATTTATCTTTTTTTTTTGCACATACCTCATGTCAACGTATTTTGCACTGAAAGTTTGAACACACGTGTGCTATGCCTTCATATATATCTGTGTGTGTTTTTTCCAGAAGTTTTGAAACATAGAAAATATGAAATTTAACGAAATTCGAATTTTTCAAAACCGAGCTCCAAAGACAATATTCGTAGACTTCTCTAGCAAATTAGACTAAAGCAGCGACTTGAGCTTGTAAGTCGGTTTAAACTGTCCTATAAAAGGACGGGTGCTGCCATTTTCAGTATCACTGCTCCAATCCAGCCTCAGTTAGTACTCCACTCCGGTGCATGTGTGTGCGCATTTTATAGACTGCACTAGCTGCAGTTCTTTGGTGGTCTATCCTTCATAAATCAGTACACCGCGCGCTAGTTTTTCGGGAAAACAGTAAGCAGAGAGGGTGAGCGTCATTTGGCGTGCTCACGAGGCAAATTAAAAGCATATGCCTGAGGCATCAAGTAAAAATTCCATACCCTGCTTTGTCCATGGAAAAAGGAAAAGAAGCTGCTTTGCTTTTGTTTTGCTTGCTCCATCCATGGGAATGGGATGCTTTGCTTTGCTTCTCCCCACCGCTGCTTTACTTTACCCACCTCCGGCTGCCAACCAGTTAGCCGATGGCATTGCTTCCCACATCCCAATCCCTCCAGGCAATGCCTCCTCCTTGGCCTCTGCCGGCCCCCCCTGCTAATATTTTTCGCCACCGACTGTTGTGCCGTGCAGCGCATCCCATCAATCTCAAAGGTCTGTGACGTAGTTCAAGTTGAATTTGTATTGTATCTTTCTTTGATTACCTTGTCGCCTGAGCCTTGAGGTAGTTCGTTAGTGTTCAAGTTTTATTTCCTTGTCTCTGTCTTGCTACTTAAAATTCAACTTACTTGCCTCTAATTGCAATCACAGCACAAGGCCAGCAAGTTGAACAATGGCGATGGTGTTGGACGCGTTTGCATCCTACATCGGGGACTACCTCAAGCAGGTGGTACAGGATTAGGTGGGGACGATGCTTGGCGTCTCGGGCGAGATCGACAAGTTGGGTGACAGGCTTCAGGACCTCAAGAACTTCCTCGCCGACGCCGATAGGAGAAACATCACCGACGAGACCGTCCAACTCTGGGTGGGGCAGCTCAAACGCGCCATGTATGAAGCTGCTGACATCCTTGACCCCTGCCAGCTCAAGGCCATGGAGAAGCGTGGGTCTTCCTCTGCGGATGCAGGGTGTCGCAATCCCTTACTTTTCTGTATGCGGAATCCCTTCCATGCTCGTGAGATTGGCACCCGCATCAAGGCGCTCAACCAGAGGCTTGATTCCATCAAGCAGCGCAGCGCTCCTTTCAACTTCATCAATCTTGGGTCATATGAGGATTGTCATAGCAGCAATGCCCACGCCTCTCGCCATGGTAATCCAAGCCGGGAGACGGTAGGGGACTTTGACCGGTCGGCTGTGGTTGGGGACAAGATTGAAGAAGATACACAAGCACTGGTGTCCCAGATCATGCAGACGGGAAAGGATGCCAACAATGACATCATGGTGGTCGCTATCGTAGGTGTTGGCGGGATCGGCACGACCACCCTTGCCCAGAAGGTCTTCAATGATGATGCCATCCGAGGCGGGTTCAGCAAAAAGATATGGTTGAGCGTCATCTTATCGAACTATTCTTGTGGTGCACCAGTAGACTAGGAGATGATGGGCTCATCAAAGAGAACCAAGGTGTATCTGAGGAAGAGCAACAACGAATCGAGAATGCGTTCGATGAGCTCTGCCCTCCGCCCAGTGTAGAGATTATTAATATAAAAGGGTATTTTGGCCAGCAACTCCCGAGCTGGATGATGTCCACATCAACGGTGCACCTCAACAACTTGACGACTCTATTTTTTGTGGACCTGGCTTGTTGCACACAACTTCCAAATGGGTTGTGTCAGCTCCCCTACCTGCAATTACTTCAGGTTAGTCGTGCTCCATGCATCAGGCGGATTGGGACTGGATTCTTGAAGGCTGCAGCAGCTCCATTTCCGACTTTAAATGAGATGAACTTAGCCGGAATGGTGGAGTGGGAGGAGTGGGAGTGGGAGGAGCAATTGCAAGCCATGCCCCGTTTGGAGAAGCTTCAAATCATTAATTGCAACCTGAGGCATGTTCCTCCAGGCCTTGCCTCTAACACAAGGGCTTTGAAACAATTAACTCTACAAAATGTCCGACACCTCTGCTACATTGGGAGCTTTCCTTCAGTTGTTGAGCTTACAGTGGATGGAATCCCCGAGCTAGATAAGATTACCAATCTCCCCAATCTGCAGAAGCTTACCATCACTGATTGCCCAAAGTTGACGGTGCTGGAGAGTATCCCTGTGCTCGATAGGTTGGTACTGGAGGATTACTTCATGGAAGAACTCCCAAAATACATGCGAGATATAATGCCAAGGCATCTGGAGCTACTCTGCAGGAGACGGTTGCTATCTTCATTAGCCGCAGGACAGTGTGGTCCTGAGTGGTGTAAGTTCAGCCATGTGGAGCATGTCAAGGCATATGCGCCTGATGGAGACAACCAAAGAAAATGGTACATGTTGTACACAAGAGGAGAAAACTACAAGTTGGATTCAAACATTAGCAGCTCTACCATATTTGAAGCCAGGTAAAGAATATCAAACATAGGAGCTTTTGTCTTAATTTGAGCACTCTCCTCTCACTCTTCCAGTTTATAAATTTATTTGATTTTATCTCCTGACATTTGTCCACATATACTACATGATAAGTGAATATATTTCGTAAGTTTTCTTGTTTCAGACAATGGTTGTTGAGTTGTTCTAGACACAACACTAGCTGTACGTGTGGGTTGTTTAATGGCTACTTTCTGATTTGGTTGCACTTCCTCATATATGTTGCTAAGTATTTGTCTTTCTGCGCAGGCCCTGACTATGCAGCCAAATTGGTGCTGCCACATGAATGAAAAGATGGATATCACGAAAAAAGACAAGTGTCGTGTAGGATTGGTCACATCTTTGCTAAAGACTATTTGTGTTGGGTTGGCATGTTGCTTTCTTGTTTGCAAGTTTTAACGGTTGTACATACATGATGGTTGCATCATACGGATGTGCACTGAATGTATGTTCAGGTTACATCGATGGAACTGGTAGATTCAGAAGAGAAGAATGCTCGTCCCTGAAGCCTCAACTGTGTAATGGTGCCACAGACAGCTGGCATCCACCTTGGCCCTCGTCGGTCTCGCTCTCCATGAAGCAAACTCGCTGCCATGACCTCACAAGAAAGAAGAGAGCAGAGTTGAAGTTGCCTGTATACTTATACCCATGTTGTTGCTCTTCGCAAAATCAATCGAGGGTTGAGTTGAAAGGGAAGCAACCACAATTGTTAATTAATTCAGCTAGGTGAGATTAGCAAGTTCATGACTAAACCATTCTGCCCTGTAGTCTGTAGGACCCTAATTATTTTCAGAGGGTCCACGTTAACTGTGACTAACAAGTAGTCCATGACACTAAGCTTCATCTTCTGCGAATACTAGTGTTTTGTATATTATATATACTATTGGCAGTAAGCTTTTATGCGTCGGGAGAAGAACCAGTAGTAATGTTGCAGCATGGAGACTAAAGACTATTGTCATTGCTATATATTCTTTGAGTTGCTTGTTGTAGTCTGAAGAAAGAATATGCAAACAAAATGTCTGGTCTTTTGGGGTTTTGGGCTTGGTTCACTCATGCTGATTCATGTGCTGGCTTGGTTCACTTAAGAGAAGAGCAGAGCAAATCAGAGTGTAGAAGCATTGTCAGTCTGCATTTTGCATATATAATTCTCAAACATATACTGGCATAAATCCTGTAGTAGTACTACCCAATGTTTCAAACTACACTGGCATAAAGGTGCCAGCTTTATTAGTTATGAGGCAGCTGCCTACAAATTCTACTCTCCGTGGAAAGTGAAAAATCTTGATATACTGTGTACTTAGTATAATCGTATTATCGGCAACAAGCTCTTTTGTGTTGAGAAAACAATTAAGAGTATGTTGCAAACATGATGACAGGTGTTTGGGCATGATTCATTCAATCGGATTCAGTTGCAGCCAAGGTTCAGAGAAGAGCAGAGCAGAGTTGGGGAGATGACAGTAGTATCGTGCAGTGGTGTTTTGTGACAGTGGAAGGTCAACAAATTTGGCATTGACCTGGATGGTAGAGAAGCCAGGGTTCCGTTTTGTACCTTGCTAACTGCAGAGTGATGGTTACTACTCACTCCGCCGGAGGCCAGGGAGCGTTTGGTTACTGCGTCTACCCGATGGGAGATGGTAGCTCGGGATATTTTCAACCGGTTTGGATGGCGGTCATGTAATAGGATAGGCATGTAGTGCTCCTATTTTTATTTGACAGCCGGTTGTGGCTTCATCCTTTTTGTTTAGCTCTTTTGAGCATTTGTAGTTTCCTTACTTCGAGACTTGGAGACTTGTTGCTGGATATTTTTTTAATAAGATGAGCCGTATGCATCTTTCTGATGCAGAGGCTGGGGTAAAACCCCTTTTCGAAAAAAAAACTGCAGAGTGATGGTGGTGGTGGACAGAGATGACTGCCCGTCAGGAGCTGAACCTTCTGAAGAAATCGATAGTTTAGCGCAGGTGCAAGTCTTCTAATGCATGGCTCAGACTGCAACTTGTCGTCCGTTCATGCTATGGCACTCAACGTGTTAACGTCTCTGAATTTGTCTGAATTTGGTTGGTGCCTATCACTGCCTTGAAGTTCTCAGCAGGGCTCACACTAATAGCATCATTAAATATTTGTATTGCTTCCACTAGCTAGCATGCATGATTTGGACACTCAATCTGTTCTCAACAGGGTGCATGATTGTGTACCTGATCTACTATGCTTTTATACTGGAACTTGGTATTAAACCCAAATTAAGTGTTGGCGGGTGTTGTCCTCCTCGTGCATATGGTTTGTTCCTTTACCCCTTGTGCTCATGTTTAGTTTTCGCAATATATACTACCCTGTTTGGCTCTGTTGAATGAGCATTCATACTCCATAACATGCTTCATAACCCACTTGTATCAACATCATTTCTGTATTTTTGTACCTGAAACAAATGGCTTTTTGCATTCCGGAGGGTCCCACTGTATTTATATGTACGTGAAACAAAAGTACATGCCCATTTTTGTTTACGTATTTATCCTTTTATACAACACATATAAATATGTATATTGATGAAAATTCGTGCACATATACTGTACATCTATATCTACACGTAAAAAGAAAAATTCCGGAACATTCTGCGGTGTATGAAACTATGCTTTTCGTGAATAAATAAATGAATAATAATGTTTCCTTCTGAATCAGTTTTTAGGAATTAGCACCCATGCTTGTGTGCCGGCCCTGCTTGGCTTGCTCGGCCGTGAATAATAATGTTTCCTTCTGAATCTTGATTTGTCCAGTAACAGTTTAACAGGACAAATCCAGACGAGATAAGTTTACTGATTGCCCTCACCAATTTGAATATATCAAGAAGTCAGCTGACAGGAACAATCCCAAATCAGATAGGTGACTTAAAGCATTTGGAGTCCCTGGACCTATCATACAACATATTTTCTGGTGCAATCCGATCAGGTTTGTCGGCACTAACTTCTTTGAGCCACTTGAACTTGTCATACAACAATCTATCAGGTGCACTACCATCTGGACCACAGCTTCAAACTCTTGACAATCAGATGTATATATACATCGGCAACCCTGGTCTTTGTGGTCCTCCTTTCTCCAAGAATTGTTCGGCAAATGACGGCAAAACAAAGCAGCCTTGAAGATATAAATCATATGTCATCTGTTTATCTTGTCACGAACATAGGCTTCGTGGTGGGTCTTTGGACAGTGTTCTGCACCATGCTAATGAAGAGAGCATGGCGGGATGCATACTTTCAGTTCATTGATGAGCTATATGACAAGGTTTATGTGCAAGCGGCCGTGAGGTGGGCTCGCCTCATGAAGAACACTCAAGACGATGCACCATGAACCAAGAAGTGCCCAATTCCACTGCAAGCGAATTGTTCGATACTCGCATCTACATAAGTTTTCAGTTTTCTATATTTTTGTATTGTATCTGTATTTGAAGCACTAAGTGGGTCTTTGCTGGACGCCAGTTCTATAATGGTATTTACATGTTTGTACTCTATGGAATGAAGTGTGCGGGTTTTGTTGGAAAATTTAATCCTATGTCGGGCATTGTTCGTTATGTAAGGAGAATGATATACAGCCCCCACTCTGCCTCTTTCTTATTTTTTTTTTTTTTTTTTTTTTTTTTTTGAGATTTGGAGCAGAGAACTACTCCGATAGGGCAGTACATTCAGCTAGCATCAATGGTCGTAGGCTCGCCTGATCTTCTTGCTACTGCCGCGAGGCCATGCGCCAGCGAGTTGCACTGTCGCTTAACGTGTCGGACGCTGCACGCCTCAAAACCAGCCATGGCCTTCTTGATGTCCATGATTAGGCCATAGTGGGGGGATCGTGTCTGGCCAGGTATAGGCAGTTCATAATTTGCAATGGTCTGATTATCCATCTCAAGTACTACTACTTGACCAATGAACTCCTCTGCTGTTGACTGGAGACCTCAGCACTCTTACAGCGAGGAAGGTTTCTGCAGATCGATTTGAAAACTTTGCCTTGGGAATCCCGTGGGAGAACCCCGGCTGCACTTTCTCCAGTCTCTGCCAGAAAAGCAGCATCAGTATTTATTTTAACTGTCCCTTGTGTCGGCGGAGTCCAACGTTTGTCTTTGGTTTCAGTGTTCCTAGCTGGTAGAGCAGCTTAGCTTGGTTACATCGTCAGACTGCTGAAGAGCAGGCCCTGGCGATGGGGCCCAGGTCTAAAATTTCATTGTCATATATCAGGCAAAGACAGGTGTTGTGTAATAATTTACTGTTGGGAGTCATGTATGGGCAAGATTAAAACAGTCATGTACTATGTAGCAGTTAAATAGGATATGCCATGGTACTTGATGTGTTGGCTGTCCCTCCCTATCTCGCTGTGTTGATATTTAATTTACAGTACAAGGTAAGAGCAGAGTCAAGTAATTGATTTGGCATTCACTGCATGTTGCATTTTCAGTACTGTCACAAGTCCCTGCACTTCAATTCGTGACTGCTGCATGTTGCCTGGAGGTAAATTGGGGCAAGTGCTCCTGCATTGCGTAATTTATATTATTGGCGACAAGAAAGCTTTTATGAGATCGAGAGAACAACTAGTAATGTATTGTCAGGTAGCAGCATTATGTTTGGTAAATTCAGAAACAGGTTGCTCTCTTCAGGTAACAGCAGTATGTCTTGCAAATTCAGAAACTGGGATTTTGTAACGGAGATCGAGGAGCAACACAATCCCTTTTTGTGCCACGCACACATTCAGTTTCATTTTTCAGTCTGTAGCAATATGTGTCTCACAAGAGTTGTGAACGCACACGTTCAGTTTCATTCGGGAATGCAGTTGATTGTAGCCGTTGTTAGGATATCTCGCTGTGTTGATAGTTATAGGAGAAGCGAAGAGCAGAGTAGTGGGTCCAAATTGTATATCCTTGACTAGCTTGCAGCAACCTAAAAAGTTGACAAAGATTTGGTTGTAGCAGGTGCTAGTAGCAAAGCAGAGTGTTTTTTGTGGGAGTTTTGATTTGAACCTTGCCATGTACAGTAGTTGCAGGGGAGGATGGAGCCTTAAGCCGTGGAGCGCGTGTCCTGTCCAAAGCCTACATACGGCCTGCCAAGATCCTTGAGTCCTACACACAGCAATTCAGAACTGACGAATGAAGACTTATAAAGACTATTTTGTGTGGTTTATATATAAACCCTTGAGTCTCTGTCTGCAACCTCATGGTAGAATCTGCCCTTCTCCTGCTGACCTGAATGAACCAAAGAGGTAAGCAGAACATGTATTTTTGTACCTTCTTTCCATGGTCTGTTCTCTGGCGATCTTTTAATTATAAATGAGCTTGGGTGATGTTGTCCAAGTTGGCATCTTGCTTTTCTGCAAGTCTTAGGGTGGTACTGAATGTATCTTCAGTTTAAACTTTACACCGATGGAACTGTTGTCAGAAGGAAAGAAAAAAAAAAGCATGCTCGTCCCTGTGGCCTGAACGGTGTAATGGTGCCGCGGACATATGGAGTCTACCTTGGCAACGTTGATCTGGCTCTGAAGCAAACTCACTGGCTTCGCCGACGGCCCTGCGGTCGAATACGCAAGAAAGAAGGGAGCATAGTTGAAGTTGTCTGTTTCACTGCAGCTTTATTTTGGAACTGCGGTTGAAATTGTTTTTTGAAGAAAAAAAATAGAAAATGGGCTGTCACCGGGCCTTGAACTGAAGCCCTGTGGGACAGAGGGAGTAATAATCATGTCCTAGCAAGATTGATCTTCTTAAAGCGTAGTGACTCTGTACATATCAAAGTTTGTTTGTTTGTTTGTTCGTTTGTTTGTTGTGTCATTCTCAAAAGGAAAAGTTTCCTCTTTTGTTATGGTACACTGACGGTAGCAACTGACAGCCACACTCTTAACTTGTTCAGAAAGCAGTTATTCTCACACAACTGTTAGCAATGTACTCCTTCCATAAGGAAATATAAGAGCGTTCAGGTCACTACTATTTTTTTACAGAGGGACTACGTTTTTGCAGCTAGTGCTTCCACTGTGCTGTATATACATTTGAAGTGAAAAAAGAATATTGATTTTTTTTTCGAAAAGGGGACTCCCTGACCTCTGCATCAGAACGATGCATACAGCCACATAGATAAATAAAAAAGGTTCAACAATGTCATAGAGTCTTGAAACAAAATAAAGGCGAGCTCACATAGAGCCTTGACGCTAAAACAAGAAAAGGCCATAAAGCCACAACCGGCTGGCAAAATAAAGATAGGAAAACTAATTGCCTATCCTATTACATGACCGCCATCCAAACCGGTTGAAGATATCCCGCGCTACCATCTCCCACCGGACAGATCCAGTAACCAAACGCTCCCTGGCCTCCGTCGGAGTGAGTAAGGACCACATACGGATCAGCGCCGTAGCACGGAATACAACCTGCAAAAAATGAATAGTAGTTATTCTGTTAAAAGCCAAATCATTTCTGCAGTTCCAAATTGCCCATAACAACGCACAAACTCCTACACGAATGTGTCTAGCTGTATCGGACTCTATCCCATCCAGCCACGTTCCAAATAACGACCCGACCGAACTCGGAGGAGTAATGTTAAAGGCAATTTGCACGGAGCGCCACAAAATTCTCGCCAACGGGCACTCAAAGAAGAGATGCTTGATGGTCTCATCCCGATCACAGAAACTACACCTAGTAGATCCTGTCCAATTGCGCTTAACCAAGTTGTCCTTTGTTAAAATGACCTGTTTATGGACAAACCACATAAACACTTTAATCTTCAAAGGAACTTTGACTTTCCACACATGTTTGGAGCTAGGAATGACACTCGAGTTAATAACATCGATGTACATCGACTTAATGGTAAATTGTCCAGACATAGTAAGTTTCCAACACAACTGATCGGGCTGATGATGTAGCCGGACTTCCATCAGTCTACGCACCACAGGAAGCCAAGCTTCCCATCTATCACCAACAAGCACCCTCTTAAACTGGATATTAAGGGGAATGGACTGCATAATCGTTGCCACTAGCGCATCACCGCGATGGACAATACGATACAGAGTTGGGTACTATAATGCCAATGGTGTATCACCAAGCCAAGTGTCCTCCCAGAAACGAGTATCGTTGCCATCTCCGACAATAAACTTTGTTCTATTAAAGAAGGCTGCCTTAACTCTCATAAGCCCCTTCCAAAACAGCGAATCAGTTGGTCTCACTGTCACCTGTGACGAAGTTTTGGAATGCAGATACTTGTTACGGAGAATCTGTGCCCAAGTTGCGTCAGTCTCAACTGATAGCTTATACAGCCACTTACGAAGCAGGCATGTGTTCTTGACCTCAAGATTCTCGATACCCAACCCCCCTTGATCCTTTGGTCGACAAATAACATCCCATTTGGCGAGTCTATACTTTCTCTTAAGATCATCACTCTGCCAAAAAAATCTTGATCGATAGAAGTCCAGCATTTTCCTAACCCCAACTGGAACCTCAAAGAAAGATAGTAGAAACATCGGCATAGTTGTGAGCACCGAATTAATAAGAATTAACCGGCCTCCATAAGACATAAGTTTGCCCTTCCAGCAACTAAGTTTCTTTTCGAACCGATCTTCGATGCATTTCCACTCTCTGTTCGTGAGCTTACGATGGTGAATGGGTATACCTAGGTAAATAAAAGGTAAAGCCCCTAATTCACATCCAAACAATTGCCTATAAGCTTCTTGTTCCTCCTTGGCTCTACCAAAGCAGAACAACTCGCTTTTATGAAAGTTAATCTTTAAACCGGACAATTGTTCAAATAAGCACAACACCAGCTTCATGTTTCTCGCTTTTGCCAAGTCATGCTCCATAAAGATGATTGTATGATCAGCGTACTGCAGAATGGACACACCCCCATCAACTAGGTTAGGCACCAAGCCACCTACTTGATCGCCCTTTATTCCGGCCATCAAGAATATTGATACCTTTATCCCGGATGTATGGGAAGGGTGGTTTCTCTGCAGCTGCTGCTTATTAGCTTTGCTTAATTCTAAACCACTTTCCATAAAAGAAATGTCTCTTTTTTTTTCTCGAATAATAACAGGGAGATCTCCCCGGCCGGCTCCATTCATTGAAAGAAGCCTGAACAAGACCAGGTCCGGTTACAAGGTTCAGAAAAACCAAAGGACTGCAAAGCAACCTCCACTGTGATTTAACAGAAGATACTGCTGCACAAGTTGAGGCACGATGGCGCATGGAGATTAATTAGCTCTCCACAAGTAGCAGATAACAACCAAAAGAAACATTATGAGATGAGGATAAGAAAACAACACTTATAATAATAACAATACATGTATTTATATACACGTCTTGGCAAAGATGGTGGAGTCGTCGCAGGCGAGGATCACAGAAATCGGCAATAAAAGTGAAATGACGGGCCAACTGCAAGCTAAGAGCTTGAGAGAATCACTCCACCTCACTGACAGGCAATGGAGACGAGGTGCAGTGTCCTGGAGCCCTGCTGTCCGAAATAAATGAAGAGGGAAAACTTTAAAATTAATGAAGGGAACTTTTAACATACATATAACATACTGAAAGATAAAAAATTTGTGAAATAAAAAGTACAAAATGTTATCTCTTTGAGAGCGAGCAGATGAGGACTTTACCTTTCTATTTCTACACAGTTGCAAATCTGGATGAAGATTAATAAATATATTTTGAGCGGACATGCTCAATCTTTGGCCAGCTTTCTCCATCAGGCGATTGGCAGCTCTTCTTCAAGAGTTGAGAATCCAGCACGAGTATGTGGTACAGGGAGGATGGCAAATCAGGTAAAGATGATAGATTGGGGCATCCAAGAATTTGGAGTGTACTCAGACTTGAAAAGCACTTCAAATCTGGCAAGGAACTGATTTCACAATTCCTAAATGTCAGGCAGTCGACAGATGAGAAATCTGCTGATTCTTCAAATGAAAAGGATCGCTCCTTGCAATCTTCAAGGGCGAGATATCCTGGAACTGTAAGACCTTCAGCTGAGAGCATGTGGTTGAGTATTACAGAGCTGCTAACATAGAGAGCACCGAGTTGCAACTGTGAGATGCACTTCATACTAAGATTCGGGAGATCTCCAAAATGTGCACTGCCAAGTTTCAGCGAAGACAACCCTTCAAGAAAGCACAGGTCCTGTAAACTTCGTAGTGATAAGTGTCCCAGGGAGGTTAAATGACCAATCGACAATGATGAAGAGCTTCTGCACCAATCCATCGAAAGAAAACTCAGTTGCGGCAAGTCACTACTGAAGAAATCTGCTGCAACCACACAGTGTTTTATGCTGAGCATCTCAAGGGACAATGGCATAACATCTGTTCCATGTGTCAACTCTACAGAAGGGCAGCTCCACAAAAAAAATGTTGAAAGAGTGGTAGCAGCTCGCAGCCCCCCTAATGATCTAAGGCACCAGCACGAGTCGATCTGCAAGTTATCAAGCTTTGTCAACTGTTGGAGAACATCCTGTGACGGAAGTGTAGTTAAAGTCATAATCTCTTTTAATGACAAACGTCTCAATGCAGTGAGACCAACAAGGCAAACCGCTAATGCTTCATCTGTAACGACACATGAATAAAGGTCAAGCCGACAAAGCCCTGATGGTGGAACCAGTTGTAGGCTAACGTTCCTTTTACATATGAGTCTTATCCTCTCCACATGGCAACATATCCATGCGTTGATGATATCCTCTTTCACCAATACTTCACTCCCCTCTCTTTCTAGAGCACTTTCAATGGTTTCAAGATGAGAAATATCAACATCCATCAATTTCATCAGGCGCTTCAGAGATGAATGTTCTGACAACAGTGTGTCCTTGATGTTTGATCCCGAATCCACCTCCCAGGTGGAAGAAAGCCGTGACTTCAGGTTGCATGTCATCATGGTGTTCTCCCTTTGGTCCAATTGTTTTAGCTCATCGCTGGAAATAAACATAAGCAATATGCATTTCTCAATCACTAACTCTTCAAGGCTAGCCGGAAGAGAAGGTAATGTCTTCAAGTATGGGACATTCTCGAGGCGAAGTGAGGAGCAATTCCCAAAGAGAGCGGCATTCGATGGTAGGATTTCTAAGGCACTGCAATTAACAAGTGCAAGTGATTCCAAATTCTGGAAATAAGAATCCCCGAGTAACCAGCCTGGGTATTTTGCATATCGGTAACCTTTGATAGTAAGGCCCCTTATTTGCGGTGGTGGCACCAGACCTTCCAGGGTTTCCAAATGTAATCTATCAGGAGCAGTCATGTCATTTTCTTCACTCCATTCAAGGTGCAATCTCTCGAGATGATTTTTCTGATGTAGCTTTGCTTCTAAGGCTTGATCCTTCCCAGCAACATTCTCAAGATTTGTGATCCTTAAACTGCCACCAAGGTTGTTCATGTCTTTCAGTTGTCGCAGCTCATAGCCACTCTGTTTTTTCACGCAAAATTGATCGAGATTGTGGAGTGAAATTAACTTGCCTATGTAAGGGATTTGGCCACGCCCTTCATGATATCTCAACTTACTTAAACTGAATATTTTTTCAGGAAAAGTTTCAACATTTGGACTGAATAGTAATTGCAAGTGGTAAAGAGCACACAATGATCCAGGCAATTCAGAGATCGAAGTACGGGCAACGTTCAAGTACCGAAGGTGCTTCAATTCACCAACAGATTCAGGCAGTTTGCTGCTGTTATAGAACTCCAGAATAAGTACACGTAACTTCTTCAAATTCTGCAGCACCTGCTGGAAAATATCTGTTGCATCATCTATAAGTGGTTCAATGCAGACAAAGCTACGTAAATGATGTAGCCTGCAGATAGAGTGCTTATGTTGCTTCAAACTCTTAACACAAACAGATAGATGTCGAACAGTGTGTGGTATTGTTGCCATCTTATCATCTTCTAATCTGAAGCAGACTTCTTTAGACAATGACTCTGCCAAATCATGAACGAGGTCATGCATAACATACCAGTGCATAACTTCGTCACCTCTGTAAACGGGTTGAAAGAATGAAACTGAGAGCATCTCATCAAAGCAGTCCCTCCCAATATCTTCCGTTCTCTTGTTCACATTGCACGAATCAATAAGTCCCTCTCCTACCCACATGCAAACCAACTTATCCCTTTTATAGCAGTGGCCTTTTGGGTGTAAACTGCAATACAGGAAACACCTCTGCAGACTTGGATCTAACTTCTCGTAACTCCACAAAAGTGCTCTACTGGGATCACTTAAGTTGTCAATCCTTAAAGCATCTTCCCATGCTGCCTTATCCTTTTTCCTGCTCAGCCGTGAACCCACAGTTTTTGCTGCCAGAGGAGATCTTCCAAGTCTTTTAGCAAGCTTTTCTGCAATAGTTTCTAGCTGCTCACGCACCCTCTGGTCACCGATTGCTGCACCAGAAAAGGCATGGTCCTTGAAGAGTGCTAAGATATCAGTGTTTTCCATTTCTTTCATAATAATAATTTCCTTACAGTAAAGAGCAGCTGGAAGTGTCTTGGATCGAGAAGTTACCAAAACTTTGCTTCCTGTGTGTCGAGAAACTAGAGGAGCCAGTAGTTGCTCCCAGTCCTCATTGCTCTTTTTTTCGAACCAGACATCATCCAGCACAAGCAGGAATCTCTTTGATTTTTCCAGCATGTCCCTCAATATGCATTGGAGAGTATCAAGATTATCAACAGGAGGGCATTGCCCTCCTTTTGCTGATTCAATAATCAACCGTGTATGGCCAATTACATCAAGTTTGCGTGAGATGCAAACCCACATCCTGACCTGAAAATGTTCTTTTATCCTCTCGTCATTGTAAACATATTGCGCCAAGGTGGATTTTCCCATGCCTCCAAGTCCAACAATGGCTAGACCAGAAAACCTACTTGTATCAGACTCAACAGCAACCGGCTTGGTAAGAAGACCTATAATATCAACGCGGTCCTTGTCGCGGCCAAACACTTTCTGAGGGGCCATTGATGTGGCCACTCGAATAGCAGCTGCTGGCACTGAGGAGGCCACAACAGGTAAGCAAAGTAGTTCCCGGAGGCCCTTGGCTTCCGCAAGGATGACCTTCAGTTCCTTCAGCTGCTCGAGTAGCTTTTTGTTCTTTGGGCGCAGATTGGACAGCCTGCTCGACACAATATGCACATGCTTCATAATAGTACCACTAGAAGATGCATGTTCTATCAAAGAATCCTTCCCCTTCTCTGCTTCGCGCTTGAGGATGTTGTACTCATGCTCATCTAGCAGGTCCTCAGCTTTACAGAAGGCGTCTTTGAGCTGCTGGACCCAGTTGTTCAACATTGGCCTGTGAGGGCTCCTGTTAGCTGCTTCAACCAGTAGAGCGAACTGTGGCATGATGTTGGTCTCCAGTTCATGGAGCTCACTCACCATGTCCACACCAAGACACCTTGCGGGGTCAGCTAGCAGCTTCTTCAAGATCGGTGATACCACCAACTGTAAGCCAGCCCGTACACCAGCCACAGCCAATGCCACTTCCGCCATTGAAAGCACACCGTGGTATTGAGGGGGGTGTATCTTTTTTTTTGTGTTTCTTGGAAGTAGAAAGGCACGGTGGGAAAATTGGGATTTTTTGAGGAATGAAAATCAGGAATATAACAGAGCAAATATGGGAAATAGGTAAAATTACTCTGAAGGCAGATTGTGTTTGTGTGTGTATTCACAGAATCTTCAATTTGGTTGGTGGTTGGTGGAGAAGATGAAAAAATGATGCAAAGAAGTGTATCTGGAGGGGACACTGAGACAGAATGAATGGGTGAAGACACTAAACCGTAGGGTGAATACGGAGAAGTAAACAATAGCTAACTCTAAAGATTCCTCAAAAAAGAAAAAGATGGCTTCTGGAGTGTAAATCAAAGGTTCAAGACAGCAATAGATGGGAAACCTGCATGAGCGAAAACAGGGAGATAAATCAGTGAACATACAGCAAACAGAGCCGCTGCAAGCTGATTCTTCTTCCTGCTTTTGTGCAAGTTAATAGTATATTTGAAGAAGAAAACAGCAAGAAAGGCATAGAGCTTACGCTGATGATGGGTGAAGGATGATGAAGGTAGCTAGCGATTGCAGGAGCAGGTGCGGTGATGAAGGGGGATGAGAAATTGCGGGAGAGGCGAATTGGAGGCAACACAAGACCGATGGGAAAACGGGAGCATGAGCTCTAATGATGGCCCCTGGAGTGAAAATCAAAGGTTTTTGATAGCAATAGTTGAAAAACCTGCAGGAGTAAAAAACAGGGAAATAAATCAGAGAGTTGCATCATAGAACACACTGTAAACAGTGCCGCTGCACACTGATTCTTCTTCTTGCCTTTGGAAAGTAGATGTATTTGAAGAAGAATACTAACAGGGAGAAGGAAGAAAACAAAGGGCAGCGAGCTTACACAGATGATGAGCTGCAGGATGACCAAGGCAGCGAGCGATCGCTAGAGCCGGTGTGATGATGAAGGGGAATGGGAGGTTGCGGGAGAGGCGAATTGGAGGCAGCACTAGACCATAAGAGAAATAGGACGCAAGACTCTCCAATGAGGGTCAACAAGACATGAATGGATCTGATCCAGCTAGTCGCAATTTTTAATTTGAGCTGAGCCCAACTTGCTGAAAAATTAACCGGTACCCACTGTCTGTAGCGCACTCACTAATCAAACGGTGATTAAAATACATGAAGTGGCCGCCTTAGGTATAATTAATAAAAAGAAAGTGCCCATCCACTCATGTTTTTTAACAATGAAACGGTAGGTCACCTTACCTGCTTCTCATTATTTGTTTTTTTCTTTCTTTTCCATTATCATGACAGGCCCTTTTGTGATTTCCAGGAAGCATCGCTCCAGTTATGAAAGGTATGACAAATAATAAATTTACTAGTAGAACGCCCGTGCGTTGCAACGGGCTGCATCGGCGACTTCTTTTTTTCTTTCTTCCATCCATCAACTAAAAATGTTCCTTGAGGTGATACGTGGATGGACAAATTTACAATCATACGAAAATATCAATGGTTTAAAATATAGTTATCAAAAAAATAATTCTACAACACATCCGACATTAAGGTTATGGTATCTGACAGATAGGGAACAAACACAATGATGACTTACCATCAAATCTCATTTATATTTCAGAACATGTTTTTCCTACCAATGTGTGCAAGATCTCTCTCCCAATTCCCCCTTCCCTCGCTCCCTCGCTCTCTCCCCCTCTCTCTCGCGCACTCTCTCCCGATCTCAGGTGTGTTGCCTTCTCAAGAAGGCTCCAATGCTCTAGTAGCGGTCTAATGAGCTGGTCGTCATTATTCGGTGGTGATAACAACGATGAGGAGGAACACCGCAAGATGTTGCTGATGTTCTTAATCTCTCCATGATGTCATCAAGAGGGCTTCAACCAAGAACCATAATTTGATTGACTACCCACAAAAAATAGAACTATTCTTTACAACTTTCTGAAAAGCTAAATATAATTCAAAAAAAATTATGAAGAGAGGTTAGTAAATAAAAATACAAGTCATGACTAAAATATTAAAGTGAGAAAATTATTATTTTTTACCTCATAACAGATATTGTGGCATACTATCTTTCAATATTCCTTATTTAGTGCCAATGTAAATTCCATACATTAAATGTCTAGATCATCTGAAATGGCCATGAAATTACAAAGTGGGAAGGTGGAACAACATTTACACAAGTATAGCATGCAAAACCAGCAACTTATGTGTATAGTCTACAGCTTCATCAGGGCAAGTAAAAAAAATCAGTCCGGCCTATAAATTGTACATAAAAAACTGCAGTTAAACCAATGGACAATTGGAATGGATGTTGCCTACAATCGCTGTGACAACAGGCTCACCAGCAAGGTTGCACTTGTAGATCATCATTTTCTGTGCAAGGGATATCTTCTCAACTGAAATCTCCATTCCAAAATCACCTCTGGCCATGAAGTAATTGGTTTCCCACAAAGTGTCATCAAAGTTTACAATGCCCTCTTGGTTTCAACCCTACCAATTCAAGAAAGAATAACAACATAGCCGACATGGTCACGGGCAAGCACGTATGTTTATAGGCACAGTAGATTTAGTCAACACAGCAGTTGAACGAAGCTAAGTAATCTGAACAATTTTACAAGTACCAAGAAATAAAACTTACCACAGGAGATGCAAGAAATAAAATTAGGCAAAACTTGTTCAACAAATTATGCTAAGGCTTTTGTGAACCAAGTGTATTCATTAAGGAAAGCACATAGAAGAGAACCAATTATGTATTTTTTGACTATATAACACATAATAGACTATAATGTTTTTTTACAAACAGGAGTAGATGTGAAACATGTCCTCGGAGAGACAAAGAGTTCATGGGTTCCAGAATCAAGTGTGTATATTAACAAAAAGTTGGACGTTATAACAGTAAGTTGTCGAGTGTGTATATTAACAAAAAGTTGGACGACATAACAGTAAGGCAACTCAATGAAAGGAAGGAACATCATCTGTGGTTGCCCTGGTACTTAACTGACATGCAAAAACATTTCATCAGTGCAGAGAGTATCAGAAGTTCAGGAAGGAAAGGAAAAAAACATTAACAAAGCTCGATAACATTACCATCATAATAACACAAAACAAGGATATTTGAATCAGATTTGTAATTCAAGCCCAAAAATGTATATACTATAATAATAACGCAACCATCAAGTCTTTAGTTAATTCATAAAGAGCTGATTGTTTTTAAATGTTTCAGTCCGCTGCTTCTGTATAACAGTTAAAGAACATAAAGAACCACTGCCAACAAATTTCAGTTAACTAACCGACGAATGGATACATATCAAAACAACTAAATCTATAAGTAATGTAGACTAACAAATAAGCATGACCATGAGTGCTTCACTGATTGCAGAAAATCAATACCTAGATAAGGTTAAGGATTCAGGCCAAAAATGCATACTACACTGATAACACACTACCAAAAAAATCAGCAAGGTTCAGAATTCAGGCCCAAAAAAGGTATACTATACTAATAATAAGTAACCAGGAATTCTCGATTTGCTTCACAATTCAGGCCCAAAATACATATTGTACCAATAACACACAACCATCAAGTCTCAGTTCATTTACTTAAGAATTGATTATATTTCAATGATTCCATCTCCTGCTATTCTTTAGCAGTTAAAACCAGGCTTCACCATGAAAATAGAAAAGATACCTAGTTCAGTCGCTCGTAGCTTTGGAGCATGCTTAATCAGTTTGTTCCTCATGAACCACATATCAGCGCACACATACAGACACACACGCGATGTGCTCAGCACCTCATGCTGCTAATCACTATGTCGTATGGACACACATGTATCATTGCCACTCAATGGTTTACCCTGAAAGAAGTAGGAACAACACTAATCAGAGATGATCAGGTTCAGTAGAATGGACGGATAGGCAGAAAAAAATCACCGTGCAGCCAAAAGTATACATCTTCCAGCTTCCAATTTTGGAAAAGCTTAAAAATAGATATAATGTCATTTTTGTTTCGAAAGTATACATTAATGCGGTTGAAAAACAGGTCCTCTCTCTGTTTAAACAAATAGATATAGATTCATTTTCCATTCCAAAAGTATACATTAACATGGTTGAAAAACAGATCACATCACCCCAGCTGTTAAAAGTCAATTAATCTTTTTAGTAAACAAAAATTATACTCCGTATTTCAGAATTTGGAGACGAGGCTAACTTTCCGTCTACTAAACCGACCAAGAAGAAATTCAACTCAGCCATGAGAGCTTTAAAAAAAGGATTTTAGTGTGATCTTACCGAAAAAGGCTTTCGGCCCGCTTTATATATAAAGCATCAATCAACAAGCACCCAGTACAAACACACGCCCGCCACCGCAACACACGCACACACCCAGGGCAGGATACATAGGTGCTGAGCGCAGCAACACCACCCCTAGCACTACCCACACAGAGATGAAGCTACATATGACGAACCATGTGCTCCAAGGCGGCGCCTTCAGGAAGGGAACGACACCGGATCGCCGCCACCGCCCGATCCAAAGATCAGAGTTTCCCTCGGAACCGCATGACAGGCAATGAGAGCCGCGACGACGCCTTCAAGAAAGGAACGATCTTCGCCGCCGCCGGTCCGTTCGAAGATAGAACAGGTTTTCACCTCGGCCAACACTCATCGCCACCGAACGCCACACCCCGGACACCACGCTGCCCACACGGCCATGGTGACCGGGCAGCACCAAGGCACGGGCTCTGCCCACAAGCACCGCGCTACCACCACCAGGGCCGCCGCCCTAGCATCCAAGACCTCGACACCACCTCACCCGAGACACATCGCACCCCAAAGGAACGACACCGGATCGCCGCAACCGCTCGATCCAAAGGTCACTCCTGCTGCACCGTGCACGAGACGAGATCCGTCTAGCCGTGTCGGGCGCGGGACGAGCTCGATCCTGCAACACCGGGACGCGAGACGAGCGGGGAGAGGGGAAGTCCCGGCGGCGCGCGGGTGGAGTCGCCCCTCGAGTCGCCAGAGGAGGGTGACGCGGGGGTGTTTTTTCACTCTAGTGTGATCTTTGGTATTTCAGCTTCAACCGAAGCTAGCCACCATTCACAGTTAGACAATGTAAATCCAAATTTTAGATGGTTTTTCGTTTAAACTGAAGATATAACAGCCTATGCACTGCCACAATTGATGAACACAAAAATAATGTTCAATTAATTACTTAACGGCAGATAATCAGTGTACCACTACATGGTACCATAATAATTAATTAATTTGCAGCAATTCTAGACATCATTAACTCTTAGACACTGTAAAAGCAAATTGCAGATATATTTTTAGTTTAACCCGAGGCTACAACCTTATACGCACTACCACATTCGATGAACGCCACAACAATGTTCAGCACTACCACATGTAATCTGAATCTCCCCTGAACTTTTCAGTTTGACCACCCCCAGGCATATAATTGCAGCCTAACAAAGACGACATTGCTCCATGGGAGACTCATAGATTCAACTCGACCAAAGAATAAGATTTAATAATGGATTCAAATAATTAAGATGAAGATATTGTCCTGTGGCCCAAGAGAAAAGATATGTTTGGTAATTGGAAACGTGTGTAGATACCTTGATGGAGCGGTCTTGTTCAAAGGCTAGGGAGGCCTTGGAGAAGACCACCTTCCGGGTGAGCAACTTCTGCTGGGACTACACGTTGGCGCCCAAGTCCCTAAGGTTGCCAATGCTCCTTTGGGTTTGAAAACCTTCTCTTCACAGAATTATAGATCAATTTCTGAATTCTGGAGGACTGTACATAACGCATACTTCATCTGGAAAAATAAAACTAACTATAATGAAAGCATCAATTGCAGTTGAAAAAATAGTGCTAAAGAAAAAGGAAAGCTTGTGGCTGCTAATTGATTGCAGCGTATGTACCAAACAAATTACAATGCACTAACACAACATGCGAATTTAAAGAACTCCCTATAGTGGATTCAACCACCCTGAACGAATGATATTATATATCAAGGGCATGAGTAATGCAGGTTTATATTTGTAACCAAATAAAGTAAAGAGTACATATTAACCAATGGAATTAACTGAAGCAATTAAATAAATTTGAGACGGTGACTACAGAGCATGAATACAATGAGAAACTACACAAATTCAATCTAACCATGTGTTAGTAGATTAGATGCTGCAAAAGGTTGTACAACCTTATGGGACACAAGCAGCCAAGTTAAACTAACTGAGGGATGAACTTACTCAATGAATCAACCACTTTGTTCTTGCCCCTGGCCTTATCAAACTTATACACAAGCAAATCTTGCATAGTTGGAGAAAATGAATATTCAAGATCGAGAAGAACATCTAGAAGCTCTCGTGCATCAATCTCATTAAGTTAGTTGATTGGTTCCCTTACAAAGAAGCAAGGGAACTTGTAGTTGTACTGTTGTAGCATCTCCCCCTTCAATCCTGAAACTTGTAAAACAAAGAGCTGAACTATTTTGCCCTTGAAGGATCAAATATAATGTATTTCAAGTTAGTAGGTTAAATAAAAAAGTTTATAGAAAATAAGATCAATCTATTTATTAAACAAAGCAAGCTACAAATGCAAACAGTGTGGCAGACTTAGATCACTTCATGTACCAAATATTAACTGAAATTTTATGGCATAAACCACAAACTTCCTGTATTGTAATGGATCACACACCAAAGAACTTACATTGTAATTAATTTTATCCTGCAAAATATTGTGAGCAATCTTAATTTCATCACAACACAAACTGCATCTAGTTTTGCTGAAGGATAGTTACAAAAAGTATGGAAAAGCTTCCAAGCTAACGTTCCGTCAAAATAACCTTCAGTAAAGTGTATGTATGGAAGTATCTAAATAGTCCACCAAAATCAAAATGCTCCAGAAAATGGATCCTACAGCTAATCTAGTGCGAAGACCATTGAGGTGTTGTTAGTTTTCCTAAATCACGAGAACCATCTTGATAAGGAAATGACACCTGTTTGGAAGATAATTATATCATAGTAGAGGTACTCGAACCCTGGGTGTTCATTTTGTTCCAGCCCTACTCAAATTTGTGCTAGTTCTAAAATAGTTAACAGAGATGCACAATGACAATGGGCACTAACCTGGGCCAGTGACCTAAGAATTTGGAGCGAAGATTACTAATTTTTAGCGCAACACACCCTCTGTTGGCGGTTAAAATACCTCATGTCTGGGCTCGTAGTTGAACTTCTTACTGTAATTCTTACTGTGCATCTTCCTTTTGAACATTTGTTCCAATGAACCTGCAAACCTGCATCCAAAACAATCGATCTCACGACTAGCCATAATAATAAAAACAATCCACATGACCTTGCAAGCAAGAATATAGATGTAATTGATCAAAAATGAGGGAGATGGAATTTGTGTAAGTTCTGCACCTGTTCTAAGATCTCAGGTTGTAGTCGGCGGTGTAGGGGAGCAGTGATGTCGTGGCCGCACCATGGGGCTAGTCCTTGGTGTATCGGAGTTGTGCCATCAAGGCCGCACTGTTGGGGTAGTCCTTGATGTAGGGGAGCAGCTTCATCAGGGTCGCACTTGCCATCAGAGGGAGATGGAGCAGCAGTGTGGTGATGGAGTAATGCATTTCTTTTATCTGGTTGCTGCATTTCACCAATGTACCTTTGAAAAGATTGAACAGATTATCTTCCACGTAAAAGTAACATGGCCATCTTCATGAGACTGTCTACGCACATGGATGCAAATAGAAGATAATTGATGTCTTTGTACCAGAAAGATGTAAATTGAATATTCGATGTGTGACTGATTGCTACATTTTTCAGTTGATGAGATACAATATTCAGTTAAGATACACTCCATCCGTCCCAAAATAACTTATTTTGGGTTGGAGGGAGTATATCATAACTACATTCCTATCATGCACTGAAGCTTCAAATTGTATTTACTTGAGACATCCAAGATAGAAAAAATATAAGAGGAAAAATAAATAAAGGTTCATGCATGAACAAAACCTCCAGTGCTTTCACCCAGGAAAAAAGCAAACGCACGGGGTTTTTACTGGAAACTAAAGTTTATCGACAAGAGAGGAAATTCTATAGCAGAGGAAAGGAGAAGGCATTGGAATCACAGATAATATGTGCTAATCCAACCAATACGATCAGTTGAAACTAATAAAAAAAGAGTAAAGGAGTAGGCATTTGCATCACAAACCTTCTCTGATGATGCAGAAGTTGCAGCGCTAGGGCCGGCTGCACATCTGAAGCCCATCTCACCGTAGCACCTACGCCTCCTGTGCACCTCCTCCTTCCTGCTCGCGCCGCCGGGAGGGTGCCACACGCGTGCCGCCGTTTTCGTGTGACCCCGCCGCCAGCCAGCCTCCGGCGAGCGCCACCGCGTCGGTGAGTCCCTCCCCGTTCCTTCCTTCCTCCTCCCATCTCCTCATCTCTCCCATCTGTCCTATGATTCCTCGTCGCGCCGTTGATGCAGGACGCGGCCGCCGCCGGATCTTCAACGCGCACGGGAGCCACAAACCGCCCCCTGTCCAAATCAAGCTCCAGTCCCGCTCCCCCCTCCGCCGGGTATAGCACGGCGGCTGAATCCAAGGCACGGCGGCTGAATCGAGCTCCAGTCCCGCTCCCCCTCCCTCGGGCTCCTAATTGAGGTTAGGGTTGCGAGCTCCAGTCCCGCTCCCCCTCCCGCCGGCTGAATCCAACATGGGCCTGCGGCGATGGAGAGGAGGGCGTTGGTGACGGCCATGGCTGGATCCGGCGACCGCAGCCTCCTCCAAGGTCGGGCTAGTGGGGGCTCGGGGCACAGGCGACTGGCGAGCGAGAGGGGTGGGAGCTCAAGAGCTGAGGAGAAGGCGACGATGCGAGCGGCGGTGGCGGACAGAAACCCTATTTGGTGTGGGTCGAGAGGTGGATGAGGGCCGGTTTTTTGGGTGCGTACGTGGGTTGGGGTGGGAGTTGGGACGGAAAAAAACCTGGGAGGTGGGAGTTGTCCCTGGTTAACCTACGAAATTTCAGGACGAAAATAAACCAGCGGAGGTGGGACGAAAATTGACCGGCGGAGACTACCAACTGCTCCATTAGGAATAGAGTTGATCTCATATGCCTTCAATATACAGGATATATATGGCAATTGACAATAGCAAATGGGCAATATGATGTGCACTAAAGGAAAAACAATGAAGACCGATTATGACATCGCGAAACAGAGAGGAAGTGGGTGATAAGACATGTTACAATAAATTCGAGGCATTACCGTCGATCATTCGAGAACCAAGCAATCACACGAGTACGACACCGAGATTTGTTAACGAGGTTCACTGATATGGCTACATCCCCGGGGCCTGACTACGGGCGCTCCTCCCATGACACCGTCATAATACCGCACCCGGTCGCCCTGGACACCGGCACATGCCGCCGGCTTCCCCTGCGTTCCGGTGCTATTATGTTGGCATAGGTTACATCGTGTGTCTACCCCCGCTATATATGAGAGGCCCAGAATACAAGTGTCCTACTAGGACACGACTCCATATCCTATGTAAACACAATACAACTACAAGTTCAACTGTAACCTACCTTGTACACTATATTCGACACAACTCCAACAAACTCCACCTTGGCGAATATTATCCACCACCTTGAATTCGTCAATGCGTCAAACTTCCATGTACATTGGACTTGAGCTTATCCCATGAGTATCGCTGCTACTCCAAAGACTCCATGTGACTCCACCTGCAACTTGTAGTTCCTTCTTTTCTTGACCATAGTCAACACTCGAGCGAAATTAAGTTCCACATTACTCTAGTTTGTGCTCCCAACTTCCAGAGTATCAGTCCAACGCCATCACACACCGATCACTGACCTACCTGAAAGTGAACAACTGACATATTGGGTGTCACACATAAGAGTTACCTGAACTCAACATCACCGCTCCTTTCTTGACCGCCTGTCTGAAACTTGAAGGAATTTCACCGTTGCTTGTAGTCATCCCGAGTCAAATTCACAGTTGTCTCACCACATGTATGACCACCAGAGCCCTAGTCCGTCTCCATGCACCGTGCATACCGCACGCCTCGCCGCTATTACTGCGTCGAGCCTCCGCTGTCCCGGTCGAGCCTCAAGGGTCGTGAACCCACACCACTCAACCCCCACTACAGAGTACCACCGATCATCACCAACCGATGACGAGTTTCACACTTCCATCAGACCACTGGGCTCCCGTCCAAATTACGTGTCACTCGCTTTTTCCCGTTGCTGAATAGGCTTCGATTCCCTGGATCCTTACATCGTAGCCCCTCAATCCAGCTTCACCTTCAACATGACTCCTTGGTAGATGATCAGTCCACCCTCGCGCCCCGTCGACTTCAAGCTCCCATGTGTACACCGTCTTGAATCAACCCCGCGCCAGTCTTGTCGAAGCCACACAAGCCCTCAAGCCTGCGCCACGTGTTTCCACGCCTAGAAGTCGGTCACCATCGGCATCACGCTCCTATGTGGTCGTCGCCGATCCCACCATCGTCTTCTGTACCAACCGACTTACGTCGATCCCGTCAGACCGCCCAGTCCGACCCAGCCGAACTCGTTCGACTGTATGACACGCTCAAGGCTCCCAGATCGTCTTCCGCAAATTTTCATCCATCACGTAATAATTCCATCTTAGCTGACCTGACTTCCTGCAACACTTTCAAGCATCACTATTGTGCCATCAAAACTTTCACCCTTGTCTGTCATAACCCAAGGTTTTCAGTTCCGTGAACTTCTCCACCTCAAACCTGGTACCCGTTGGCGCCATGGTTTTCATATGACTGACCCTGTGAAAAATTATCCAAACTTTCCACGCGATGCCCCATGTACACGAACAGCCTCCGCGTACTACAACAGTTCCAACCAAAAAACATTCTAGTCCTCACGTGTACTAGACAGTGGCGTAACTGTAGGTTGGCCAGGGTGGTCCATGGACCACCCTGGAATTCAGCCCATTAACATACTACTAGTCTGTAAAAAGGAACACTAGTAGAAAAGGGGGCAATGGCCCAGGCCAGTTCAGCCCATTAGTCCCGGTTCTGCCACGAACCGGGACCAATGGAGGTATTTGTCCCGGTTCGTGAGCCCAGGGGGCCGGCCGGGCCACGTGGGCCATTGGTCCCGGTTCGTCTGACCCTTTTGGTCCCGGTTGGCGGGACGAACCGGGACCACTGGGCCTCGCTCCAGGCCCACCACCATTGGTCCCGGTTGGTGGCTTGAACCGGGACCAAAGGCTGCCCTTTAGTCCCGGTTCATGCCACCAACCGGGACCAATGATGTGCCTATATATACCCCCCGCGTAAGAGCAGAGCACACTGCTCTGTTTTTTGTCTTAGCCGAGGGGAGAGGGCTTGGTGCTGCTCTAGCTCACCTCCTATGCACACAAGGTGTTCGATGGAATGCCCGAGCCACACTACTTAAGCTTTCTCCTCTCCAAGCTCGACCTCCAAGCTCCATTTTCCTCAATATTTGTCTAGGTTTAGCGGTCCATCACGCTCCGTCCCCGTCTTCACCGCCGTCGACCACCCGCGCCGATCTCATCGCCGGCACCACCGTGGTGAGCCTCTTGTTCTTATCTTCTTTCTGAAAGGAAAAATATTCTTACTTGTATGTTTAGATAGATACTTGTATTATTTTCTTACTTTTATTATTGCATCTTATATAGTGCGATGGTTTTGGTATCCGCCCCCGTCGGCCCTCGTCCTGTCTATGATTCGGATGTGGTATATATTATCTTTTCATAACTATTGGTTCATTTATTGTTTATGAAAATTATGCCGACCAACGTGACATAGATTTTATTTATCCAGGAGGTTGTTGAACCAGAAATTCCAACCGACCCTATTGTCGAGAGGTTAAATTTAGTTGAAGAAGAAAACAATTTTTTGAAGGAAAAAATAAAAAAACTTGAGGAGGAGTAGATGATATTGGAGTTGCATGTTGCGGATGTCATCGATGATCACAAGATCAAGATGGATGCAATGCGCTTGAAGATTAGAAAGATTAGAAAATATGCCATTCATACCGAGGCTTGATATCATTATGCCGTTGGATCAGTTGTTACCTTGGTTGCGATTATGATCGCATTTGTTTTCGCATTGAAATGTTTTACATAGTTTCAATGTATGGTTTAATTAATTTAGATGCTCTGCAGAGCTTTATGTTGTTAGATGAGAACTATGTATGTACTTTGGTTTTATGTGATGATGAACTTCTATTAATTTGGTCACTTAATTATCTATTCATGATGTTCTGTAATGATTTTTGACACACTTAATTATATATAATGCACGCAGATGAACCGACAATGGATGTACGGTGACAGACACACCTCCGAGTACACTAAGGGCGTGCATGATTTTCTCGAAGTGGCTGAGGCAAACAAGCAGAATGGTTTTATCACTAGTGCAGAACCGGGCAATAGCACCGGTTCGTAAGGCCCTTTAGTGCCGGTTTAGGAACCGGCACTAAAGTTTCGGCACTAAAGCCCCCCCCTTTAGTACCAGTTCAGCACGAACCGGTGCTAAAGGGGATCCACGTGGCACGAGCCAGCTCTGGGGGCCGGGAGCCCTTTAGTACCGGTTGGTAACACCAACCGGTACTAAATGGTTGTGGGGTTTTTGGTTTTATGATTTCTTTTTCATTTAATTTTGTGTTTTCCATTTTAATTCTTTTTCGTTTGCTGGTATTTTACGGTACTACACATTGTACACGTTATGCATATATATATATATATAGAATTTCTAGTAGAACCAATCATATATATATATATATATATCATCAATGTCTCACAAACCACCATATTAATTTACACATACACACATGTATAGCTATATACAATTTCTCCTACATATGCATGTTGCCTTCGGAGGCAGTGGCATTAGCCTAATTGGTGCCTTCGGAGCACGATGACAATTGGAAGTGGTTCATGGGGGCGGTAGCGGGTAATAGTATTCTCCCTTCGGATTTATGACCTGGTCGAGCAAAAATCCCGCTATTTCCTCTTGAAGTGCTTCTACGCGCTCCGTTGGTAGGAGCTTGTCCCACACCTCTTTGAACTGTTAAGAAGGAGATCAATATGCATGTGTATTAGTTGTGTGACTAGATATCGATAATGGTGTAAAAATTGTGAATAGTGTTCTGACAAGCATACCCATTCCTGTCTTTGAGATCTGCTCCTTTCGGACGCCATCATGCGAATGTTCTTGCAAACGCAGAATGCACACAGATCAGTCCCCTGCGCCTGCTTCAGGGCCTTTATTACGAGAATGGAATTTAATTTGATCAGATAATAATTAATCAAGCATGATAATTAAAGAGATGGCAGCTAGCTAGCTAGCTAGTACTACTTAATTACTTACCTTGGATCGAAACCATTTCAGCTTTGGTTTCCATTCACCTTCCGTGACGCTGATGAACCTTGCCCAAGCCCTGCCCGCGGACAAAGAAAATGAATAAAGGGGTTATTAAATAGTTCATTTCATGAAATTAATGACGAACTAAATAGGCCGAGATATATAGTTAATAATGATTGAAATTACCTGTTGACTATCCCAAACAAGATGTTATAGTCACTATTTGCTTTGAGTAGCGAGTCCAGTATTTCAACTGTTCCGGCGTCAACTTTTATGATACACAAGATACAGTGAAATCTGCATGCACACACGTTTGCATGTCTTAATTAAGCGGGCATATGTAAGCAAAAACATGTAGCTAGCTAGTAGGCAAAAACAGAGAATTTGTAGTACAAGAAAGTGTGACTCACTGGAAGTTGTAAGGAAGTAGTATATCTTCATTGTATTTGAGGCGCTTCAAGAACTCTAGCATGCTGTCCTCTACCTCTTTTTCTTGATGCTTGTTCATTTTCCATGTGTATTCATTAACGGTGTTTGGGTCAATGAACCCAATGCCATAGCGTCCACCTTTTCTCATTTCATACATCTTCATCCTGCATAATACCACAAAAAAGAATATAGTGAGGATAATTACAGGTAATGATTGATCAAAAGGATCACTACAGCTAGCTTGAGACTTAAATTACAGAAAGAAATCACTTACAGACAATAGCAACTGACGATAGATTTGTTGAGTGCGTCTTGATTGTATAACTGAAACAGTTCAGGATACTCAACGGCCACAGCTTTCTCATGGTAGTAATCATCCTTCTTGACATTCACCATGAGGGACTCTCGATTGGATCTCTTGGTAATGTCCATGTACCATTGATGCAATTCATACATTCTCGTTGGGAGCTTGTTGACATCTTCTGGCTCGACCAAAGGTTGGCCCCGGACATATTTCCGTTTTATTTCCTCCTCTGTAATCCCAGGCATGTCCTCGATCTCGAGGAGTTGTCCAACAGTGATCTTGAGTTCTTCAGCCTGCATTATATGCTCCTGGGTTATTACCACATCGCCCACCTCGGGAAGGTAAACTGTTTGGCCACAATAATATTGGGCGCGCGTACTGTCACATGTTGTTGGCGGCACAACAAGCGGGGGGGTCGATTGCGCCGCCTGTTTTCCCAGCTGGGCAACGGTTTTCCTGCATTTTTTGACAGCTGCTTGTTGTTTGCTCGAGCTCGAGCTCGCCTCCTTCTGTAGACGTCATCGATGTAACTTCCTGATGTGGCGCTCATAGTCTGAGTCAACAGGCTTAGGAGCTGGTGGTTGAGCCATACGAGTGAAGTGGTCAACTACTTCCACAGGCACTTTCTCCCTTGGCGGCGGTGACGGTTTCGGTCCAAAATGGGCGTCGACTTCTGCCTGCACTATGGCATTGGTTTGCTCCTCGGTCCTGTCGTAAGCCCTCACAGGAAGAGGAGTAGTGAGGTTTGGACCATATTTATATCGCTTGCCTCCGCCTGTACTTCCTGTACTATGACCTCGACTCGTACCGCTACGCACCATAGCTGCGGGGTGTCTCTTCTGCGACTGCTGAGGCGGCGGAGACGGCTGACAGGGCTGAGTTGGACGAGGAGGAGTGGCCCGAAGCTGTGCCGGACTTGCAGTGGCCTGAGGTTGTGCCGGACTTGGAGGAGGAGTGGACGTCTGACGCTGTGTCGGACTTGGAGGAGGAGTGGCCTGACACTTTGCCGGACTTGGAGGAGGAGGAGTGGCCTCACGCGTTGGTGGACTTGGAGGAGCGGGAGTCTGCTGACTCGGTGGCGGACTTCGACGAGGAGTCGGGTGACGCGGTGTCGGTGGCCTTCGAAAGATGATGCAATCCTTTCTCCATAGGATGACACGATGTATGGCCTCTCCCAATGTGTGCTCGTCGTCACCTCCAGGAATGTCAAGTTGTAGCTCCGAATATGGGTCCACCCTCATCAACCAAGACACGAGTATAGCCCGCTGGAATCGGGTTGCAATGGAAGGTTGCCTCGGGGGAATTTGAAAAAGCAACGGCGTCCGCCACCTTCATGGATATGTTCTTCATTTTGAAGTGTAGCTCGCAGTTAGTGTTCTCCGTGATGTCATCCACGGGGTATCTATCCAGCACTACTGCGTCGCCCGGGGTGGAACCCACGCTGCTTCTCGGCATGGATGGGGCGGTGGTATCCAATGCTGGATCATCCGCTAGCTGCTGCAAATGCTGAGACCCCCTTTGCTGGCTAAGTGAGTCGATCTGCTCCTGCTGCCGCTGGAATTTAGCTGCCAATTCCGCTTGACTTACTTCTAGGCCTTGAAGGCGTTCATAGTCCCGCTTCCTCTGCTCCTCCTCCATCTTCCTCTTCTTCTCCTCCGCAATCTTCTTTCTCGCACGGGTTCTGTAGTCGGCGTTCCAGTCCAAAAACCCCTCATACCATGGAAGAGTGCCCTTGCCTCGTGTTCTTCCCGGGTGTTCAGGATTTCCCAAGGCACGCGTAAGCTCGTCGTTCTCTCTGTTGGGCTGGAACACCCCCGATCGAGCCTCTTCTATTGCAACAAGTAGCGCATCGCCGGCTCCGTTCAGACATGCCTTCGTCGAAACATTGCCTGTCTTCGGGTCCAACTCCCCCTCATGCGCATAGAACCAAGTCCTGCACCTGGGGGGCCAGCTCTTAGTAACCGGAGTGACACTTGCATCCTCCATCTCTTTCTCAGACTTATCCCACTTAGGCATTGCCACCGCGTAGCCACCTGGCCCCAGCTTATGGAACTTATCCTTTTTTTCGGCATTCTTCTTGTTTATTCTCGACCGTTCCTTAGCTAATTCTGAATCCTTGAATTTCACGAAATCGTCCCAATGAGCACTTTGATTCTCTAGTATCCCCTCGAATACTGGAGTCTTCCTTCCTGCCTTGACATACTTCTCCCACGTCATTCTCTTGTGGTTCTTGAATGCAACCGCCATCTTCCTAAAAGCAGCGTCCTTGACTTTCCGCACATCTGCTTCTGTGAAATTATCTGGTAGGGTGAAATGTTCCATGAGAGTATCCCAAAGCAGATTTTTTTGATTCTCGTCGACAAAAGTAACATCTGGACGTGGATTTGCTGGCTTTCTCCATTCTTGAAGGGAGATCGGGAGTTGGTCCTTCACAAGAACTCCGCACTGACGAACGAACTTGTCCGCAATCTTCTTAGGCGCTAATGGTTCGCCATTAGGTTTGAATGCCTCGATATTGTACTTTACGCCCTCCTTCAACTTTTTGTTCGGGCCTCGTTTCGTCCTTTTGCCTAAAGATTTGCTCGATCCGGATGGCTGAAAGAAGAAAGATCGATTCGTTAATATATCTTCAACTCATTTAAAACATGCGATGATCACCAGATTCCTACTTATATAAATATATATACCTCGCCGGTGTTTGTTGTTTCAGGATCAACATGTTCTTCGTCGTAGTTCATGACTTCATCTTCTCGGTCGTCGCGATCGAATATCATATCACCCTCTCCGGTGTTGTTTAGAAATTCGGAGCCGTCAAAATCTTCTTCATTCTGATCATCATCTGGCCCGCGTATGATATCGAACATGGTCTGTTCTCTCTCTCTGTCGGTATTGTCCGCCATAGCTTTTATTTAACTATGCCAAAAGAAATATAAAACAATTTAGTATAATCTCGAATAATAGATATAATATTGAATACATCACTAGCTAGCTAGCTAGCAAGCTAATAAAGATCGAATACTACAGAGTAATCTAGGCCACTCGCGGTTCCTGAGGTGCGGGCGGTGGACACCCAAAGAGAAGGAACCATCACTGGATCATAGCTCGGGTGATCTCCCCAAACAACCTGCCAGGTATTGGAGAACCTGACGTCCATAGCAGCCATGTAGCGATGGACGTGCTCGTCCTCCTCCCTGACACGGCGACGTACCACCTCCGGCGGGGCCGGCTCCCTCCGCACCGAAAGTGGCCCACGCGAATGCCACCAAAGGAGATGAGAGTCGATGACGGGACCCGGGGCTGGGTTCCTCACCAAGCGTCGTGCCCCTGAAGGTAGCACCTCCCAGTGCCAGCCCGGCGGAGCCCAGTCCCGGACATGGGTCCTCTGAAGCAGGACGTCGTCGCGGACGTGTCGACGGCGAGGATGCGGGCCGGGCATCGTCGACAACAAAATACTATATGCCGCAAAAGTAAAGTAACATTTTTTAAATGATGGATTGTGATGATTTCATATATGCAAATTCTAAATTTTATAACTAAAAATATAAGAAACTAAAAAAACATCGATCATCGTCTAACAATTTGAAATTAATCTAATTCATCTAGCTAGCTAAAACTAACATTTCCAAAATTTCTAACATTTCTATATAACTAACATTTCTATAACATTTGACATTATATATATTATAACTAACATTTCTACATACTATTTGACATTAATCTAATCTAATTAATTAATTCATCTAAAACTTTGTATGAAAAACAGAAAAGCAGAAAAAACTAAAAGCTAAAAACAGAAAAATTGTGTGTGTGTGCGCGTCTAGTGTGTGTGTACTGTGTGTGTGCGTGCATGTAGTGTGTGTGCGCGCGCGCGTGTGTGTGCGCTACGGTCGGCGCCTGCGCCGGCGCCGGTGTGCGCTACGATCGATTGGAGGGAGGAGAGGGGCCGGGGGAGGGGCTCACAGCGCGCGCGGGCAAGGTCGAGGCGACGGCGACGGCGAGGCGAGGTCGATCCAAAGACGACGGCGACGGCGAAGCGAGGGGATCGGCGACCGGGACGGCGACGGGGGTGCCGCGGAGTCGACGGGGACGACGCGACGAGGACGGGGGCGTCGCGGAGTCGACGGGGACGGCGCGGGACGGGGCGGCGGCAGAGAGAAGTGGGAGATGAGAAACTGAAAATTTTCGAAGTGTTTCTTATATAGGGGACACCTTTAGTACCGGTTGGAGCCACCAACCGGTACTAAAGGCCTGTTTTGGCCAGGCCAAGCGGGGGGAAGCACCCCCCTTTAGTTCCGGTTCCTGGCTCCAACCGGTACTAAAGGCCCCCCTTTAGTACCGGTTGGTTCCACGACCCGGTACTAAAGGGGGTGCGCTGCCAGGCGAGGGGCGCAGAAGTTTAGTCCCACCTCGCTAGCCGAAGGGCGCTCACACCTGCTTATAAGCCCCGCCGCCGCTGCTGTCTCGAGCTCCTCTCTAAAGCAGGCCTTCTGGGCCTACCTCTGCTACTCTGCCCTGTGGGGCCTATTGGGCTTGCGGGCCTGCATCCTGGCCCAACAACAGGTTGGGTTTCTAGTCGTATGCAGGCCGCTGTGGCCCGGTAGGTGGGCTTTTTTCATTTAGTTTTTTCTTTTCTACTTTATTTATTTTGTTTTATTTATTTTTAGTTGTTTTTTGCTATATTTAGAGTTTCTTTGTGAATATTTTTGATAGTTTTTAGAAACTTTCAGTTAGTGCCGGTAGTTTTTAAATTTGAATAGTTTAAATTTTGAATTATTTGAAATTTGTGTGAATCACTAGTTTGTGAATAACTTAACTTTAAAAATACATTTTCCAGTGATTCTTTTTTCTTATGTTTAATATTAGTGTGTTTTATCATTATATTCAATTTGGTAATGCTTAAGTTATTTAAAAATGAAATGCCTTTGTAACGGATGAGTTTTCGTCCGAAACCCTGATACTTCGAAACAGATTGTCCATTTTGTACACGAAGTGCATCCAGTTTTTGCGGTAACCCTCTCTACTTTTTTGCACATGCTATGTGGGTGAAATTATGATACCATGCCAACTTTCATCCTTTTCTGAGTTCATTTGAAATTCTTTTCAATTTCAGGGTCATTTAGCTGGAAAAAATCAATAAATGCATGAAAGAATTTGCTTGCACATAAAATTTCTTCGCGTTTCAAATGCCAAAACACATAACTAGCTACCCTAACTATTACAGAGATTCCCTCCTGGGTGTGAAACACAAAAGAAAGTGATGATAGTTAAGCCGATCACATCCCAGATCTTTGGGTGTGAAACTTTTTCTTCGCGTGTGTCCCTTTGCGTCGTAGCCATGGAAAATCTTCATCATTTAACGGGATGCTCGGGTCAATATTCACTGTGAATGGAGCAATTTCATCAAACTTTTCATAATCTTCTGACTTGTCTGTCTTGTCATCCACTCCCACGATGTTTCTCTTCCCAGAAAGAACTATGTGCCGCTTTGACTCATCGTACGATGCATTCGCTTCCTTATCTTTTCTTTTTCTTGGCTTGGTAGACATGTCCTTCACATAGAAAACCTGTGCCACATCATTGGCTAGGACGAATGGTTTGTCTGCATACGCAAGATTGTTGAGATCCACTGTTGTCATTCCGTACTGCGGGTCTTCTGTTACCCCGCCTCGTGTCATATTGACCCATTTGCACCGAAACAAAGGGACCTTCAAACCACGTCGATAGTCAAGTTCCCATATGTCCTGTATATAACCATAATATGTTTCCTTTCCCGTCTTGGTTTCTGCATCAAAGCGGACACCACTGTTTTGGTTGGTGCTCTTCTTATCTTGGGCGATCGTGTAAAATGTATTACCATTTATCTCATACCCTTTGAAAGTCATTATATTCGAAGATGGTAACTGGGACAGCAAGTACAGGTCATCTTCAATAGAGGTGTCATGCATGGTACGTGCTTGCAACCAGCTGGCGAAACTCCTGGTTTGTTCACGTGTAATCCAGTCATCAGACCGCTCCGGGTGTTTGGAGCGTAGCAAATTCTTGTGTTCATCCATATACGGAGCCACCAAGGCGGAATTCTGTAGAACTGTGTAGTGTGCTTCAGTGAGAGAATGTCCGTCCATACATATTATTTGTTCCCCCGTGCCTTTTCCATCCAGTCTGCCCTTATGCCGCGATTCAGGAACACCAATCGGCTTAAGGTCAGGAATAAAGTCAATACAAAACTCAATGACCTCCTCATTTTGACGGCCCTTGGAGATGCTTCCTTCTGGCCTAGCACGGTTATGAACATATTTCTTTAAGACTCCCATGAACCTCTCAAAGGGGAACATATTGTGTAGAAATACAGGACCCAAAACGTTAATCTCTTCGCATAGGTGAACTAGGACATGTGTCATGATGTTGAAGAAGGATGGTGGGAACACCAACTCGAAACTGACAAGACATTGCACCAAATCATTCTGTAACCTTGGTATGATTTCTGGATCGATTACCTTCTGAGAGATTGTATTGAGAAATGCACATAGCTTCACAATGGCTAATCGAACGTTTTCCGGTAGAAGCCCCCTCAATGCAACCGGAAGCAGTTGCGTCATAATCACGTGGCAGTCATGAGACTTTAGGTTCTGAAACTTTTTCTCTGCCATGTTTATTATTCCCTTTATATTCGACGAGAAGCCATACGGTACCTTAATACTGAGCAGGCATTCAAAGAAGATTTCCTTCTCTTCTTTGGTAAGAGCGTAGCTTGCATGACCCTGATGTATGCCGTCTTTTCCGTGCATACGTTGCTGGTCCTCCCGTGCCTCAGGTGTATCTTTTGTCTTCCCATACACGCCCAAGAAGCCAAGCAGGGTCACACAAAGATTCTTCGTCACGTGCATCACGTCGATTGCGGAGCGGACCTCGAGGTCTTTCCAATAGGGCAAGTCCCAAAATATAGATTTCTTCTTCCACATGGTTGCGCGTCTGTCAGCGTCATTCGGAACAGGTTGTCCACCAGGACCCTTTCCAAAGACCACCTTCAAATCCTTGACCATATCATGTACATCAGCACCAGTACGGTGGCGAGGCTTCGTCCGGTGATCCGCCTCACCTTTGAAATGCTTGCCTTTCTTTCTTACGGGATGCCTGCTCGGAAGAAATCGACGATGTCCCAGGTACACATTCTTATTAGCCAAATATATACTGTTAGTACCGTCCAAACAGTGCGTGCATGCGCGATATCCCTTGTTTGTCTGTCTTGAAAGGTTACTGAGAGCAGGCCAATCATTGATGGTCACGAACAGCAACGCCTTTAGGTCAAATTCTTCCCCCATGTGCTCATCCCACGCACGTACACCTGTTCTATTCCACAGTTGTAAGAGTTCTTCAACTAATGGCCTTAGGTACACATCAATGTCGTTGCCGGGTTGCTTAGGGCCTTGGATGAGCACTGGCATCATAATGAACTTCCGCTTCATGCACAACCAAGGAGGAAGGTTATACAAACATAGAGTCACAGGCCAGGTGCTATGGTTGCTGCTCTACTCCCCAAAAGGATTAATGCCATCTGCGCTTAGACCAAACCATACGCTCCTTGCGTCATCTGCAAACTCCTTCCCGTACTTTCTTTCGATTTTTCTCCACTGCGACCCGTCAGCGGGTACTCTCAACTTTCCGTCTTTCTTACGGTCTTCTCTGTGCCATCGCATCGCCTTGGCATGCTCTTTGTTTTGGAACAAACGTTTCAACCGTGGTATTATAGGAGCATACCACATCACCTTGGCAGGAATCTTCTTCCTGGAGCGCCGGCCCTCGACATCACCAGGGTCATCGCAGCAGATCTTATAGCGCAATGCACCACATACCAGGCAAGCGTTCAAATCCTCGTACTCACCGCGGTAGAGGATGCAATCATTAGGGCATGCATGTATCTTCTGCACCTCTAACCCTAGAGGGCAGACAACCTTCTTTGCTTCGTACGTACTCTCGGGCAATTCGTTGTCCTTTGGAAGCATATCCTTTATCATTACCAGCAACTTTTCAAATCCCTTGTCAGATACACCATTCTCTGCCTTCCATTGCAGCAATTCCAGTGTGGTGCCCAGCTTTTTCTTGTCACCTACGCAATTCGGGTACAACAATTTTTTTTGTGATCCTCTAACATGCGCTGCAACTTCTTCTTCTCCAAATCACTTGCGCAGTTTCTCTTCGCATCGGCAATGGCCCGACCTAGATCATCAACGGGATCATCTGATGCCTCTTCTTCAGCTTCTTCCCGCATTGCCGGCTCAGCTTCTTCCCGCATTACCGGCTCAGCTTCTTCCCCCATTGTTGTATCATCGTATTCAGGGAACCCATGGCCAGGATAGTTGTCGTCGTCCTCTTCTTCTTCATTGTCTTCCATCATAACCCCTCTTTCTCCGTGCTTGGTCCAAACATTATAATGGGGCATGAAACCGGTCCTAAACAGGTGGACGTGAATGGTTCTTGACGTAGAGTAATTGTGACCATTCTTACAGCGAGCATATGGACAAGGTATAAAACCATCCGCCCGCTTGTTTGCCTCAGCCGCAAGCAAAAAAGTACGCACGCCCTCAACGAACTGGGGAGAGCATCGGTCATCGTACATCCATTGCCGGCTCATCTTCATTACACAACACCGAATAGACCAAATTAATACAAGTTCATACATAAAGTTCATACAACACTTAAATGCAACAAACAAATAACTCTCTAGCTAAAGCATTTAAATGCAACAACAAATACGATCAAGATCGCAACTAAGGTAACAATGGATCCAACAGCATAATGATACCAAGCCTCACTATCGATGGCATATTTTCTAATCTTTCTAATCTTCAAGCGCATTTTCTCCATCTTGATCTTGTGATCATCGACGACATCGGCAACATGCAACTCCAATTCCATCTTCTCCCCCTCAATTCTTTTCAATTTTTCTTTCAAGTACTCGTTTTCTCTTTCAACTAAATTTAACCTCTCGGCAATAGGGTCGGTTGGAATTTCTGGTTCAGATACCTCCTAGAAAAAATTTCTATGTCAACTTGATGGGCATAATTTGTCATAAACACGAAATGCAACTAGTTTTAAAAGAGAATATACATACCACATCCGAATCATAACAAGGACTAGGGCCGACAGGGACGGATATCAAAACCATGGCACTATATGTATAACAAACAACGTACGGGTAAGATAATTATACGAGTAACTATATATCCAAATCACACAAACATCAATTTTTATATAAAATTTCATGAACAAGAGGCTCACCACAAGGTGGTGCCGGCGACGGGACGGTGCGGGCGATCGACGGTGGCTACGATGGAGATTTAGAAGGCACTAAGTAAACTACACCTACATATGCAAACTAAGTGTTATTTTTGACCTCAAATTGCATATAAATCAAATACTAGCACATATATATATATCCTCCCAAATTACTAAACTCACAAATTAATCACTATATAAACCAATGCAAGAGCTAATCTAGCAATGAGAGATGAAAGGACAAAGTTGCTAACCTTTGTGATCATTTGAATGGATGAGGGCCTTCAAATCTTGACAAATTTTGGGCAAATTTTGTGATGAACTCGAGAGGAAGAAGGGAAGAACAGAGGAGAGGGCCGGAGAGGGGAAAGGGGGAAGAACAGAGTGCTGGTGGACGAAGGGTTTATATAGGACGACCTTTAGTACCGGTTCGTGGCACGAACCGGTACTAAAGGTGCTGGAGGGGCCCCACTCTGACAACATCCTGCCACCACTCTCATTAGTACCGGTTCGTGGCACGAACCGGTGCTAAAGGTTCGCCACGAACCGGTACTAATGAAAGCGGCCCGGCTATCCGTTGGAACCGGCACTAATGTATACATTAGTGCCGGCTCAAATACAAACCGGCACTAATGTGCTTCACGTTTGACCATTTTTCTACTAGTGTATGTGTTGTCCATGCCCTATATGTGGGAATACGAAGTCTTACTCTGACCGGAAAATCCTTCACACCCACCTACTTTACAAGGGTTTCATGCCACACTATAATGTTTGGACGAGGCACGGAGAAATAGGGGTTATGATGGAAGGCGGCGAAGAAGAAGAGTACGATGACAACTATGTGCCCCCTGAATACGGTGATGCTACTGAACATCAAGAGGAACCAGACGATGTGCATGATGGTGCTGCAACGGGCGAAGCTGCTGAAGATCAAGAGGAACCAGACGATATGCCCGATGATGATGATCTCCGTCGGGTCATTGTCGATGCAAGGACGCAATGCGAAAGTCAAAAGGAGAGGCTGAAGTTCGATCGCATGTTAGAGGATCACAAAAAAGGGTTGTACCCCAATTGCGAAGATGGCAACACAAAGCTCGGTACCGTACTGGAATTGCTGCAGTGGAAGGCAGAGAATGCTGTGCCTGATAAAGGATTTGAGAAGCTACTAAAAATAATGAAGAAGAAGCTTCCTAAGGATAACGAATTGCCCGACAGTACATACGCAGCAAAGAAGGTCGTATGCCCTCTAGGATTGGAGGTGGAGAAGATACATGCATGCCCTAATGACTGCATCCTCTACCGCGGTGCATACAAGGATCTGAACGCATGCCCGGTATGCGGTGCATTGCGGTATAAGATCAGACGAGATGACCCTGGTGATGTTGACGGCGAGCCTCCCAGGAAGAGGGTTCCTGCGAAGGTGATGTGGTATGCTCCTATAATACCACGGTTGAAACGTCTGTTCAGAAATGGAGAGCATGCCAAGTTGATGCGATGGCACAGTGAGGACCGTAAGAAAGACGGGAAGTTGAGAGCGCCCGCTGACGGGTCGCAGTGGAGAAAAATCGAGAGAAAGTACTGGGATGAGTTTGCAAAGGACCCAAGGAACGTATGGTTTGCTTTAAGCGTGGATGGCATTAATCCTTTCGGGGAGCAGAGCAGCAATCACAACACCTGGCCCATGACTCTATGTATGTATAACCTTCCTCCTTGGATGTGCATGAAGCGGAAGTTCATTATGATGCCAGTTCTCATCCAAGGCCCTAAGCAACCCGACAACGACATTGATGTGTACCTAAGGCCATTAGTTGAAGACCAAGCAATCACATGAACACGACACCAAGATTTGTTAACGAGGTTCACCGATATGGCTACATCCCGGGGGCCTGACTACGGGCGCTCCTCCCCGTGACACCGTCACAATACCGCACCCGGTCGCCCTGGACACCGGCACATGCCGCCGGCTTCCCCTGCGTTCCGGTGCTATTATGTTGGCATAGGTTACATCGTGTGTTTACCCCTACTATATATAAGAGGCCCGGGATACAAGTGTCCTAGGACACGACTCCGTATCCTATTTAAACACGATACAACTACAAGTTCAACTGTAACCTACCTTGTACACTATATTCAACACAACTCCAACAAGTCAGATTATGACAACTGTAGCAGTTTGGGTAACCTTACCTGCTACTCCTTCTTTGTTTTTCCATCACCATCACTGGCCTTTCATGGTTTCCAAGAACAAACTGGAGCAGGTAGGCTTCATCCCTGCCAGCACATACAGGTTAACTAACTGCTACAAGGCAGGCATATTCCGCAGTAAACATAGTTTAACTAACATGTTTTGGCCTCGTCGGAAAGAAAAAAGAAGAATGATTGCATCTGAATCCGATGGGGTTTTCCCCCTCTTGGTGACTGACCCAAATTGAATTGAGTTGTCAAGACAAATTGCAACAATGGTTATACATGGAACAAATTGCCTGAACAATAGATAGGTTAGCTGACTGCCCCAAGCACGCTGAAGCAAAAAAACTCTGCTCCAGCTAGTTGTGTATTTTAACTTGAGCTGAGCTCAACTTGCTGAAAAAAGTAACGCGTACCCAGTGTACTGTAGCGCACTCACTAATCAAATGATTATAAGTACAACAAGTGCCCCAAGCTGCCGGCCTAAGCTATATTTTAATAAGTAATGAGCCATTGCTCATTTGTTCATCTTTTGGTGGTGTTACTTGATCAAAGAGAACGGTTGTTGGCATGAGGGAGTAAATCGAGCTAACCACTGTTTCAGCAGGGATGGATGTCACTCGGCAGTTAATTAGAAGCAGTGGTTCTGCTGAAAACATGAGGCAAGTCACAAAACAGCAAGTCTGGGATTGAGTTGAGTTGTTAGCCTGAAGGCTCACCAATACCAGCTTGAATCTTGCCAGTTTGCATATCGTGTAGTGTAGGACTTACCTGGTGGTAGCACATCAAAAGCAAGAAAGTCAGTGAAGTTTGTTTTAAAGAATACGTATGAACAAAAATGGTAGGTAGGTCGCCTTACTTGCTTATTTTCTCTTTGTTTTCCATCACCATCACCGGCCCTTTGTGATTTCGAAGCGCCTTCCTACGCTCGAGTTGTGAAAGCTATATATGACAAACAATAAAATACCATCTCTTACGCCTTTGATTTACATACAGGGAATCAATGGCAACATACAATAGCAAATGCGTAACAATGATAATGATATGCATCAAAGGAAAGACAATAGAGGCAGATTATGGCAAATTGTACTAGTAGTTTGTTACCTGCTTCTGTTTCTTTTCGGTCACTGTCAGTGACCGGTTTCCAATAGCAAATTGGTGATAGTAGGTGAAGTATATAACTGCGTCAAGGCATAATCAGCAGTAAATATAGCAGGTTATGCAATACAGTATGTTTTACCCTCCTACTAGTACTAGTACTAGGCGAAAAAGGATGAATCAAGGATTGCATCTGAATCAGTGGCCCAAAAAGTTGTGTTGTGTAAGACAAAGTGCATGCATCAATGGTTACAGCAACCTACCTCTGCATCTTATCCGCTGATTAAGATTGAGATTCAGATTCAGATGCCCCTCTCCCATGGGCCACCGATTCAGATTCAGATTCAGATTACTCCCATGGGCATCAATTGGATGGATCAAGAACCTCTGCATCTGCTAAGACCAAACATATATAGCTCCTTCCAGGGGCAGGATGGAGCTCACCTGCTAAGGGCGAATGAATACTCACCTCACCATAGCGGCCGCGCCGGCGGCGGAGGACAATTGCTAGCAGATCTCAGACAGGGCCAGAGGGGGTGGGGGTGCGCGGCGGCGGAGAAGACTGGGAAACAGAGGAGCTCGATTCAGACATGGCGGCGGACTCTGCTCTGGCGGCAATGGGCAGAGGACACAGAGACTGATTTGTTTTTGTGTGCACGCAAATAAAACAAATGAAATGAAAGATGATTTTTTTAAATATATAAAATTTTGTAGTTGAATTTCTGCGAAACATATATATCCTGATGTTCTGTTTCTACTATACCACTATAAAAGAAAGAGAGGGCGGAGAACCAGATCATCCTATTCATCGAAACCTACAATCTGATGGTCTACATCACTCCAACATACTAAACGCGTTTTACACTTTAATTACCCACCATGCCATTACTTACAGCTTGTTTGGCTCCCCTGATTTCATTTCATTTGGCTGAAATGAAATGAAATGAAATCTCTATCAAGATTTCATTTGGCTGAATCTAGATTCCAAATCCAAATTTCATGTTTGGCTGTCACTAGGATTTTGAGGTCAAATCTGTACCAGAACCAAAATGAGCATGAAACTATACCAGCACCAACGCACTAGCCTTTGTGCTAGGAATAAATAGTATGAACAAATCTGTACCAACACCAACATTGACAGCTCGTTTGTTCACACATGGCAATGTTTTGCATTAAACTGAACCATGCCAATACATATAACTTAAACATGAGACTTTGTAAAAAGTTAATCTTTGCAATACGACAAAGGTTCACAACAACATCAAATGATCATAATCTAGTCAAGGTTACATAAAAACTGAATCTTTGCATTATTAGCACCATCCAAGAAAGATTTTCATTGCTCAAGGATCTTCATTTCTTCGTTCTGTTCGTTCAACATCACACTTCACCCAAAATTTCCTGCAAAATATGATGAGAAATGGTGACATATGGTCTCATAGGGCAATAAACAATCCTTGAACACAATGGTTGGTAGAAATTGCTCAAAGTGAAAGATGAGGATAGCCAAGAAGACAAATCGAAGTGTCACACGATAAGCTTTAGCTTGCAACAATCTCTAGGAAGGGTAAGAAAACTCAACTTGATATAGAAATTTTTCAAAGGTTAACTTGCACTTCATTTGCACAATTATCATGAATCGAAAGGTAATAGCAAAAAACCATCAACAACCGAGTAGGTTAAGTAGGACCGAAACTAAGTCGATAAAAGACTACAGCCACTAAATAAGCATATATCTGGTTGATGTATTCTAGACTAATAATGCCACCTCTCGACCGAAGAAAAAAAGACTAGTTCATAAGAGACCTTCAAACACACTGAATATTTATGTGCATGCAAAATATGTTCATAAAACCTTGTTTCAGGAGACAAGGCAGAACAAGTTGTTCTCAAACATGGCAGGAAAACGTTGTTTTATCAAGCCATGTTTGGGAAGACCTGGCAGGAAAACCTTATTAAGATGATAACATAAAACCTTCTATCATGCTAATCTCAAACATGGAAATAGGTAAGTACATAAATATGATGAAAAGCAAGCAAGCTGCTGCCTCCTCTGCTCCATATTGGCATGACAAAATACAGGACACCCATAATATTGTACTATAACAAACAACTAAGGACAAAATGCAGTAGAGCTTGCTAGCTGGTAACTAATCACAGAACAAGAAACATACCTTCATTGGTTGATTTGCTTGAGGATCCATTTCTTCTTCATCCTTTCAGGCAGCGCCATAAGAGCCTTGAACTTGCGGTCATCTGCTATGAGGAAATCATAAGCTGCTAGCAAGCCATCATCATCCAGTCCCACAATTGCATTGAGAGCGTCAAGTATTTCTTCAGGAGAGGAGGGTTTCTCAGGAGGAGCAACTTGAGCGATATCAGCTTTGTAGGCACTGGTAAAATTATCCAATTTCTCTCCAAGCATAGATGCAATTGAGTCATCCGATCGATATCTTTTCCTCGCCGGTTTGGGTTGAAGATGTTGCGGCAGAATCAGTGTTGATGTTGTTGACATTCTCTGCAGCCATTTCCGCTGCACTTTCACCAGCAGTTCTGGCTCCGGTTCCGGTGGCATGATCCTTCGAGAAGACAAGGCTGATAGAGTCCCAAAACTTTATGACCTTGTGCCTGTAGCATGCTGCATCTTTGTTTGCCTGCAACCCATGAAGACAAATAGTCTCATGTCATGGTGGAAAATGAACACACATCCATCCAAACACCAAACACACATCCAAAGAGAAAATCGTAGACTACAGCTAAGATGTAACTCATGTCATGGTGCAAAATCACATAAATAATGGGGAAAACAAGTGCACTGCTGCAAGTTGTGATTGTTTCTCAAGAGAAGGCTGATTACTAATATAATAGCAAAACATAGGGGAAATGATGAGTAAACTACTGATTAGAAGGCTATGCATGAACAAGTATAAGTGCATGTTTTCAAATAAACTTGGCTGAATTCCACATCATGATGGAGAAGGTGGAGAAGGTGTATAAGTGCATTGTTTTCGAATAAGACTACTTGACCACATGAATGATGAAAATGAATCTTGTGGCCATGCCATGAATACATAGATGCTCAAGATGTAGTGCTTACCTTGACATAGTTTCTCCACACGTCCTCACTATCAACCATAAGCTTGTTATGGATCCAATCCCACCCAAAACCACTCGTTGACAACATCTTGCTGACATTGACATAGTGTCTATCAATAGTCTTGCACCTTGATATGACATTCTCCTTTGTGATATCCACATTGCACTTGGCTCGAACATTCTTGACAACTGCAGTGTAAACATGTGGCTTCCACCCATTTTGAGCACGATCCCCTCTATTGTAATGCTCCACGAACACATTCAGCATTGCTTCATCCATTTCATCCGTCCAGGTAAGGTAGTTTCTACCTCCTTTCTTCTCCACATCCATATCTTCCTGCAAGCAACAATATATGTATGAGACAAACGTAGAATCCAGAGAGAGAGAGAGGGGGTTCAAAAATAGGCATATGAAATATATGAACATACAAATGAATGAAATCAATGATTGGCTCCCCCGCGTCTCCTTTGGTAATCTGCCCACATTTGATTAGCTAAGGTATCTCGCTTGTTGTTCCACTCAGTTGTTGATTCAACATGTCTAATCATGTTTGGTTCTTCAGGATGTTCGATGGCAGCAACATTTAACTGATTATCCACGTCAATTAGCATTATATGATCCATCTCTCTCTGCCTATCTCTTAGAAAGTTATGCAATATGCAGCAAGCATTAATGACACGGATCTGCGAGATGGTATTATTGGCGTGTTAATAAAAAAATAAAAATAAACGGAGGCTTGGTTTTGCAAAATACTATGTGATACCTGATTCCGTATGCGAAAAAATGAACTAGTCCTCAAAATAGCCCATCTCATCTTTAGTAGACCAAAAGTTCTCTCTATCACATTCCTAGCTGATGCATGTCGCAGATTATATAACTCTCTTGGAGTTTGTGGGTTATTTCCATTAGCTGCCCATTCTTTCAAATGGTACCGGACTGACCGGTATGGAGCAAAGAAGCCCGGACCATTAGTGTACCCAGCATCTACAAGGTAGTATTTTCCTAATGTTTGCAAAAATAACAAGTATTAGATATTATATTTACATTGAAATATCATAACTTAGTTGTTCTACCGTACCAAGACAGAGAATTACCATGTGGAACTCTAAAAGCGTCTTGTTGTGACATTGCATCTCGCAACACTCGTGAATCAGATGCAGAACCTTCCCATCCAGCTAAGACATACAAAAACTTCATATTCCGGTCACAAACACCAAGCACATTAGTGGTCACATCTTGCTTTCTATTCCTGTATCTGCCTTGCTTGAGAGCGGAAACACGGACATCAACATGTGTGCCATCTAAAGCTCCTAGCCCATCTGGAAACCATTTCCATCTACTATCCTCGGGCTGCTCAGCTGAAGGGGTTGGTAGCTTTATAAACTCATGAGACAAGGAAAGGACAGCTCTTAAGATCTCATTGAAATGCCTACTGATGGTCTCGAGTGCCCATCTGTACGTGCTTTCAATTAACCGGTATTTCATCCCATGGCTTAGCACTAGCAGAAACATTGTGACTGATTCTTCAACCGACACATAAAATGTGTCCCCCAAACCACATCTTTCACGCAAGATAGCGCACAGGTCCACAAAGGACCGTTTAGTTAGGCGCAAACTATCAAAACAGTGCTTGTTAGAACCCCGATAAATTGATCTAAGCATCTGCTTTCTAATCCTAATCTCCGCCTCATCCTCACTGAAATCATCAAGCTCTCTAATCTTCCTCTGACAATACGTGTGTTGAACTATCGCGACAACCGACACAAAAAATCCAGCAGCTGCCCTCTTCCTTTTCTTTCTCCTCTCATCACCATGCAATGTGTTAATGTACAAGTCCGACATCTATATTAAGATGAAGAAAATAACAATTGAGAAAGAACTCAAGCTCGATTACTAGTGATACACAAAAAACTCATGCTTATTACTAGTGATACACAAAAAACAGATGCAGTTGCTTGTCAAGAAAGCTTAGATGGAGGAAAAAGATGGGCAAAACCCAAACAGGGTTTATGCTACTTTCGGTTTCACTTTTGTCAGGTGGATGAACAGACCTGCGCCCCCATACTTTTGGAAAAATAGATCATAACAAACAAAACCATCAAGCATTAGAGTTTCACATAAAAAGAAGCTTCAATCGCCATACGATACAATTGACACAGTCTTATTGAACATGTTATTAACACTCTCTCCTAAAACGGAGTGAATCAAAACTATCCTGAACTTGTATTTCAAAACATTATGCTCAAGTATCTAGCTTCAATAACAAGCCCGAATATAAAATCAGCTCAGTCTGGAAAAAACCCAGTCTGATTCAGACAAAAAATCATTATGCAAGCACACTGAAATTGTTCTATACTGAATTCAGACAAAAAATCAGTGTGCAAACATATTGAAATCAGGGGTTCATGTCTGCTTGCGGCCCATACTGAATTGTTCTATACTGAATCCAGACAAAAAAATCACTGTCCAACCACACTGACTTTGTTCTATACTGAATTCAGACAAAATAATCAGTGTGCAAAACGCATTAAATTCAGAGATCCATTCTGTTTGCATAGAGGGGACGCAGACACGCTGACCACGTACCACAAAAAGGTCGATCTTCCGGGGTGTGGAGCTGACCGACCGTGGGCTGGCGGAGGAATCGTCAAGAAGTCGATCTTCTGTCCGGATCGGGTGGCTGGATGGAGGTGGGTTCAGGTTAGGGTTAGGGTTCAAGCAGAAAAGATCCACCAGAGAGAGGGAGGGGGAGAAGAGAGGTGGAGGGAGAACCTACCAGGATTTGAGAGCTCGACGACGGCGCTGTGGTCACCGGAGGCAGCACACCATCGAACAGAAAGCTTCGCGTGTAGAGGGGACGGGGGAAGAGAACTCGGGGAGAAGCTATTCACCGGCGGGGGGTGCATCAGCGGCGGCCGAGAAGGTGGGGCTCATGGCGGCGGCGGCGGCGGCGGGCGTCAGGGTAGGGTGGGGGAAGGAGGCGAGAGACGAAGGCGTCGGGGTAGGGTGGGGGAAGCGAGCGAGTGGAATCTGGGAGAATGACGGGCGAGGGGCTGGGATTTGGGACTAGGCCAAGTTTACATCCTCTGGAATCTTAGAATGAAATCCACCCTCAATTCTGTGGCAGCCAAACAAGTATATTCCGGAATTCGCAAATGAAATCCACCAAATCCGACCCAAATGATGGGTACCAAACGAGCTGTTAATGATTTACCAATCGTCTCGCACGCCCGCACGCCCCTTCCAACCTCTCGACCACACCGCCGCTCGGACCCTGCTCGCCAACCGCTCGCCCCCTCCTCATTCTCCCGCGCCGTTCGCCGCCCCGCAAAATTCCGCAGCCGTTAGCCGCGGAGACGCCGCCCGCCCCGCGCTCTTCGCCGCCGGCGACTGCTGGGCGACAGATCGCCGTTCACGCAGCAGAACTGGCAGGGGGACAGCAGAACTGGCAGGAGGATAACATCAGGATCCAACATAAGGTTCCTGGTCCACCCTTTTCGCCGCACTAAATTTGGAATGCTTGCTTTTTCCTTGTGCTGATGGTTGGGGTTCTGCAGACTTGGCAGAGATCGTGAATTTCCTCGGTATCACGCATAGCAATTCAGGTGAGAGGAATGCATCTCTTTGTTCTTTGAGGCTTACATTTGTTGAGTGTTAGATTTTGTTACAGACAGATGCTAGATATATGGTGTGTGATGAGAATTGCAAACTCAGATTCAGCGTGCATCATCTTTTGTGTTGTTGCATGGGAGAGGTAGGCGAGTGGACCTTCTCCGTCTAATTGTTAACTTGGTGGAAGCTAGCTTCTACGTCGACCACCCAGAGTGAAGGTTGGTATAACACTGATAATCGGTAGCTATTTTCACTTGAACAGTTTCCAGCACTGTAAGCAGAAAGGACTATTTGATGCAGAATGTACTTCATTGTACAGAAAGTATTAGATGATGTTTTAACCTTAGTATATTGGGGCATCCGAAACATAGATTACCTGACAAATTGCTCCCTGGTAGTGTTGATGAGCAGTTAGAAAAGGATGTACAACTTGTAGATTCCATTGCGGAGAAACAGGCACAAATTTTTTCAGAAGAATGCAAGCCTTTTCCCGCTGCTGTCCAAATACAATCAATTAACCCACTGTAAGTGCACCCAATTCGATGTTCTTGTCAATTGTATTATTTAGAAGTGCAGATTTCTAGCACACGTATAATTCTGAAATGTTGCTGTCTTTGACCCCAGATGACAAGCAATTTCAAGAACCACCACCATTAGAATAAATATAGTATGTGTGTTTAACAATCTTCTCTTTATGACTGTTTAGAAATCTAAAGTATCAAGACTGTTCTGTTTCTACAGGATTTTTTAGTATCATGTGTATAGAATAACAGGCACATTTTGGAATAATTACAGTGCATAGCTGCTTAGTTTAGTTCAGAAAGGGGAGAACCATAAGGATCGCGCGCAAGTTAAAGCTTTGCTCGGTTCCTTCTTTAGCTCATTTCCTTTGACTTTTGTACAACCAAATCAGAAGCTTGGATGATGTCAGGTTGAATCTCGAGGTTCTCAAGCATTTGTGATGGTATTACCAGTAATCTAAGTAAAAAGTTCTAGATATGTGTGATGGTCTTGATCAGAGGTCTTTACAAGGGTCTGGTAGCAGTTCTTCTGCCTGGACGCCCATCATAAAGAACTAGCAGCATGGTTCTTAAAAATTTACCGGGATAAGATAGTTATAATAATCTTTGGCAGTATCAAAACTATAATTAGAACCACACTACATTTATTCGTTTCAGCTATATTTAAATTCTTTTCTGATTCCAGCCTGTTAGTGTTGTTGCAGACTATTGGTTGTTACATATTTCAAATCACTTCGGCTAAATCAGAAAAGAATTTAAATATCTGCATCAAATACCATTACTACTAGCAGAACAATGGAACTGAGTGTACAAAATCTTTCTTTCATAGCAATTATCCGTGCTGATGAAATATACGGCCCTCATGTTTTGCAGAACAATTCAGTGAAATGTACAAAGTTGGTAACCTCATTATGAAAATGGATAACCTTGGATGGTAAAGAAGACTTGCTTACTCTATTCCTTTGCTCTGCTTACTAATGATGCCGGAAGATGCAACATACTAATTGTTTCACTGTTATTGCTGAAAACTGGACGTGGTGAGTATCGTCAAAATTTTATCCATTTTTCATTTTCTTCACATTTTTAGCAAAATGAGTATTCTAAAAGCTTAGTAAATAGATAAATTGGTTTCATAACGTTTGGATTTTAGAGGCTTGTAATGCACTGCGAGTTTTATATGTTGACGAGCTGCCTTGCATATCAACGAAGTTATTGAGCCCGTGCTTGCATACATATATATGGTTGTATCGTAAGAACACTCTTCATAGTTGTTTTTCAAGGCCGAGAAGGTGTTGCTGTTGGTGACATGTGTTGTAGCAGGGGAACTTTTGTGGTGTTTATCTTGTAATAACTCAATTTGATAGTGGAAACTGATTGAATTATCAATGTACATTTGTCTATAAATTAGCAGTCTTGGCCCCTTTAGAAAAGAGAGTACAACTAAATTGTTGAAAGTGCAATTCTACGGTAAGTACTTTTCAGGTTGTCGGACAAACTACATCTATGAACAGTATGCCTCATTTGGCTCTTGCGGGGGCAGAGAGATAAAATAAACCTGCCATCAGTAGGCGAGTCCAAACAATGGATGGCAAGCTGTGCTAGACAGTTTTTTTGAATATTTGTACTAGCCAATTTGGGTACGAGTGATGCTCACGGAGGCCATTCTATGTTGCTGACGGACTGTCCTGTCTATATACTCCCTCCGTCCGGAAATACTTGTCAGAGAAATCTAGATACATCCATTTTTCCGACAAGTATTTCAGATGGAGGGAGTAATTCTTTATGTAGCCAACGATTCAATCCTAAAATCCTAGGGTTCCATGAAAGAAAAATGTGTGTGCAAGATCAGTAGATTTAATCATCTTTTAAAACGAACACTAAATGGTGAAACAACTTACATTATTATCCAGCAACGCGACCACAAATCCGCAATGGTTTCTCACATTGAAAACACAACTTGAGTGGACATTGCAACAATGTGTTTATATTTAATTCATATATTTGGAAATATCACATTTTTATTATATGTGCTTATGATTACTTGGTTAATGCTTGATACGTGCGTTGCACGTGCATGTTTACTAGTATTTTCAAAAGGTTGAAGAATAATTGAGAAATGGGTGTGCGAAGCAAGTCATGCAACACGTAAATGTGGCTTGTGGAAGATATCAATTTAGTCTGTAACGCTTTCATCCAAATCAAACCAAACTGAACATAAACAGGTTGCATAATAAAAAAATAACAGTGATCCTTTTTCTTGAGGAAAAATAACAATGATCCTAATAATTAGGGTTGCATGTCCAGTTGCCCACACACGTCAGTTCACATGGCCTGAGCGAGCAATAATGGAGTAGGCCCTACCACCAATTATCAATGCGGGTTGTACCAGCGAGCAGAGGGCGTTGGGCCCGACCTGCTGATGCACATGTCGGGTGCTGCTGCTCGGCGACTTATTGTCTATTTTTTAACAAGAAAAGGGTCCAAAAGGGACCCGACACTGCATTAATAAATGTGAAGAGCAGTAGTACACATACAATCAGGACCCTCAAATAGACTGAAAATAGCAAACAAACTACTAAATCTTATGAAAAACACCCTAAGAGAGAACAAGAAAAGTGATCGCGTGCTTGGTGGCTCGTGGAAGGATTCAATCATCACCGACGCCGGGGACGGACCACTTGGTCCTCTGAAATCAACGCAGTGGGCATATTTTGTAGATGATGGACAATACACGCTGAGCAACTATTTTTACGACATGATGAGCATTTATCTAATCCTGGTGAATATTTTCTAATACATGGCAAACATTTTTTTAAACTCGTCGGAATTTTTTGGTACACCATGAACATGCTTTTAAGCCTACCAAGATTCATTAAAACATGGTGAACATTGTTTTAAACATGGTGGACATTTTCTTAGTACATGATAAGCATTTTGAAATACACGCTGAACATATTTTTACAAAAGTGTGCATGCATTTTTATGTGAAAGTTCTGTACCCTTTTAAATATTCATATATTTTAAATATTAATATTGTTAAAATATTCATATTTTTTTAGAAATCATATTTTTTTAAGAAATGTTCATGTAGTTCTAAAAAGAATAAAGGATATTTGCTGAAGTATTATTATTATTCACATTTTATATCTGAAAATTGATATTATGTACGAGATATAAAACCGATTTGAAACGAAGCCAAACTTTGTAAACCAAAGAAACATTTGCCAAGACAAAACTGTAGGAGCGCTCGGCAAGGAAAACAGGACGCTACATGGAATTGGGTATCCGGCTATTACGTGCCCAGTGAGCGTCATATAAGAGCACTCACGATTTTGTGGAGACCTGTGCGCATGGGCCGTCAGCATGTGTTAGGGTCTCAATTTTTCTTTGTTTTTTCTCTACGTTTTTCATGTTGCTGCTCACAAAACCGACTGTTGGTTTTTTTATAGAGCTAATAATTGAAAATCAACTCTCTCTCCGTTCATAAATATTTTAATATGGGCTACATGCGAACTGAAATTAATGAACAAACACACTAAAACATGTCAACATACATCCGATTCAGAAAAAAAATTAGAACATGGGCCCTCCGTCCCTAAATATTTGTCTTTTTAGAGAAAATTTATAAACTCCTTTTTTATGCAGAAAAAAAATCTATAAACTCCTATTTCGGGGCGTGTGCACATGGGCCTCAGCACGCGGAGGTTCATGGCAAAAACACAGAATGGAATGGAGCAGGCTTACTTGGCTAGCTCCATTTTTATCACGGCTCGGTTTCTACATGAAATCCTACCTCACGGCTCGGCTTCATTTTTTTAACTAGGAGAAAACTTTCATTGTTTGTAGGCGAGATGCTAGCTCGATCTCCATCAACAAGGACCTCCCAGTATGGGTATGCATCTCCTTCATCTCCAAATCCAGAACTATGCCACCTCGCATATGTTGTACCTCTAACAGCACCACATCGCCGTTCCTCTTCCCGGATCTCTGGAACTCAACTAATACATTAGGGCGAGTGCGAGCAGGGATGCCTGGGCACAATGACCATAGTCCATCCTCTATGTCGATCATAGTTTCTAGCGCCCAACCACCACTATCTGTTTGTAGCCACACAGATATCATGAACCCGTCTATATCCAGCAGTTTCAGTAGGTTCTCGTCTGGCGACGTCGCCAAGTGGAGTTGGGTTGCCCTGCGACCGGTGACCGGGAGATTCACAATTCCCGGTGTCCTTGTGCGCACCTCGTACATGACGATTTGGTCGCCGGTGCATCTTAGCCAGTGAATGACGCAGCCGCGGAGGACGACAGGGTCGTTTTGGTGGCTGATCGACCAAGACGTGAAGTGGCTCGCACAAGCGATAGGCCCCCATGTACTAGAGGAGGATGTAGCGGTGTGTACTTTGATGCTTGATCCATTGAAAACGATGGAGAGCAGCATGAAGGAGCAGTCGATGCCATCCGCCGCAGTGAGCAAGACGTACTCGTGAACATTAGAAATGATAATCTGAACATCAGGTGGTTTTGAGAGAAAGGTGAGGTCGCCCGTCATAGGGTCGAACACGCACAGGTCATAAGAGTCCCCAACATGGCGGCGAAGGACGGCGAGGCCGCCACGGGACGTCTCATAATAGTATTCGCCAACGAGGTTGGCAGCATGGCGTGAAATGAAGGGCGAGAGGTGGTCGTGCCATAAAGACATAGCGGGGGGCGTGAGCGGGTGCATCAAACTGACAGACCAATCATCATAGGTGGAGAGGTAGGCGAGGATGTAGGGGGCCGCCTTCTGGGTGACTCGTTGGATGAACGGCAGGCTTAGGATGTCACGACGGAGGTGCTTGCAGACGGCGGTGCAGCAGATGAGGGTAAAAAAGTCGGTGCATGCCATGATCTCGAGCAGGAGATCATCCGGGAGCATCGGTGGTGTGGTGATCTCGGGCACTGATGTGTTGTTTCGTCGGCGTTTGCGTGGCGCCATCGGTCGCATTGTGTGTATGTGTTTGAGCTGGACGCCCTCGCTAGGTGTAGCTAGCTAGCTATATATTGGCACGCCACGTTGTCTTGGGCTGCAAACCGAATTCGTCTGCAGAACGGAATCCGCTGCCATACCATATCCGGCACGAGGACCCAAATTGGGCTGCCGTAAGAGCAAACAATGAAAGGCGAGTTTGAGTTTGACTGGGAAATACGCGGAATAAATCTAATCCTTCATTTTCCGATTATTAGTAGTATTAAACAAATATGGAATCAATTCGGTTTCATGCGCATGCTGACATGCATGCATCGTGCACGTTCAATTAATATGAGGGTCGAGTTAACCAACACTGCCCGATAACGCATTTCAATCGTGGATTTGATCGCTTTGATTCTTTCCCCTTGCTTATGAATAGTTTTCATTTTTTATGACTCTGCTATTTGCTGACGTGTTTTTGTGTGTGGACGTTGATGTTGTTTGCATGCATCCTAATAATACGAAGACTAGATGTGTGCTCATTATATGTGTATCATTTTTATACTCATTTTACAGACGAAAAAGGGTTTCCCCGCTTTATATTATAAAGCAACCATGCCCGATTACAACCGAGTGCCGATACAAACACACACCACCATGACCAATCTTATTCATTAGTTGTGACCGGTTGGCAATGTTGATTTCAATCAAAGATCCAGGCATTCCAAAAAAAGCATACCAAATCCAAGTTTCTTGATCGGCCACCGCTTCAAGGATTTAGGGCCACATGCACAGAGACTTTTCAGCTGTAATCAACAAGGTCAAGCTTGCTCAGGTTGGGAGGAGCAACAACAACGTGTCGGTGGCTCGTTTTATTGATGGTAGTGGTCATTCATTGGTGTAGACCTTGAAGTAATTTTATTTATGTTTGATGGGCTTTGTACTTCTAATGAACTTCAATATATAATAGACATATTTTATTGCTAGATACATTTGTTTGAGCAATAAGGAATTCCAAACTGAGGAAGCAGTTAAAAAGCGAAAAAAAAATTATATTGTTTTTAGACTTGTACGTAGTTGTTTATAAATAAACAAATAAACCAGAGTAAACAGCCAAAGCCGAAAGGAAAAATCGCTGGAAACGGTGCTGGTTGAGACGTCTGGGCCAGCCCACGTGCGTTTCCTGTCAATCTGTCCCAATAATAAGCTTCCCTCGAGTTCTCAAAAAAAAAAAAGACAAGATCAAAAATTGAGAACCAAAGGTGACCTCTGCAGTTAGGCTAGCTTGCACTATATATATATATATATATATATATATATATATATCTTATATCTGTATCTATCTTAGAAGGATCAATGTCAAAAAGTATTTATCAGAGGATTGCATTCCAATCATCTTAGAAGGTTCACTCTCTCAAACAAATTGTGTGACGTCTTATAGAGATTTATTCACTTTGTGACTCCACTATGCTTTTCCCGTCCGTTCTTTTTAAAAACCTCGATAACCTAATCTAAACTCCAAACGATTAAACAAGTGCAACTTAAAAGGATCTACCTTAAAGGTTTTGACTCATTGCCAGACATCTAACCTTCCGACAAAAAGCTGAATGAACAAAATCCTGATTCATATGCAAGTCTGTTCTAGGTCTTGCGATCTTCTCCTTTTCTTCCGTCTCTAGACAGGGGCAAATAAGCCTCTAAGGTTGCCAAAGAAACCTTTGAAACTAGATCAAACGTTACAATATATATACATGAGGGGTAGTCGACCGGATGTCAATCACTTAGCCTCACAAACTCCATGTTATGAGTTGTGACTGACCGGACTCATCAAAAACACTCGGAATGGACTTCAATTAGTCCCTTGGAATTTTATATCTCTTCTACTAGTAGAGCACCCCGAAAACTTCGCTGCCTACAGTTATATGGGAAAAGTACACTTCCTTAAATGATATGGCAACAATGATGGACATCGAAACACTTTCCCCTCTCCTCCCCTGCATCACTCCCGCGACTGACTGTGGGCAACCCTAACCGCCGCCCCCGCCTTCCTACCAGTTCTCCTCATCCGCCGCCATAAGGAGGCACTGCCGGCCAAAGCACGGTCAACATCGACGGCTGCCAGACCTACTTCTCCCCTCATCTCTCAGGCTGGCGCAGCGCGGCTCCGCAAGCGAAGGCGTGGGGTTGCCGCGAGACCCAGCGGCATGGCGGCGAGTATACGGGGCGGCGATGACCTCTCCTGGCGGCGGTGCGGCAGCTACCAAGTGCTCGAGCGTGGTGGGGCGGGCTGCAAGTTCAGCCTCCTCAGCTATGTAGGAGCAGGGCGGCGCCTAGACAAATCTGGCCGGCTCTACTATCGGTGGCTGTCAAGCGGCATGGACTAACCGCGGCTTAGGCCACAGGCGGCAGGTTTGGATGTAGCCTTCTACCGGTGGAGTGCGCGGTGCCTATCCTATGCGGTATTCTTCCCGTGTGGTCGGCGCGGGCTGAGTGGCGGAATGGGCTACGGTCGGCTGTGTCTTCCCGTTCGGGGGAGATTGTAGCATGGTGGTGGTGGTACCTGTCTGGCGGTGATGGGTGGCCGTGATGGGATTCTCCCATGGGCATGTGGTTGTGGGACTTGCAAGCTGCGGCGGTGGCCCTCGATCGGCGGCGGAGCAGGCCGCGGGTGCCGAGAGAGGTAATTGTTTTGTGGCCGAAGGTATAGGCTACCACCGGGTGTGGGCGGAGGTGATGGGTGCTAGATCTGATGGTTGTGCCTGTGAAGGGAGCTACTATCCACCCAAGACCTTGGAAAGTAACAAAAATCCACAACTTCCCTAAACACTCGCAACTGCCACTCTCGCCTCACATGAATGTTGGAGTCTTCATCAGAGTACATCGTCTCGTTGAAGTCGCCAATACACAGCCAACCGTGATGTTGGACTCCATGTAGAGTATGCAAGAAATTCCAGCTGTGATATTTGTTTTCAGCTCTAGGTTCTCTGTAAAAACCTGTGAACCGTCAAGGTTATGTTTGAACTTTCATCTTGACTTCCACATCTATATGTGCCTGACTATAATTATTGAGCTCAACCTCCACAGTATCTTCCTAGAACAAACCATACCACCAATGAGACTGTCACTATCAACGGCAAAACACCTTGCAAACCCTAAGAAGTTTTACAAAACTCTCTACTCTTCCCCCCCCCCCCCCCATTCTTGGTTTCCATAACAAAGAGAAGGGAGAGGCCTTCCTAATTCACAATCTTGGGAAGCTCTCGATCTGTCGATAGGATCCCAAGCCCTCAGCAGTTCCAGCTCATGCAGTCCATTGGGATGGGCAAGCCTACCTCGCAGCCGCTGTCGAGTTTTCAGGCGTCGGTCTTTTATTCTTCGGGTTCCTCTCGAAATCACCTTCTGTCGCAATCCCATTGACATCCCCCAACTCCTTAGAACAAACCGGATTATTATTCTGATAGACTTCGTCGTCTGCTGTCAACAGGAGACGGGGAGGACAAATCCGGCCGTACACTTGCTTTGGCCTCATTTCTTTTATTTTGTGAGTTCTTCCTGGGAGAATTCACCTTGGTGCCACCATCTAGAACATTACTGGGGTTCTTGCTTGCATTCTCTCCCGAAATAACCTTCTTCCGTTCTTCAGGGGCCCTCAACTTCAGACCAAAGGCCAGTTCGCCTTTTGCATCATGCGTGCCCGGTGTTGGGCAATACGGATCAGAGTGTCTAAGCTGGTCACAGGAGAAACGAAAGTGTGGGACATTTTCATGTTGAATAACGTATGGATATTGTTTCTTTCTCCTTGCCGAATCAATGACAATCTACCTTCTCAGCTTTTTGTTCACATCAACTAACACCTTCACTCGCAGAAAACCGCCAATGTGGTCAAACTATATATACCAAGGTCGCCTCTTTATCGACCTGTGCTGTAATCACCTTACCCCATGAATCATCGCACTGAATATAGGGCAGGTTCAAAATCCTAGCACGCGCCGAGCAGTCTGCGCGCCAGCAGGCTGCTGGCGCGCTCTACGCGGGGCGCTCGACCAGCTCGCTGCCTCGCCAGCCTGCACCTGACTCCGCTGCTGGAGGTGGCCGCAGACACGGCCATCCGCGCAAACGCGGGCGTGGCAACGGGGCGACGCGGATTTTTAGAGCTCAGGTTTCTAGACACCCCTTATCCTTACCTCTAACATTGCTTTGAGATCCAAAGCCTATGCTCTACAGAATATTTTCCCTCACACAGGCCACCAATGACCTTAACAAGCCCATTTAGAACCGACTATCACCAAAACTGAGCCCACTTACCGCCTAAGCAGCCCCGACACACCAAACGCTCCCATTTTGTGGGAGCTTAGTATATGTAGTGATTACACGATGGTCTTTTCTCTGTCACGCGGCATATGCCCTGCAAGTCATAATTCATTTGGATTCGGTTGCAGCAGCTGTTAGGAAGGAAATTCAGAGAAGAGCAATGTGGAGTGGGCTGTTTTGTGACAGTGGAAAGTCAACTCACAGATTTGGCATTCACCTGGATGGAAGACAAGCCATCTCAGGGTTCCGTTCTGTACCTTGCCAACTGCATGCAGAGTGATTGCGGAGGTGCACAGAGTCAGGAGCTGAAACTCTGAAACTTGCGAAGAAATGGACACTTTAGTGCAGGTGCAAGTCTTGTAATGGCTAAGACTGCAGCTTGTCGTCAGTTCATGCTATGGCACTCAACTTGTTATCGTCTCTGAATTTGTCTCAAGTTGGCTGAATTTTGTTGGTGCCTTGAGCCCTTGAGTCCACTATATCAGAACAGAACCAAGCCTTGAGGACAGAGGTTCTCAACAGGGCTCACACTAATAGCATCATTAAATATTTGCATTGCTTCCACTAGCTAGCATGCATGATTTGGACACTCAATCTGTTCTCAACAGGGTGCATGATTGTGTACCTGATCTACTATGCTTTTATACTGGAACTTGGTATTAAACCTAAATTAAGTGATAGCGCATGGCTTGTTCCTTTACCCCTTCTGCCGTTCTGTGCAGGGTACAATGTTGGAATCATAACTTTCAGCATAGGAAAAGTATGCATGGAAAGACCAGTACGCGGACTAGCTTATGATGCTTGTGGAGGAATAGAGATAAGCTGCTCGCTCCACTCCACTGTCTTCTCCGTCTGCCATTTCCGACCAACATGACCAAGCTGTCGTTGCCGGATCGAGCGTGAGTGAGAGAGGAGGAAGAACTTGCGAGCGAGAGAGAGTTTTGCGCTGCCTAACTTCACAGCTTTTTCTGCGTTACTTCCTCTTCTTGTTATTCTGTTACAGAACCCACCCCCAGCTAGCTACCTCCCGGCGGGATCGCCATGATCCGTGATGGCCGCGCCATCCTACGACCACATCACGCAGCGACCAAGTCCCACCAGGAGTAAAGCTAGGGTGAAAAGAAAAACAAAGAGAAAAACGTGAGGGTCATGCGTAGTGCACACCACTCCTACTTCTACGTGCATGCGCCGGTCACATCACCATGCACACACACACATTATTCAGCAGAAAATGAAACTACGATCTGAACCGGACAGCTACCCAACTAGCTTAGTCTAACAAATCTCCCCCTTAAGCTTGTTGGTCTCTGATGATTTCACTGACACCCATCTTCTGCCTCATCTCCACAAAGCGCACACGCCCAAGGGCTTTGGTCAGAATGTCGGCAAGCTGTTGTTCGGTTCCAACATGATCAACCTCCACCTGTCCTTGCTCAATGCAATCTCTAATGAAGTGGAACTTCACATCGATATGCTTACCGCGATCGTGATGGACAGGATTCTTCGCCAAGGCAATGGCAGACTTGTTGTCAATCAACAGTTTGAACTTTCTTGGATCTACTCCCTTCAACTCTGAGATCAGTCTGCTAAGCCAGAGACCTTGGCAAGTTGCTGCAGCAGCGGCCACATACTCAGCCTCACATGAGCTAATCGCCACCACTTTCTATTTCTGGGAGGTCCAGGTAATGGGGTTCTTACCAAGAAAGAAGATATGCCCCGAGGTGCTCTTGCGATCTCCCACATCTCCTGCATGATTGCTGTCACTGTATCCCAAAATATCTCCACTCCCTCCACGCACATAACGACATCCATAGCTCAAAGTCCCTTGCACATACCTGAGGATTTGCTTAACAGCTGTCCAGTGTGTGTTTGTTGGTTTTTCCATGAATCTGCTCACAATTCCAACAGCGTGTGTGATATCAGGCCTTGAGTGTACAAGATATCTCAGACTGCCAATTATGCTGCGGTAGAGGGATGGATCAAAGGGTTTTGCATCATCTTCCTTCTTCAGCTTCAGTTTGCACTCCATGGGGGTGTTACAACGATTGCAGCCAGCCATCCCAGCCTGTTCAATGATCTCTCAGCATATCCTCGCTGGCACAAGGTAATCTCTCCTTTGGACTGAGTTACTTCGATCCCCAGGTAGTAGGTGAGGAGACCAAGGTCACTCATCTTGAAGAGCTTCTGCATTTGATCTTTGAACTCTGCGATATGAGCTGTATCAGTACCTGTGATGATCAGATCATCAACGTACACTCCCACGAGCAGAAAGGATCGAGCATCTCCGCGCCGGTAAACTGCGTGCTCCAGAGGGCTTCTATTGAACCCTAGTGCGCATAAACTTTCATCCAGTTTAGCATACCAGGATCTGGGTGCCTGTCGCAAGCCGTACAGAGCCTTGCTCAGTTTCAGCACCTCCCCCTCTCGCCCAGCGATGACATACCCCGGTGGCTGCACAACGAACACCTCTTCTGACAGATCGCCATTCAGAAAGGCGGATTTTACGTCCATATGATGAACTTCCCATCCGGAGTGTGCGGCGAGAGCGAGGAAGATGCGCACGGTCTCCATTCGCGCCACGGGTGCGAAGACTTCCTCAAAGTCCACGCCTTCCCTTTGTGCGTAGCCTTTTGCCACCAGTCTGGCTTTGTGCTTGACAATGTTGCCATCGGGGTCGCGTTTCACCTTATAAACCCACTTGAGGCCGATCGGCTTGTGCCCGCGATGTAGAGAGGTGAGATGCCAGGTGCCACTTTCCGCGATCGCGTCCATCTCTGCATCCATTGCTTGTTTCCAGGCCGCGCTGTCCAGGGCCTCAACAATGTCACCTGGTTCCTCCGCACTGAGAAGGCAGTGCTCCATGGCTTCCCTTACCGCATCCCCTTCTGTTTCATCGAGGATGCACGAGACACGCCGGTAGCGGATGTTGCCAGTGTCTACATCGCGACGGTTCTCATCATGGGTGAGCGGCGTGGCCCAGCGGATCTCACGACCCCCATCAGGCGTCGCTGGCTCGGACTGTGGTGTCCCAAGCGCGCTCCCCCCAGACGTGGACGTCCCGGACGACGATGACGACGCGAGCGCGCTCCCCCCAGGCATAGACATGCCCGAGGGCGAGCCACTCGACGCAGGCGTAGAGGGAGTCGTTGGAGAGTGCGGCGTGCCGGGGAGACCGGGCGTGCTGCGGTCGACCTCATGGACACCTTGGTCCGTGGTGTAAACCACGGTGAACGTCGACGGTGCAGTGTACGCCTCCGCCGCGCCCGGCACACGCCACTCCCACGGCCTTGACTCTTCGAACACCACATCCCTTGTCACCTGTACTTTCTTGCTTGCTGGGTTGTAGACGCGATAAGCTTTGGAGCCCTCTTCGTACCCGACGAACACCATGGGCGTGGAGCGATCGCTGAGCTTGGTGATTGTCGGTGTCAAAACTTGCGGATCTCGGGTAGGGGGTCCCGAACTGTGCGTCTAGGCGGATGGTAATAGGAGACAAGGGACACGATGTTTTTACCCAGGTTCGGGCCCTCTCGATGGACGTAAAACCCTACTCCTGCTTGATTGATATTGATGATATGGGTAGTACAAGAGTGGAACTACCACGAGATCAAGGAGGCTAAACCCTAGAAGCTAGCCTATGGTATGATTGTTGTAATGGTTGTTCGTCCTATGGACTAAAACCCTCCGGTTTATATAGACACCAGAGAGGGCTAGGGTTACACAGAGTCGGTTACAATGGTAGGAGATCTACATATCCATATTGCCAAGCTTGCCTTCCACGCCAAGGAAAGTCCCATCCGGACACGGGACGAAGTCTTCAATCTTGTATCTTCATAGTCTTGGAGTCCGGCCGATGATGATAGTCCGGCTATCCGGACACCCCCTAGTCCAGGACTCCCTCAGTAGCCCCTGAACCAGGTTTCAATGGCGATGAGTCCGGCGCGCATATTGTCTTCGGCATTGCAAGGCGGGTTCCTCCTCCGAATAATTCATAGAAGATTGTGAACACCAGGATAGTGTCCGGCTCTGCAAAATAAATTCCACATACCACCGTAGAGAGAATAATATTTACACGGATTCAATCTACTGACGTATTTTGTGGCGTGACGTCACACCACTACCAAGCTTTTACTTGAATTGTTTTTATTATACCACCTCAACGCGTTTAGCGAAGCGGTTTCCTTGGCACGTCTTGTCGAGGCAGAGATCGTGTTCCCCTTATTCCGGGATTCCCATCAATATGGACGTGGGTAACCCAACCGCGCCATTGATTGTGGCGCTTGGGAGATAAGCGAGTTTTACCAGGCCGGTGGGGACGCATAGTCTTCGTCCGCCCATATATAAGGGGATAAGGATCCGCCTTTTTACCTACGCCTTCTTCCTCCTTTGCTTATCCATCTCCGCGCACTTGAGCTCCAGCGCCCAAGTCCGCACATCTCGCCTCAACCTTCTCCAGCCATGCCGGAGCGGGAGGCAGTGGATGGCCTCCTCCGTCACGGAGGGGCACATCGAGAAGCTGCGCGGCGCCGGATACCTGTCCAGCGACATCGCGCACCGGCTGCCCGACGAGGGGCAGCTCATCCCCACCCCCAGGCCCCATGAGAGGGTCATATTTCTTCCCCACTTCCTCCGCGGACTGGGCTTCCCACTTCACCCCTTTGTCCGGGGGCTCATGTATTACTATGGCCTGGACTTCCACGATCTGGCGCCAAACTTAATCCTCAACATCTCGGCGTTTATCGTCGTGTGCGAGGCCTTCCTCTGCATCCAGCCCCACTTCGGCTTGTGGCTAAAGACCTTCAATGTCAAGCCGAAGGTGGTGAAGGGCGTCCAAGCGGAGTGCGGAGGCGCCATGGTGGGCAAAATGCCCAACGTCACTTGGCTCGAGGGTGCCTTTGTGGAGTCCATCAAAGGGTGGCAATCGGGGTGGTTCTACATCACTGAGCCGCGTGACCCTAAATGGGCAGCGGCCCCCGAGTTTAGATCTGGTACCCCCATGCAGCTCACCTCCTGGAAAGAGAAGGGCTTGCTATGGGGTAGTTCGGAGGAGCTGACCGGACTCCAGTCCTGTCTCCAGACCCTGGTGAACAAGAAGCTTAAGCTTGTCGACGTGATCCAGGTCATGCTCGTCCGCTGGATTCTCCCCTGCCAGCAACGGGATTTCAATTTGTGGGAGTTTGATCCGGCACAGCATCGGACCCTGAGCGGGCTCTTCGACACGACGTACGAAGCTGCCTGGAGGGTGCTGTTCAAGGGCGGTGAAGCCCCCGCATCCGCAACTAAAGATCGCGGATTCAGCACGCAGCGCCCGGCCGGTGAGGTAAGCTATGTTATCCTTTATGGGACACTCATTTCTTTCATAGTTTGACTCTATGTGGGATCTAAAACTCCCAATGCCTTTAACAGGACTGGCAGAAGACGTCCGGACAGGTTAACTGTCCGGCTCCCCTTCCAGAAGGCCCAGGGGACGCCCGTTTAACGGGGCTGCTGGTCCCGGCCCTTTACGTGGTGCCGGAGAAGAAGGCCAAGAAGGCCACGGGAACCCGAAGGAGTTCCCGGCGCCAGGTGGTATCGGACTCATCGTCCGATGACTCGGAGGTGGACTCCTCCCCCGAGGAGGAGAAAGATGCCTCTTCCCCAGCGGGGGGAGAGAAGAAGAGGAAGGCCTCCCCAACGAGAGCGGCCGAAGGGTCCAAGAAAGGACGGACCCTTCCCCCGGACTGCTCCGCCAACACCGACGATGGCGACGAGTGGCCCTCAAGGGCCAAGCCCCTGGCAAGATCGTAAGTGTCCGAATTCCTGGATGATTTATAATTTCTCTTTTTGCCACGTGGTGTCCTGCTAATGCCGCATACAACCTGTAGTCCGGCCAAGGACGATCTTCCCACTTCGTCGAGCGGGTCCTTGGCTACGTCGGATATGGATTCCCTTCCGACCGCCTCCACTCCTCGTGACGCTGACGACGCCGAGGTAGGGTCCCAGGAGGGGACCCATCAGGAGGAGGAGGCTCCGGAGGTGCCGCAAGGAAACCTCCCGGACTTCGCACCGGACTCCGCACCGGAACCAGCAGTGGTTCCGGAGTCCGGCAGGCGGCCCCTTCGTAAGAAGGGCAAGACCGTGACGCCGGCGGCCTCCGTCCAACCGGAGGCGCCGGATAACTTGTTGGAGGCACTCAACGGCGCTTCCATCGAGGAAGAACACCGCACTATCATGAGTGCGGTGATTCAGAAGGTTCAGCTCGCCAAGAGCGGGCTGACCGAAGCCTGCAGCAGCCTTCTAACAGGCTTTGAGGTAAGAAATTTAAGATATGTAATATAATACCGCATAGACAGTAGCCCCTGATGCTTGGTTCGATGTTCGGAAAGAAAAGCCGGACTGAGGATCTAAAAAGATATACGCAGGAGTTCTAAAAATTATGTCAATATGGGATTGCAGGCTGCGCTGCTGACCTCTGCCGCACTGACTGCGGAGGTCGATGCTTTGAAGCAGAACCTCGAGCGGTCCGAGAACGAGCTCGGCCTTGCCAAGAAGCAGCTCGAGGACAAGGAAGGTGAGTAACCCCGTGTTAAATTTGTACCTTGTAGAAAAGGATTTTGGTTGCAAGGGAAATAACGAGGATAACGTGGGTACTGCAGGGGCCACGAACGAGGTGGCGACCCTGAAGGAGGCCGTGTCCGCGGCCGAACGCAATGCGGCCGCGGAACGAGCCGAGCGAGAGAAGCAGGAGGCGCGGGTGGCGGAGGTGCAGCAAGAGCTCCAGGCTCTCATGGAAAAGCATGAGAGTTTGGAGCGCGACTCGAAGACTCGAGAGTCCGAGCTTGCCTCGGCTCTTGAGAGTGCCAAAGCCGCTAAGGCCGAAGCCCATAAGGCCCTCCAGGAAATTGAGGCGGTGAAGAAAATAGCGGCGGGTGAAGAAAAAAGCATGTGAATGTGAATTACTTGTTACTTACCCGAATTCGGAGCTCTCCAGGAGCGTTTGCAGATCTGCCTCGCAGCGTGTCCGATGCTGCCGCATTCTACCGGGCCGAGGAGGGGAGCTCGACGGAGAAGGTCTTCTGGTCTCAGTATGCTGAGGCCGGACATCCGGTGCCACTTAGCGACCAGCTGAAGCAGCTGGTCGAGCTCCACAAGGTTGCCGAACAGGCCATGAAGGGCCTCATAGTTCGGCTGTGGCTCGAGGAGGCCATGCCTGGGAGCTACTTCGGCCTGGTGCGGCGGCTGGTGGATGCGTGTCCCTGGGTGGAAGTCGTCAAGCGCTCCGCCTGCATTGAAGGTGCCCGTCGGGCCCTTGCCCGTGCAAAAGTGCAATGGGGTAGGATGGACGCTGAGAAGCTTCTGACGGACGCGCCGCCGGCGGGCAAGGAGTATCGCACGCCCGAAATGTATTATAAGAGTGTCCTGAAGGGAGCCCGCATGATTGCGGATGAGTGCTCCAAGGATGTAATATTTGAGTAGAATCACATTATGTTATCCTGTGCGCTGAAAACTGTGTTCATATGCGCTAAGCAACGCTTATTAATTTAAAATATTACCTTCTGTTCGGCCATTTATCAAATCTGAGAGATGGCAAGTCGTCGGCTTCAGCCCCCATGCCACTAGTGCTGGGGTGTTTGGGATAAACTTGAGCACTCTTGTTCCCATGTTTGGGTTCATCTCGGGAGGCGCTCAACACAATGAACGAGGCAACCGGACTTATAATGCTTGAACACTCTCACTTAGCCAAAGAATTCTATAATTTTAAATTTCGGCAAAGCCCCTAGTGTTCGGAAGACCGAATTCGGGGCGCTATCCACGCCTGGGCCGGACAAAGCCGGTTCCTCGCTCTAAGCGGCATAAGTCTTTAGGGACTCGAAAAGACCTCTTGAACAGCGACCAGCTCTCGCCTTATCATGACGGTCAGTTTTAGCTTTCTCCACTGAGGCGCTCGCCCAGCTCAAGCGAGGCGCAATCGCAGTGGTTCTCCCAATGCTACCTTAGCCGATAAAACGGAACGTAAGGTACCAAAACATGGGAGCCGGGCAAACCCAACTATTGACCCAAGACATGATTCGAAGCCGATGCATATAATGCTATAAGTTCGGGGTGCCGCACTTGTAAAAGTGTTCGGACTTATCACACCATAATGCGGGGAACTTAAGCCCCTGGTGTGTTTGGCCGTACCATAGTGTACGGATGCAACATGTCATAAACGAACATATATAAGTTAGTGAATACATAATTGGTGATGTAGGATACCCTCTCTGCCCCGGGCTCCCCACACCTTACCGGTTGGATAATGGCCTCTCATTCTCAGACGCCAAAGTTGAGTTCAACAGGAGACATTCTGCAGCTACAGTTGTTGATATGAGGCCGCTAACAAGGCTAAAAGAAACGTGGAAGTGACTGGAGGGAGAAGGGTGGCATCCAAATAATCAACTTGAGATGTACTGGACAGTGAGCACATGCTGCATGTTGCATAACATAGTGATAGACATGGAGGAGGAGGGTGTAGGCATGCCGAGTGATCGGGAGGATAATTACATTGAGCAAGTGCTGCAGGTAGAAGATGAGGACACCATCGGGGTGAGGGGCGGCTGATCGAATCTGGAGGTAAAACAACAATACCCAGACAATGTTGTATTTGTTCATTCATTTTTGTTCCATCCTATCCTATTTGTTCCATCTTATTAATTTCATCAGTTGGGACGTTAGTCCACACAATGGTTGCAGAGGAGGAACAATAAGTAGCAACAGTTGCACCCGGTTCAGGAGATGAAAACAAGGAACAAGACGAACACCAGCGGCAAAAAGCTGGCCAGGAAAAAGGGAAAGTGCATGATAGCTAGCTGCGGACATCAGATCAGGCCGTTTTCTCCACCTAATTAGCCTGGTATTCATTTACCTCTCCTATTATGAATTGTGCTTGAGTGCTTCTAGTGGCAGTTCTCTTCTGAGTTGCTATACATGACACTAATTAATTAATGTCAGTTGAAACCATTATTAAATCCCTTGGCGATATATATTAAATTGACTTGGAAAGAAACTAATCTGATCTATACATGCACCTATTTTATTAGCAATTGCTAAGCAGAACATTACCTATTAGGACTCGCTCTCATGTATTCCCTTTCTGCGCAGGCCCTGACTATGCAGCCAAATTGGTGCTGCCACATGAATGAAAAGATGGATCGCGGAAAAAGACAAGTGTTGTGTAGGATTGGTCACATCATTGGCAAGACAAGTGTCGTGTATCGTATATCATTGGCGGTAAGTTTTGATGTGTTGAGAGAACAATTAATAATGTAGCTGCACATAGGCTAAGAACTATAGTCAGTGAGTGGGTGTTGGTCGTTTCCATATATTCTTTCAATTGGGTGTTGTAATGTAGCTGCACAGAGGTAGTAAGCTTTTATGTGATTTCCATATATTCTTTCAGTGAGTGGGTGTTGTATGTTTATAAATCACAGGTGCTTGGGCATGATTCGTTCATTCAGCTATAGCAGCAGTTAGCGCTAAGCGCGCCGTGGATGATATTGTCATCATGGTGTATTTTCTGGGGCAATTTAGAGAAGAACAGAGATGACAGGGTCGAGTGTTTGCGACAGTCAATCAACTGATTTGGCTCACCTGGATGGAAATTCAGATATGTGTCCCTTAAGTTGTAGAAGGCGTGTCCTGCTGCTTGAGGATAAGATCAGACGCGACAATTCAGACTAGTACTAGAACTAAGGCTTAGGACACAATCCTTCCCAGGATTGCAGTTGCATGTGCTCTGAGGTTTGTTTGCATGTGAACAAGAGCAGGCGTGTGAGATTTTTTATTTTTTAGAACAGTGTGCATTGCTTATGCATCTACTCCCTCCGTCCCAAAATAAGTGCCTCAACTTTGTACTAACTCTAGTGCAAAGTTGTACTAAGGTTGAGACACTTATTTTGGGATGGGGGGAGTACTAGTTTTCATTTAATTTCGCTGCAGATATATGCTTCTGTATGATGTTACTGGTAAACTGATCTCCGGTTCATATATAATGGGAGCTTTATGTTTTTCTTCTGTTTAACTTGCTAGAGCTTCTTACCACGTACAATGGCGCTGAACCTTGTGGATGGGTATGGCCAGCCGGCCCTGCTATACATCGTTCCTTTCACACTGGGTAAGAAACCGACATCGTCTATCTATCACCGGCTTTTCGTAGGTGCAACATATGGCGCTAGTTAATTAATGTCAGCTGGGAACCACTAAATGTCCTGGTGATATTTGAATTTGCTTGGAAAAAAAAACTAGGCTGGTGACCCCTCTTATATGAGCAAAGTCAGTTGTGGATGTTCTTCGATTTTAAATGAACCGGGTGATGTGTTGAATTTGAGCTTGCTTCTCTTGAAGTCTTGCGGTTGTACATACGGATGTGCACTGAATGTATATTCAGGTTACACCGATGGAACTGGCAGATTCAGAAGAAAAGAATGCTGGTCCCTCACAGACAGATGGCGTTTCCATGACCTCACAAGAAAGAAGAGAGCAGAGTTGAAGTTGTCTATCTACTTGTAGCTACACTTACACCCATGTTGTTGCTCTTCGCAAAATCGATCGGGGGTTCAGTTGAGAAGGAAGAAAAGTGTAGATTAATTAATCTAACAATTCGCCGATCCGCAACCACAGCTGTTAATTAATTCAGCGAGATGAGATTAGCAAGTTCATGAGTCCACCTAGTCTGTACGACACTAATTATTTTCAGAGGGTCCACGTTAATTGTGACTAACAAAAAGTCAATGACACTAAGCTTTATCTTTTGCAAATACTAGTGTTTTGTATATTGTATACTATTGGCAGTAAGCTTTCATGCGTCCCGAGAACTAGTGATAATGTTCACTCATGCTGATTAATGTGTTAGTTGTCCCTACTCTACTTAGAGAAGAGCAGAGCATATAATAGTGTACAAGCTTTGTCAGCTGCATTTTGCGTATCAGTCTTCATTTTTTATGATTCTCAAGTAATGTCAATAATGTTTCATTCTTTAATTCTCTTGCACTAAAATTTGTACTAGCAACCATCTTTAGTTCATGGTCCTCTTCAGCCTGAAATCCTGTAGTATATTCGCAAAAAGAAAAAAAAACTGAATCCTGTAGTAGCACTACCCAATGTTTAACTTGTACTGCCATAAAGATGCTAGACTTATGAGGCAGTTCCCAACTCGATATGCTGCGAGAAAACAACATTTGTAGAGTGGGGAGATGACAGTACAACGGATTTGGCATTCACCTGGAAGAGAATCCAGAGGGTTCCGTTTTGTATCTTGCCAACTGAAGAGTGGTTGCAGAGGTGGACAGAGACTCTGAAATTTGCAAAGAAATCGACACTATTAGCACAGGGCAGCTCTCATATAACGTTTCGCTGCTCGCAATGCAAGTCTTGTAATGGACGATGTAGGTCTCTGATCAGTGGAGAGCTAGGTAGGTAGGGCTCCCGCGCCGCTGGTCACTCCGGCCACGGCGGCCACCTTCGCGGCCGTTCCGCCCGCGCCTCCGGCCGCGGCGGCCACCACCGCCTCTGTTGTCTCCCTGCTCGCGCCTCTGGCCACCCGGCCTTGGCGGCCACCCTCCCAGCCCTCTTCGTTTGTTCTCCTGCCCGCTGCGGTCCCTTTGGACGTCGCTGCACCACTGCCATACGACCACCTCGCTGGGCAGCTCGTAGTTCTGGTGCCCGTTCCTACTGCACGTCGGTCCTCGCCGGTAAGGCCTCTTGCTCCAGGTTGGTTTCTTCTGTAGGTAAGCTTGGTGCTGCAACCCTTTCTGCTTCCCTGGTGCCCCACTCTCATCCTTCCCGCTCTCCTTGCGCGTCCCTGCCCTAGTTTTTCTCCAGGCTTGCTCGTTGGGCTTGGTCCATGGATGGTCCCGAGTTCGAAGATGCAATGTTGGCCAAATATGGGTGTGGCATGGTGGAGGCTGTCGCTGGGCGCTGCCGGCCCGCCGGCGTGCTCGCCACAATCCTCACCGATGGTGTGCTTCTCTCTCCCAAGGCCTTCGCTTCAATCCTTGTCAGCTGGTTTGGGGGATGGGCCAACAGCTACCGCGTTCAAACGCGCCAGTGTGGCACTTTCCTCTTCCAAGTTGCACATGAGAACATCGCCAAGGAGATCATAACTCCGCGATCCCTGGAGCTCTGGCTTCCTCTCTGTCAGGATGTCGCTTTCCACTCTGGAGCCTTCTGTGTGTCGTGCCTTTGAACCCGGCCGCATCAGCGCCCGCGTCCGGGCCTGGCACGTTAACGCTCTCCTTCCTTCTGTCCTTGGGTCTCACCCCTCGTGCGCGTCTTATCCGCACCAGGTTGGCAGTCTATCGATTGCACACGATCCGCATGGCCTGGTTTCGGGGGATTCCGCCGTCGTCTCGTATGGAGCGTGCTCCAGTGCTTGTAGTTGTGTGCATGCTTGCAATCAATGGCCTGCTGATCCTCCCTCTCCTAATCCTGGCATTTTTCCTGCGCCGCCTAGCGGTAGCCAACCCGCAGCCGTTCAACGCTCGGATTACCCCGAGGTTGCTGGCGATGCTTCGGCTGCCGCCCCCGCCTCCCTCTCCCAACCTACGCCCATGCCTACCCCCCCCCCCCCCCCCCCCCCCCCACCATGAAGGAGGTGTTGCTATCCAATGAGTATCCGCCTCCTGCAACCCCGGATACTGCACCAAATCGCCTTTTTCGATTTGGAAAGCCCAAGGACCTGTCCCGGCGCTGCTTCCGATGCCTCGCTTACAGCCACCGGTGCCGCAATTGCTGGGATCCGGCTGTTTGCTGGACGTGTCGTCTCGTGGGGCATCTAAGCTATCAGTGCCATCTCTGTTTCCTTCGCCCCTCTCCCACCCGTCCCTCCCCGGCCTTAAATACCAGCTCGAGTCCACCCGTTCTCCCCCCCCCCGCACTCTCCTCCTGCGCCCTCGCTCTATCACCTAGCTGCGCTACCTCGCCCTCTCCTTCCATGGAGCCTGTTGTGCATGGCCGCCCCTCCTCCCTCGACGTGCACTACCCCATGGTGCCTGACCAAAACTCTCTCGTCTGCCTTGTCAACATCACTCCACCTAAAGCTGCATTCTTGCCATTGCTCAAGCGTGTCTTCCGGCACCAATTAGGAATAACAGCAGTGCGGTTCGCGGATGCTGCAGTGGGGACTGCTTTTGTGGTCTTCCAGCGGGAGTCTGAGCAAGTTGCCGCCCTGCGCGCTAGCCCTCTTGCCCTGGGGGATTGCACTGTCTGGATCCTGCCTCATAACACCGGCGACAACTCCTTTTCCTTCGCCTACCGCCATGTTGTGAGCTTGTCCCTAGAGAAGATGCCCCTCGAGTTGTGGAGCCGCCGCGGGGTGGCGGCGAGCGTAGCTGGGTTCGCCAACCTGTTCCGCCTCGAGCACACCTGCCTCCATGGCAGCGAGTTCTCGAGCATCTTCGTCCTGGTCAAGGTGGAGGCGCTTCATCACATCCCCCACCACCTCACCTTCCACCGTGTCGATGGCAATGGTACCTACGCCGACGTGATCATCAACGAGATCTGGGACGTCGCCCGATCGCTCGGTGCTCCCACTGCTCCGCCCCGTCGTGGAGAGGAGGAGGGGCTGGGCGGGCCCAGCACGGGCCGATGCGATGCGGTCGCGCTCCCTCACGCTCTTCTGCTCCCCTCGCGGCGGAGGAAGGCATGGCGGATCGCGCCTTCCATGCTTTTCTGCACCCGCACATGGCCTCGGTGGACGACTGCATTGCCATGCTCAAGCTCTCCGCCAGGCCCAAGCTCATCAAAGGCGCCACTTTCTCCTCCCCATCCGCAGCTCAGATTCTGCATGAAGATGAGCTACGCCTCTGCCTCCACTCCTCGCTGTTGGCGGCCGACGTGTGCACCCCGCGGGCTGCGGTAACGTTCGACGTTGACACGCTCTGCTTCTCCTTCACCTTAGAGCTCACCAACTGTCGGACGATCGCCGGGATCATCCCAGTGCGGCCAGTGACGGTCAGTGATGGCTTCTTTCCTTGATTCAACTACCTCTCAGAGGAGCTTGCGCGGGAAAGCTGCCGATCTCTGCTTTTTAAATTCTGGCCCAAGGAGGTGGGTGGTGGGCTATGCCCGCGTACCCTGCCCTGTTTCCCCTCTGTTGAAGCCCGCTACCCGCCCAAGCCCAATGTGCCTGCAAGCATTCTCCCTGCGCCTGGCCCGCTGCTTTCCTCCAATGACGCCAACACCCTGCCTCCTGCGGCCCAGTTTCCAGCCCAGGCGCACCTCCAAGCCCACCAGATTCTTACCACCCGGCCCATCTGCACCCGGCCCCTCCACTATATCCCTAGGACTGAACCTGGGATCCTCCCCACCGTCCAGCCGTCTCCTGTAGTTGCCTCTGATCTCCTCCATGGCGCTTGCGCGGCGCTCCCGCCACATGTGGCCTCTGTCTTCTGCAGCTGTCGCGACCCGCCACGTGAGCCTGCAGCTGCTGATTTCATCGCGTCCAAAGTCGCGCTGCAGCTTCTCCCCCCGGACTCTGTTGCCGCCCAGCCAGGCGCGCCGACCCTGCTGGATCTCAATCTGGATCCGTGGGGGTCGGACCTGCCTATGGTTGAGTGCGGAGGGTTCGACTCTGCTGCGCCCGATGCGCCTGTGGTGGCGGCATCGACTGCTACTGCGGCTGCCTCTTTGGTCGTGCCGCCGCCGTCTGCCTCGTCCCCGCACTGCAGCCCGCGGATCCGGCAAGCCTACGACGGGGTTCGGGTGAGCCCGGTGGAGCGTGCCGCCAAGCGCAAGGCGATGGAGTCCGGCTCTAGCTCCAGCAGCGGCCCCTCCCGGCATCGAAGATCTTCTTCTCGGCACAAGAAGGCGCGGGCCAAGGCGGTGGCCGTGGCCGACCTCCTGGAGCTGCCGCTGATCGCAACTCCGTCCCCGCTCACAAGGAGCAAGCTCAAGTAGATTGCCCAAGGCTGCGACCTCAATGCCTCGGCCATCCTCGACCAAGCCAGAGCCCGAGCGGACGCAGCTGTGGTGGGCGAAGCTCCTGCCTCCCCGTCTGCAAGCGCATCCTCTGTGCGCGTTTTCACCCCTCCCGATGCTTAGCTTACCTACTTTCAGTTGGTCGCAGTGGTCGCAGCTGGAGGCCTGGGCCTTGCTATGCTCTCTGCTTGTTGATGTCCCCCTCTTGTTAGATCATGTATCGTCTCCCTGTCTTAGCTCTGTAGCGGCTGCGGTGGCTGTGTTCGCAGTAGCTTTTGCATCCTGTTTCGACCTGTGCTACCTACTTATGTATCGAGTTTGGTTCTTTTCATTCAAAGACTATCATGTTTGCTACCTTTCCAGCTTTTCCTGTAACATGCTTATGCCTTGCTCGATTTTCCCCTTGGTTTGCTTGCACTATGTTTATCTATGAAGATACTAAGTTGGAATGTACGTGGCCTCGGTGACGACGACAAGTGCACGCTTGTCCGGGACACCATAACTTCTTGCTATCCTACTGTCGTATGCTTGCAGGAAACAAAGTTGGCTTCACTTACTCCTTTCAAGATGAGATCGTTTCTTCCTGCCAAGTTCACAGATCACGCTGTCACTTTCTCTAAGGGCACCTCAGGGGGCATTCTGGTTGCGTGGGACTCCTCCAAGTTTGTTGGACATGTTGTGATCGAGCACAGATATCACGCCACTATCAAGATGGTTTCTGCCGTATCCAGCTGCCAGTTCCTTCTCTCTGTTGTGTATGCACCCTGCCTGAGCACCGAGCGATCTGCTTTCTTTGAGGCAGTCTCTGAAGTGGCAACTGATAACGACACACCTTGGGCAGTCCTAGGAGACTTTAACATGTATCGCTTCTCTCATGAGAAGTCAAAGGGTCGGCTGAGTTGGACTACCATGGGGCAGTTCAACACCTGGATCAGAGAGCACGGCTTGGATGACATCCCTGTTGACAATAAGTTGTTCACTTGGTCGAACAAGCACAGCTCCCCAACGCTGGTGCGCCTTGATCGTGTCCTTGTCAATGCTGCTTGGGGCCTCAACTTCATGCAGACCACGGCCTCATGCCCACCTTACCCTACCTCGGATCATGCTCCAATCATGCTCCAGTTCTCTGCTGACACCCCAAAGAGCAAGTTTTTCTGCATGGAGAATCATTGGTTGGAGATGGCAGAGTCAAGGGATATCATCGTCAGTTGCTGGAATAGAGGCCTGCGGCATTTCTCTTCCTCGGCCACACGCATCAACTACAAGATGCGTAGGCTGCGGGCTGCCCTGCGGCACTGGAGTAGGCGCAAGCCCAGTCTCCGGGTGCTTATTGACAACAACAAGCACGTTGTTTGCTTGCTCAATGCAGTGGAAGAAAGGAGAGACCTGTCCTGCCTGGAAGCTGTCCTCCGTGAAGCAGCATCAGCCAAAACAGAGCAGTTGATACTTTGGCAGACCGCGATTTGGCGTCGCCGGGTCAAAGTAAGGTGGTGCGTCTCTGGTGATGAGAATTGTAAGTCCTTCCACGCTGCAGCAAACTGCCAAGCACGTCGCAATAAGATCAGAGTCCTCGTCCACAACGGGGTTGAACACTTCCAGAACGAGCAGAAACTTAATATTGCAAGTGAGTTTTTTGCTGCAATCCTGGGGCAGTCAGCTTCCTCCATGCCAACTGTGAACCTCAGCTCCTTGTATACGCCCATGGACCTCTCCGGGCTTGCTGCCCCGTTCTCCTGGGCTGAGATCGTTGAAGCTATAAACAAAGCTCCAAATAATAGGAGCCCAGGACCAGATGGGTTCACTAACGAGTTCTACAAAGTGTTCAAAAACCTGCTCAAAGATGATCTTCTTAGTTTCTTCAAGGACCTGCATAGCAACAGCGTCAACCTTGTCGGTATCAATACTGCATACACCACCTTGCTGCCTAAAAAGGACACACCCTTGGACATAAAGGATTACAGGCCCATTTCCCTCGTTCATAGCTTGCCAAAGTTGGCTTCTAAGGTCATGACCAATCGGTTGCAGAAACAAATCCCGGAGCTCATGCACTCCTTGCAGTCTGGGTTTCTGAAAAGACGCTCCATTGTTGAAAATTTTGTGCTGGCCGCGGAATTAATTTGGTGTGCTCACAAAAGAAATCTGTCGGTTATCGCTTTGAAGTTGGATTTCCACAAAGCCTTCGACAGCGTCAGCTGGGCCTATCTCAACCAAGTCATGGTAGCAAGAGGTTTTCCACAACCATGGAGGCACTGGGTCAACAACCTGCTCTCCTCTAGTAGCTCAAGGGTCATGATCAACGGGGAGCTGGGCCCACCCATTCCTACTAAGTGTGGCTTTAGGCAGGGTGACTCTATGGCACCTTACCTCTTTCTGTTGGTGGCAGATGTGTTGCAAAGGCTATGCTGTCTGCATTTCCAAAATGGGTCTCTGCAGCACCCGCTTGGCGTAGACCACTTCTTTCCTGTGCTGCAATACGCTGACGACATCTTGATCATCTTCAAGGGGGACTTGCAGCAGGCCATGATCATAAAGGACATTCTAAACTCCTTCTCGGCCTTTTCAGGGCTGGCTATAAATTTCCACAAGAGCACCTTAGTGCATGTTGCTGTCGATGCAGTCGTCACAGATGAGATTGCCAGTTTGCTTGGTTGCCCTGTCTCCTCCACGCCCTGCACGTACCTTGGTCTGCCTCTGTCTCTCAATAAGATCACTCATGGGATGCTGCTACCAGTTATACACAAAGTGGATCGTCGGCTGTCAGGTTGGTTGGACACTTTCCTTTCCCTTGGTGGGAGGCTAACCCTTGTCAACTCTGTACTGGCTGGCATTCCTACATACTTCATGACATGCTTCCCTTGGCCTAAAGAGTCGATTTGCTCTCTCAAAAGCCTGTTGCGTGCATTTCTCTGGCAAGGACAGAACAAAGTGAAGGGGGGCCAATGCCTTGTGGCCTGGGACAAGGTGACTCTCCACCGCCAGAATGGAGGTCTCGGTGTGAGGAATCTGCAAGCTCACAACCAAGCCATGCTATGCAAATTTCTCTCCAGGATTCTACAGCACTCCAACATCCCTTGCTATCAATGGTTTGCTCTGCAGCACTGTCAGTCTACCCTGCCCCTTGCGCCTTCTGGGCGGGATACTGCTATGTGGCGTGGGTTCAAGGCTTGCATCCCCATGATTATCAACTCCTCGCGATGCATCCTCGGTTCGGGCGAGCACATCTCCTTCTGGCATGATCTTTGGGTCGAGACAAGCAGACTATACTTGTTGATGCCTGTTCTTTACTCCTTTGCAAGGAACCGTTGCTGCTCCGTGCTTTCTCAATACTCAAATGGTGCCTGGTCAGTGCAACTCCACCCCAACCTCTCCCGCTCTGCTGAACGCGAGCTTGTTTTTCTGCAGCAGTTGCTCGCTCCGCTAGCTCCGGTTGAGTCTGGAGAGGATGTTACTGCCGTCAGTCTCTGAGAAGCATCTTAGCACGGGCTACTTCTACAGGCTCCTAACCTTCTGTGGTGTGTCTTGTGCCTTCCATGACTTGATCTGGGACACTCTGATTCCTTTGAAGCACAAAACCTTCCTCTGGTTAGCTTTTTGGGGCCGGCTCAACACCAGAGACAACATCATCAAGAAAAATTGGACTGCCATTGCTGCCAGCTCCGGTGGTGACCATTGCCCCGCAGTGGAGTCGATACATCACATTTTGCTGCATTGCCGGGCGGCCTCCACTCTCTGGCACCACCTACGGCTGGCAACGACTGCTGGCAGGGCACTTGATATTCTCTCTTTCGTTCGGCAAGCTACTGATCAACTTCAGTTCAAGCGCAAATGGAATGTGGCTTTTGCCGCCTGTGCCATCGCTCTCTGGCATGCCCGAAATGACCATGTTTTCAACTCGCGATCTTGGACAGACGCTTACGTACGGTTTTATGCCGCAGAACTGATCCGCCTTTGGTACTACAGAGCCAAAAAACAGCAAGACAAGGAGGACCTCAAGTTTTGGGGCAATCTTATAGCAACATAGTCGTATAGCTGGCGTCTAGTTCTCCTCCTTTTCTCCTTGTTTCTTCTTCTGTGTTAAGAACTCCCTTCCTGTCAGGTTTTTTCCTTGTGGTTTTGCACTAAAGTGCACCCCACAAGCCCTTGTTTGTACGTCCTCAGGCTGCAGCCTGCTTTGAAATATAAAGGTGGCTCGAGCCCCTTTCTTTTTCAAAAAAAAAGGTCTCCGATCTCGGCACAGATTGCAACTTGTTGTCGGTTCACGCTATAGTGCTCAACTTGTTATCTCTGAACTTGGCTGAACTTTGTTGGAGCCTATTACTGCCATGTTCAGCTACCTAGTGCTAGTGGTCCAATATAAGAACAGAAGCAAGGCTTGAGGACAGTGGTCTTGGCCTTGCCAGTCTACTCTGAATCAAGAAACAAGTGCCCTCCCTTGCTTTACCCACGGTCTTCTATCGAAGTCATAAGAAACAAGAGAGCAGAGTTGAAGTCGCATATTTACTTGCAGCTACACCGACACCCAGGTTGAAATTTCCGAAGAACTCGACACTACAGATTTCTTTATGAAGCTAAGAACATCATATTCACAGATTTCTCATGCTTGTTTTCCTTCTTCCTGTGCAAACTTGCAGTTGCTAGTTGTGAGGGCTTGAGACAGACCACATTCTCCTGCTAGCTGGAGTTGTTAGGGGATCACTTTTATAATCTCGGCCCTTCTCCTGCTAGCTGGAGTTGCTCTGCAGAGGTCAAAGAGGTACTTTGCTGGGCAGCTACTGTTACGCCGTAAAGCCGGGCAGGGCTCTTCTCAGGAGAACAACAACATAGCAGTCAGCACTCTTGTTTGCTTGGATTCAGTTTTGTTTACCTTGTTTTTTTTGCGGGATTGTTTACCTTGTTTCGATGGCCTTTTCTCTGTGGAGAATGGTGAAGGCATATATTCATGTTCCATCACTATGCATGGATAATCTCTGGTTTTAAATGATCTGCTTGCGACTTTGCGAGTCTTGGGGTTATATATGCATTGTTTTGATGGTTGGATCATATATATGGATGTGGACTGAATCTATGTTTAGCTTACACCGATGCAACTGGGTTTCTACCGCACCCATGTTCAGTTTCAGGCTCAGTAGTTGGCAGTTTCTTTTACTACAATATCAAAGTTTGTCCTGCCATTCCCAAAGACAAAAGTTTGTTCTATTCTGTGGCCACTGAGAGAGAATCATACTGTCAACTTACCTAGACTTCCGCTCAAGATCCCATGAAGATAAAAAAGTGTGCTTCTGAAGCGTCTTTCATTAAAGAAATACCTTTTTTTTGCTTTTAACGATTCAGTCTGTCCAACTGAGAACATCTGCAAAGGGCAGCCACATCAACAGCAGCTAAGCATGAACAATCTCCAACAGCCGACAAGAATATAAATGTAATAACTATATATATATATATATATTCAGAAGTAGCCATCTAAAGTTTTTTTTTAGAAAAGGAGGATGACCCCCGGCCTCTGCATCTGGGAGATGCATACGGCCACTTTATTGATTATTCTCGAGGACCTTACAAAGTATTACAACAATGTGCCTGAATCCACCATCTTGGCAACATATGCCGCTACTCCTATCCAAAATGATGAAGGGGTGCTAGCTGGGCCACTACCCAAACCACTCACCTAAGCCTAACATCAAAAGCCGGAAGCCGAAACTCATTCGGAAGCCCCAGCCGAGCCACATACCGGGTCTGGGGCACAATCCGGTCAGACGCACTCGTGTGTCGTCGCCGCCATCTTCCACAGGTCTTCAGATCATATTGAGGCTTCTACCTTGTCTGGCCACTCTGCCATCGACGTCACCATGACGCCAGACAGCAACCTCCTCCTGCGCGAGCCCATCTCCGCGCATCGGACGCCGAGTCTCCACAGCGCCATGCCATCGATCTCCGCCGCCATCAATGTGTGAGATGAAACACCGCTCCACCATCCCTCCAGCCAGCCCTTGCTCCAAGACGATGCCCCCAGAAGGGAAAGCGATAGAACGCCATCATCATCCGATCTGGAAGACCCAGATCTGGGGTTTCCCCCTGAGCATCCCGAACCTGATGGCGCAGACTGCCGACGATGCCTCGACCATCGGCAGTAGCTCCACCAGATGAGCGTCGCCTACGTCGCCACAGCCTCCAAGATGAAGCTGACCAGAATGCATATGTCGACACCGAACCTCCGCCACTTCCACCGCCGCTTGAGAAGCCCCCGAGCAACGCCTTCAGGAAGGAGCACGCCACCGTGGTGTCGTCGTCGCTTGGAACAGGGGGGTCTGAGGTTTTCACCTGAGCTCCTGGGAGGGGTGGAAGGAGGAGGTCCTCTCCGAAACCTCCAACGAGGGAAGCAACACCCAAAGGCACTGTCATCAGACTGGCCGCCACGCCGGCCAAGAGATTCCCCCGGAACCCTTCCAGCCACCGGATCTGCAAGGCCAGCACCCAAAAACGGTGACCGAAGCCACCAAGGGCCGGATTTGCTGCAGATCTGAGTAGATCGGGGTCGAGGATGCACATCACCATGGCCACCAACATCCAGCGAGGAACCGCCGCCGCAGCCGAAGCCCACCACCTCCCCGCCATCCACATGGCCAGGGAAGTGGCCCACCTGTCCACGCCGGCGCCGCCTGCCGCCAAGCTGCGCCGCGTGCCATCCGCCATGGCCGCCGCCATGGATCTGAGCCGCAGGCGGGCCGCCAGCCGCGGTGCCCCGCGGGAGAGGAGAGCCGCGCCACGGGGGGAAGGCCCCGCCGCCGCCGCCATGACGCGGGCTTCGCCCGATGGTGGCCTCCGGCGGCGGCGAGGGGATTAGCTGGAGAAGGGGGGCCCGGCAGCGGCGCGGTTGGGGGCTGCCGCCTGTGTCGCCTACCCTAGGCGACGCGGGGGCCGGGCGAGTAGCCATCTAAAGTAGGCATCGACTATATAAAGTATAAACGGATCGAATGAATAATGTATAGTACTCCCTCCGTTTTAAAATAGATGACTCAACTTTGTACTAATCATCTATTATGGAATGGAGGGAGTACATAATAATCTACCACTACATCAAAGGACAAATTCGAGGTGGTATTAAATTCTTATGTGTTCGTCTGCTAGAAAAAAAGGCATTTTCAAAATTTCATACGTGGGCCGCGCGTTGTGACCCAGCGAAGCCAACACATTTATTTTTCTGCTCACATAGATGGAAAATCTATTTTCCACACTAGGCCACAAATAGTCGGAGCTTTGCATAGGACAATCAATAATGGGCTGCCCATTTTTCTTTGTTTCTGTGTTTTACTTCTTTGTTTCTCCTTATCTATCTCTTTTTTACATTCCAAGTTTATTTTTCATATAGAATTTAATTCATAAACTGAAAGTTCTCAAAAAACTTTCAGAATTTTAGTTAAAAATCAAATTATAGAAAATGTTCAGAACTCCAAAGTTTTGTTTTTATTTTGAAAAATATTCAGAACTTGAAAAAAGTTTTCCATTTTTTGAAAAATGTTTTTTTCAAAATTGTTCAAGATTTATAAAAAGAAAATGGTATTTTAAAAAATGCTCCAAATTCGAAAAATATTCTTCTTTTAGTGAAATTTTCACAATTCAAAATAATGTTAAAAGATACACATTTTTGAAAAAAAATTGTGAATTTTCAACACATGTTCCCGTTCTAAAAAAAATGTTCACAAATTCAAACAATGGTAATGTTTTTAAAAAAAAAGTTGGTGTTTTAAAAGATGTTCCCGTTTCAAATTTTGTTTGAGTTTTTTTCAAAAGTGTACATAATTTTCAAAAAACTTTCCAGGATTTAAAAAAGGTTCATGTTTCCTACAATATTCAGAAACGGCATACCTTTAAATCTTGTTAATTGAAAGGAAATGTAGATTGTTAATGGGCCTTCTCTGGCGTACGATGACGTAACAAAATTCTTAAATGCCCTCGACCAATGAATGGAAAAATAGCGATTGATTACTTCACACTTGGCGAAACCGAGAAGCTAAATGTTTTTTTCACGTGCACATATGATTTTGCTTGCACATATAATTCTCACTAATTTTAAATGCATACCTTTTTTTCTTTTGTTGCAACGCACGGGCATATGTGATAGTGGAGACTAACTCTCCATGAGTACGTCACAACATACAGAACAAAGAAGCTAGTACAACCAGTGCAAACCAAAAGGAACACTTTGAGATGAGGATAACAAAACAACACTAACAATAGGCGTACTTATATACACGTCTTGGCAAAGGAAGTGGAGCTGTTGAGGGCGAAGATTGCAGAAACTGGAGATGAAAGTGCACTGATCGAGGGGTTGACCAATGACACATGGGAGAGTTGAAATGCAAGGTGAGACCTTGAGAAACTGTGGAGGTGAGGTGTGGCCCCTGGAGGCCTGCTGCCTGAAGTAAATGAGAGAAAACTTTAAAATTGATGGAAGGAATGTTTGAATACATAAGAAATTTGAAAGATCAAAAAGTTGTGAAATAATCTCTTTGACCGTGAGCAGGTGAGGTCTTTACCTCCTGTTTCCATATGGTTGCAGATCTGGGCAAAAATCAAAGTATCCATTTGTAGCGGATATGGGCAATCTTTGGCCAGCTTTCGCCGTCAGGTGATTGGCAGCTCTTCTTCAAGAGTTCAGAATCCCACACGCTTAATGTGTAGAGGGAGGATGGCAAGTCTGGTAAAGATGAGATATTGGGGCATCCACCAATTTCTAGTCTCTTTAGACGCGAAAAGCATTTCAGATTTCCTGGAAAGGAACTGATTTCACAATTCATAAACGACAGGAATTAGGTCCAGAGATGAGAAATCTGCTGATTCTTCAAATGAAAAGGATTGCTCCTTGCATCCTTCAAGGGTTAGATGTCCTGGAACTGTAAAACCTTCAGCTGAGACTATGTGGTTGAACATTAAGAGGCTGCTAACATTTTTGGGAGAAAATTGAAACCGTGCGCATCCTTTTCATTGGAAGTGACGGGCGCTCGATATTGCCCGCCACCCGAAAGGGGTTTATGAGTGGCGAGCACATCCAAGACACCTGCCACTGCTATGACAGTATTCCATCGACCCTCCCATACGCCATTCTGCGTACATATTTTCACATCATTTTAACCTAAAACTTTTTCTATGATTAGTACACAACATCGAAAAGCCCTATGCTCAAAATTTGCTACCTTTTGATTTGGTTTGTTATTTTCGAGACGTTAATTGGCTTTCCGGTAGGGATGAAAATGGAGTGGAAAGTTTCGCTTTTCCGGAGGAAAAACGGAAATGGAGAGGAAATATGAAAATGGAAATGGAAATGGAATTTTTAATGCGGAAACGGAAACAAAAACGGAATGTGTTTTCCGGTGGAACACATGTGGAAATGAAACTTTCTGTTTTCATTAATATGAAATTTTCGTTTCTAATATAGGCCCATGGCTACTTTGTAGCCCAACTACCAAACAACACGCAATGACATAATGAGTAGAATGAGCAAAATGTATCATTTGAGTTCCAACTTTTACTACCACACACATACGTAGCTAGACCCTATACGGAATTGTCATGTACTACTACAATACTACCCTGTGTTACCAACACAACCATATTATTTTGTAGCCATGTTAACAATTCCATCAATTTGTTTGTTTTTATATGTATTTCTCCATGATTCAAGGGGGCTTTAAGTTCCGGTTAACACACAGTTTTGTTTCCGTGTCCGCTCTATATTCGCTCCGTGTTTGTTTCCGGTAGTATCCGTTTCCGTATTCATTTTCGGGGTTTCTGTATTCGTTTCCGCTTCTGCAAAAAAAATATGAAAACAAATATGATAGCACCCAGTTCCGTCCGTTTCCGCGCCGTTTTCATCCCTACTTTCCGGCAACTAAAAAGGGCATAAATCTTTGAGCATGTAAGCGAGCTCGGAAAGGGATGAAACTAGGCATGGTGTCATCATTGGACACCAGTAGGGTGTGGTAAAAATTTGACGATGTTACTGCAAAAACTTGATGCACCTCGTGTACAAACCTGACGCTGCCCCCCGCCCCCCCCCCCCCCCCCCCAACCGATCAAACGAGCTATTCTAGGTGTAGTAAATATGATTTCCTTCAGAATTTTTAGAGCCTTTTGAATTTGAGACTACTCTTGGTTTACTATATACGATTTTCTTAGAATTTTTTTGGACTTAACGTATGTGTGGCGGGCGGCCATTGCCCGCCAGCTAACTTCTGAATATCTAGAATTTATTTTGGCACGTGTTACCATAATTTATGTGTGGCGGGCATAAGTTTGGCCCGCCACTGTTGCCTGATAATCAGTGGTGGCTTGTTCCTAAGCTCCCGCCATAGGTAGATTTCATCGCGTGGGCAACTTTGAAAGAGTTCATGTGTGACGGGCGGGTATGTCTTCTAGCCACTGATCTGGTAATACACATGGCGGATGTCATTTTGTTACCCGCCATTGATACGTTTCCCAAAATAGTTGTGGCGGGTACCTAGCATCACCCACTACTACTTTGAGGCTACATATAAGCCTTTTTCCAGTAGTGTCGACAGACAACGTGTCTGGCCTCGACCCAGTTGCATGTCCACCCTCGATACACAACTTGCTCGACCTAGTTGCATGTACAACATCGACATGCAACTCACTCGTGACCCGACCTAGTTGCATGTCCACCATCGACACGCAGGTCACCCCCACAGGCAAACTCACAACTTTTTTAATATAAGATGAACATTTTTAAATATACATTCAAGATTTATTTATTATATGGTAAATTTGTATACACATTTAACATTTACTAATTTATGGTATGCTTTTCATATACGGTTAACCCTTTTAAAATTTAAGATGAACTTTTCCTAATATACAACCTATTTTTTAAAATATCGAATAAAATATTTTAAACATATACAATACATTTTCACCATATATTTTTTATTTTTCTAAATACTCTTCCATTAGTAAATATAAGATGTTCTAAATTTTTTCTGAATCAGAGGTATGTAGACATGTTTTAGTGTGTTTGTTCACCCATTTCAGTTCATATATAGCCCATATTAAAATATTTATAAAGGGAAGGAGTAGATTTTCAATTATTAGCTCTTTAAAAAAACAGTCGTTTTTGTGAAAAAGCAGCAACATGAAAAACGTAGAGAAAAAGCAAACAAAAATTGTGTAAGTTTATTTGTGCCCGATTGAAGAAAAGCATCATCTATTTAACGCCATGCTCATCTCTTTTTTTTTGCCATGGATTGGCACATGCTTTTTACATGACGCTCACTGCATTAGTTATATGGAGCGCTCAGCGATCAGGGCACGTTAATGCCCTATTCCATTTAGTGTCCTGTAAATTCTCAAAATAAAAGTAGCGTCTTGTTTTCCTGTAAATTCCATGTAGCTCCTATGGTTTTACTTTAGTTTTAAGTCGGTTTTACATTTCGTACAAAAACATGATTTTTTTAGAGATAAAATGTGCAGAATAATAATAGTTCAGCAAACATTTTTTAAAACTACATGAAAATTTCTAAAAATATATGAATATTTTAAAAATATATGCGAACATCCACATAAAAATGCATGCACACTTTTGTAAAAATATATTCAGCGTCTATTTTGAATTGTTTATCATGTACAAAGAAAATGTGCACCATGTTTTAATGAAGATTGGTAGGCTGAAAGACATGTTTATGGTGTAATAAAAGAGTCCAACGAGTTTCATAAAAATGTTCATCATGTATTAGAAAATGTTCACCAGGATTGAATAAATGTTCATCGTGTCGTAAAATAATGCTCAGCCTGTATTGTCCATCATCTACTAAAATTGTCCACCATGTTTAAAAAATATTCACCATACATTGAAACATAATCACCGGAGTGTGGATGGTTCAGATCTTTTTCCTTTTAATTAACATGGGAGTTATTGTAAAGTGGGTAATTAATATAGACTACAACGTAAAAAAGGTGTAGGTGGTGCAAATTCACAGCAAGTTTTTATACAGGATGCAACAAAACAACAGTGTGGACATACAAAAACAAAACAATCATTTTGAGAGTTTGAATAAAAATTGTCTACGTGAACATTAGATAGTCTAGTGTCTCCGCCTAAAGCAGTACATGGACCCCTCATGAACGATTTAGCAATGAACAAAAAAAAAATCTAGTATTTAGACATGAGAATACCATGTACAAAATTTAGAAGCAATAAAAACGAAAATCCCATTCGGTGCTCGAGCTCATACGAGCCCGGTGAAAAGTACCATGATTTATAATAGAAAAAAAGTTCAAAAAATTCCTTTTTTTTGTGTTGCACGATGCTCTGTGCGTGAATTCCATGCAAAATTTTGTGTAGTTTAGACATACGAGGAGCTCATGGCGAAAAATGCATTGGAGTGGAAACAATTTCTCCAAAGTAGGAAAGCCATTTGCAAGGGATGAAATCACAGTTCTTCTTCATGTTGGGAACAATTGACCTGGATAATGAATTAAATAATGATCTGTACTCTAGCCCATGCTAGATAATCCATTAAATTTTCTTACGCTACAATGGAGGGGCATTTTTACTAGTGATAAAAGGAAAACGAAATCAGCTAGTTGACTAGTGCTCCTTCGGGAGCCTCGCAACAATCACTTGTGGGTGGGCTGAGAGCGTGCCACTTGGCGCGATCTCAGCCGCTACCGTGTGTCGCGTCCTGGGCGCTCCCTTCGGAATTTTTAATATTTTTTCGCACGTGTTTTTGGCTTTTTAGATGTTTTTTTTTCATTTTTTTAACTTTCTGGTTTTCCACGGTCTTTCTTAGCTTCTCAATTTTTTTCCCAAAAAAAACACAATATTTTCTTCCTTCAAAGGCATGGTTTTGCTTCCGCAAGAGGCACGACCGGAAACGACATCCGGAAGGGAAAAAAGGTGCTCCCGCGGCCCGGTTTATTTCGTGAAAAAAAATAGTTTTTCAAAACCTATCAACATGGTATCTAGTTTTGAAAATCTCGACGCGAGGAATCCAATGGTGAAAATGGTTTGAGATTTGGACGCACGGTTTAAAAGATAAAATATTTTAAATAAATGGATCTATGAAAAAAGAGAAAACTCACGGACAGCGAACCACTTGTTACAACCATTAGCAATCCGTATGGAAAAAGAGAAAACTCACATACAGCGCACCACTTGTTACAACCTAGAGAGATGGGGGTGACATTTGGAAGGAGTACTCCTCAATTAGCGATTTCGAAGGAAAAGGAAAAAGAAGAATACAAGAAACAATAGTTGTTGGTTCTTTGATGAGAAAAAAAAAGAGAGGAGAAACACAGTCCACAAACTGGTGCACCATGAAGAGGAGGCCCATCATCAAGGGAAGTATGGCATTCGTTGGGTCTTCTAGACTACATCAACGAGATGATGCAAGTGGATAGATCAGGTTCTATTATTCTGGAAGAAATATTACGTAAACCACAAGTCAGATCACCGGTAATGAATCAAGTGGGACTGAAGGAATCGATCCTTGTGGGAGCATGGTACATATGGTGGCAGCGGAGGGAGTTTGTCAAGGGGGAATATGTGGCCGATCCAACACGCACAGCTTTTTCAATCCAAGCGCTGACATGCAATTTTGGTCGAGCTAATAAATCTGAACTTCGTCAAACTGTCTGGACAAAGCCAGAAAGGAACAGCTACAAACTGAATGTCGACGCTACGTTTTCAGAAAATGGTACTGGTGGTGCAGGTGCTGTCTTGAGGAATGACAGAGGTGAGGCAATTGCTGGTGCTTGTTGGCCTTTATATAATATGTTTAATGCAGCGATGTCAGAAGCAACAGCTCTTCAGAGAGGATTAGCTCTAATCGAGGGTCTTCAGTGTGTGCCTGTTACTGTAGAATCAGATTCAATGGAACTCGTTGAATCTTTTAATGGTACAATCCAAGTTTGGTCTCCGTATGCAGCAGTACTAGCAGATTGCTTTCAAATTGCCTCTAGGATTGGATCAATATCGATGCATCATTGCAACCGGGAAGCAAATTATGTGGCGCACAATTTAGCAAGACATGCTTTTGTTACAGATTCTACTGTTTTTTGGGACGATGATCCCCCTGATTTTATTATTTCAGATGTAATGAATGATGTATCGTTATATAATTCGCAATAAAGTGCGCCATGAAGGCTTTCCCTAAAAAAAAAAGAGGAGGCCCATCAGGTATTGTCGTGCGCCGCGTGGCCCACCTCATCCTCGTCCAGTCGACCCGACCAGTCCGCCGGAACGGAGCTGATGGGCCTCAAAGCCGCCGTCTTTCTCTCCGTCCCCGCCGCCGTCACGCCGACAATCCGCCGCCACCACCTCTCCCCCTCCTCCTACATGGGCAGCAGGGCGTCCGCCTCCAGGATTTCAGCAGCGGTGATGGCCACGGCGGTGCAGCCGGCGGCAGGGTCGGCCAGGCGCTGCTCTCCATGGGCCCCTCCTCCGGCGGGGACCTCCTGCTCCGCCGCGGCGAGGCGCTGCCGCCCGCCGCGCCGGCCGGGCCCATCCTGGTCTGCACCCGCAACGACGACCTCGACGGCGTGCTGCACGCCACCCCCAAATCCCGTTGGAAAGGTGCCTTCTTTCAATCATTAGCACTAGGCACTAGCCATCTCTACCATCTAAATTGCTGAGCTGATGATGGAGCGGCTACCAGACCTGGTCTTCTTCCAGAACGGGATGCTGGAGCCGTGGCTGGAGAGCAAGGGACTCGCCGGCGCCAACCAGGTGCTCGCCTACTTCGCGGTCTCCAAGCTCGGCGAGCCCCCCGTCGACGGTATCACCGACGCCAACCCGGAGGGCCTCACTGCCGCCTTTGGCAACTGGGCCCCCGCCGTCGCCGCCAGGCTCCAAAACGGAGGCCTCACCTGCAAGGTCCATAGTTAGCTTCCATTGGATTTCAGCTTAAAATGTCCCAAACTTTCTGGCTTAGTACTACTCATACTCCTGACCAATGTCTGAAAAATACAATGCTCGTCTGTGAGATTTCTCAGGTGCTTGACAAGGACGCCTTCGAGAAGCAAATGCTAGAGAAGCTCATTTGGATTTCAGCCTTCATGCTCGTCGGAGCTCGGCATCCGGGGGCCACGGTTGGCGCGGTCGAGAAAGAGCACCGGTCCGAGGTAATTTCCTCTCCTACTTCATGAATGCCTTACATCTGTTTGAGACCCGAGCTATTTCGTTCCCTTAGTTCATAGGCCCCAAAATAATACTCCCTCCGTCCCAAAAATAAGTGTCTTAACTTTGTACTAACCTTAGTACAAAGTCATACTAAGCTTAAGACACTTATTTTGAGACTGAGGAAGTAGAAGAGTATGTCATCAAATTGTTGTGCAATAATATAGTAGTTTTTTTGCCCTTCACTTCCATTACAATAATAACAAGATGTTTTATTCAACAAAGCATTGTTTAGTTGCTGTTTGGAACTGTCTCTGTTAACTTTCCAGGGAAAAAGGACTACACGGGATCCATGTCTTTACCTAACCTCATCAATTTCTTGATAATACTCCAGGATTGAGCTTAACGACATCTGTCCCTAGAGCAACAGACACTCATTCTTCCAACAAGATCCATTTGCGTTTTTTTTTTACCTTTCGCAGGTATCCAACCTCATAGCTGAATTGGCATCAGCTGCGGCTGCAGAGCGGGGGCTTTCTTTCGATGAGGGCATGGAAGAAAGGCTATGTGCCTACTCCAGAGCCGTGGCACACTTCCCGACCGCCGTGAAAGAGGCAAGTCCTCCTACCTCCCCAATCTATGCGATGGAACCTGCACTTGTACTACATTGTCTTTAAAATTAGTAACACGTAAGCATTGCGACATAACAGTTCAAGTGGAGGAACGGTTGGTTCTACTCGCTCACTGAAAAGGCCCTCGCGCAAGGGAAGCCAGATCCATGCCCACTCCACACATCTTGGCTTAAGGAGATTAAGGTCATATAGAGAGTGAATTTTTGTTTCATGTGCACCCGGCGCGGTGCGGTCTTGGGTTAAAAGCTTGGAGCCGTTTTTGAAGTGGTTTGCTGTTGATGTTATGTATAGACTACAGAGTATAGAGAACTTTGCACATATATCTCTCCATGTAAGCCTATCGAAAATAACCTTATGTATGTGAAAGACAAGTGTTGTGTAATTTATATTATTGGCAGCAAGCTTTTATGCGGTGGAGAAAACAACTAACAGTGTTGCTGCATGGAGAACAGAGATGACAATACATCCTTCAGTTACAGTGTTTATGACTGGTGTTGTAGCAGCTGTTAGTGTTAAGCGTGTTTCTGGATATATCATCATAATGTGTCTGCTGTTGCTATTTGGAGAAGAACAGAGAAGACAGTACATCTAGAGTGTTTGTTCAGTTCAAATGATCAAGGTGTACTGCATGTTGCATGCAAAGTGATTGACAGGGAGGAGCAGGGTGCGCCAGTTAGAAGATGTGAACGGTGTCAGGGTGAGGGATATACCATCGAAGCACTTGTTAGCCTGCAGATTGTTGGGACCTGAAGCTGCAGGTAAATTTGGCCAAGTGTTTAATTTGTTCTCAGTCAATTCGTAGTTTTACGAATGTTCTCATGTTGATTCCATCTTCCGACTGGCTTAGAGGATGAAGATAAGGAACACAAAGCAGAGCTAGTAGATCAGACCATCCTCACTGCATAATCTGGTATCATTTTTCCTGTTACACATTAAGTCTCACTGCGGTAATTATTACTATTAGCACGATTCGTTGTGTCGTGATTCCCAAGTTCCTTGCATCTAGCATGTCAAAGTTCATTCTTTCATCCTCGAAATAAAAACGTAGTTTTTGTGATATGCCACTGATATCAATGATAATCAATACTGTGCACTTATTTAGAAAGCAATTAAGCTGATAGACCTAGCTGGTAGCAGTGTGGTAAGAAAAACCTTGATAAGTTAAACCCAGGTGAATGATTGTATGCCTGATCTGATATGCTTTTAAACTGTACCTGGGTACTAAACCCAAGTTACGTATACCACCCGAGTATCTTGACGCGCGCGCATAATATGCTGGATGGTCTGTTCCTGCAACCTTGTAGCTAAATGGGTAGCTCATGGTTCTGTGTAGCAGAATATGTTTAAATTTTCTGGGTGGGGGTACCCTTTTTTACTCTAAATAAGCAACAGAAGTGCTCAAAAACCTGCATACATAACCCTGAACATTAATGCCTGTACGTACATGGTTGTGTTTTGGTGGGTCTGGTCCTTGTTGAGACTGGAATAAGCGACTCTTCAGAAGGCAAGTGTAGGGTAAATTTTATTGCACAAGTTAACTTGAGACTGGTTAAAAAAAAGATTGAACGATGTGCTGCCTTGCAGTGTCTGCGACAAGAGTGGAGGCCTCCTTTGCGGCTTAAATGGTCGGTATTCACTGGACTATAGATCTGTGGCGGTTAAATTTATGACTGCCTCTGTTTCTATTTGACAGCATTTCGGTGTTAGGTGGTACGCTCGGTTTTCATCATTTAACTCGTAAACTGAATTGCTCCGGTCCGGCCCTCCCATATATATGCTAGGCAAAGAGTGGCACAAACCCCACATAACGTTCCATGGGCCATAAGATTCTCAGTTTCGCTGTCCCAACCACCACCTCATCCCAGAACATGGTGCTTTCCTTTGCTTGTCTTCGTCGGTGGAAGTATGAATGGGATGCTTGGCTTGCTTCTCCCACACAGGAGATGCTTTGCTTTGCTTCTCTCCACTGTTGGGAGTGAGATATGCTTTGCTTTGCTTCGCTGGTGGGAGTGGGAGTGGGAATGGGATGCTTTGCTCCAGCTGCCAACTTTTGCCCCCATATCATCTTAACTGCTGCTGTGTAATTAACTATATGCGGGCAGCGTTGGATGGCCGCCTCCTGCATCCATGTCCGCGGACTGACCTCCCTGTCCATGGACGGATGCGGGAGGAAATTTGCGGGTCGGCGTTGGAGTTGCCCTTATGTGATTAACTAATTAGCTCGGGCAAGCGCAGCTGTTTGCCGCTGTCACAACGAAGTCGTCAAAAGTGTAGATAATGACTAGATGTGATGGTGGGGTCATGGCAATGAGCTGCATCCACTCACACTAGAAATGTGTGATCTTAGAGAATATGGTGATAAGACAGAGTTAAAAACTTGTTAAGCAGATTTGCTCTCCAACACCAGATCGTTCACTTTTGACAATGTGCACTGCTGTCCTGCTTTTTTATTTTCACTTACCTGGTGCACAACATGATTGAGTTGAATGTCCTCCTGATCTGAAGGAGCAGGAGGACATCCCGTCCATCTCAAAGGTTGGTGAGGTAATTCGATCGAGTTTAATTTTCGTCTCTTTATCCCGGCGACCGGAGTAAAATATGAAGGAGGCGCCGCCGCCGGCCACTGGCCAGTCTAGTAAGCAGAGAGGGTGGCCGTAGTGCCGCTGTCATTTGGCGTGCACACGAGGAAAAAGCATATATTGGCATCAAGGAAAAGTTAAGTCCAATCCAATTCGATACCCTCTTCAGTTCAGCTGCTTTGCTTTGTCAAATAATCTACTCCTCCATGGAAAAGGAAAAGAAGCTGCTTTGCTTTGCTTTGCTTGCTCCATCGATGGGAATGGGATGCTTTGCTTTGCTTGCTTCTCTCCACCTAATGCTTTACCCACCTCCGGCTGCCAACGAGTACCCGGTGGCATTACTTCCCAAATCCCAATCCCTCCAGGCTCCAGCTCTTCCCCAGCACCGCCATCGCCCCGGTCGCCGCTGCCGTCCGCTGATATTTGTCACCACCGACTGCTGTGCCGTGCAGTGCATCCCATCATTCTCAAAGGTTGGTGAGGTTGTGCTGTCCTTGAGGTAGTTAGTTAGTGTTCAAGATTTATTTGCTTGTCTCTGTCTACTACTTAAAACTCACTTTAATTTCCTCTAATTGTAATCACAGCAAGTTGACCAATGGCGATGGTGTTGGATGCTTTTGCATCCTACATCGGGGACTACCTCAAGCAGGTGGTACAGGATGAGCTCGGAACGATGTTGGGCGTCTCCGGAGAGATCAACAAGTTGGGCGACAAGCTCCTGGACCTCAAGAACTTCCTCGCCGACGCAGATAAGAGGAACATCACCGACGAGACTGTCAAAGTCTGGGTGGGTCAGCTCAAGCGCACCATGTACGAAGCTGCTGACATCCTCGACCTCTGCCAGCTCAAGGCCATGGAGAAGCGTGGGCCATCCTCTGTAGAAGCAGGGTGTTGCAATCCCTTGCTCTTCTGCTTGCGGAACCTCTTCCACGCTCGTGAGATCGGCACCCGCATCAAGGCGCTCAACCAGAGGCTTGATAACATCAAGCAGCGCAGCGCTGCTTTCAACTTCATCAATCTTGGGTCCTATGAGGATTGTCATAGCAGCAATGCCCATGCCTCTTGTCAGGGTAATCCTAGCCGGGAGACGGTAGGGGACTTTGACCGGTCAGCTGTGGTTGGAGACAAGATTGAAGAAGATACAAAAGCACTAGTGGCTCTGATTATGCGAAAGGGAAAGGAGGTCAATGATGACATCATGGTGTTCGCCATCGTAGGTGTCGGCGGGGTTGGCAAGACCACTCTCGCCCAGAAGGTCTTCAATGACGAGGCAATCCAGGGCGGGTTCATCAAAAAGATATGGTTGAGCGTCAACCAAAACTTCAGTGAGGTTGAGTTGCTTAAAAGAACCATCATCGGTGCCGATGGAAACGCCCAACTAGCTGGAAATGCAAAGGACGCGCTTCACCGAGCCCTAATGCAGGCCTTGAAGGACCACAAGACCTTCCTGGTAATGGATGATGTGTGGGACAAAGGAGCTTGGGAGGGTGTGCTAAAAATACCCTTTGCCAATGCTGCTGCTTCAGGCAGCCGTGTCCTCATCACAACTAGAGAAGGACGCGTTGCCCAAGGGGTGACAGCTATACAGCCCTACCACCACGTCGACACATTAGCACCCGATGACGCTTGGTCATTGCTCAAGAAGCAGGTCTGTACTTAATTAAATGCTAAATATCTTTCATTATCTCCATCTACTTATTATCAGTACTATGTAGTTAATTAAGAGAAATGTTAGGATGCTGCCAAATTAAAATGAGCCATTAATTACGTGTAATTCAGAGACATGTATGTACTATTGCCTCTTGGAGGTAAGAAGTTGTCAGTAATTTTGTAGGGCTAGGCATAAAGTATGTATGTTATATTTGAAAGCCATTGCACAAATCTTTGGTATGTAGGAGAAAGATAAGTAAATACATTAATACCATTTCTCTTTGACATGTACTTTCTGTACTTTGAGTATTTACATAGTCAATCACACCTTGACAAATGGATAGATACATCAACTAGTCTTCTTAAGAGGTAAAACTGAGCGCCTTAGAGGATCTTGGTACATAGTTAATTAACTTTATCGGTCCCTTCCATGATATGTTCGCAGGTACGCTCAAGTGAGATAGATGAAGACCACATCAATACGCTAATGGATATCGGACTGAAAATTATACAGAAATGTGGTTGTTTACCACTTGCTGTTAAAGTAATGGGAGGACTCTTGCGTGAAAGAGGGGGGCTCCGGCGTGACTGGCAGCAGGTTTTGGATGATTCTAAATGGTCAACAACTAAAATGCCCGATGAGCTCGACCACACAGTATACATAAGCTATGAATATATGCCTTCTTACCTGAAGCAATGCTTTCTGTACTACTCTCTTCTCCCTAAAAGTAGAAATTTTACTATAGATGAAGTTGTTGCAATGTGGATTAGTGAAGGATTTATTCACGGAAATTCTAATGATTTAGAAGAATTGGGAAAAAAATACTACAAGGATTTGGTATCTAGGAACCTCATAGAGCCTGATAAATCGTATGCTAATCTATGGGTTTGCAGCATGCATGATGTTGTGCGCTCATTTGCTCAGTATATGACTAAAGATGAAGCACTCATGGCTAAAGATGGAGATAATGATATTCTTGCTGAACTTAGTTCACAAAACTTTCTGCGGTTGTCCATAGAAACTGACCAATCACAATCAGGTGAACTTGATTGGAAATCTCTACAGGCACAACAATCAGTGAGAACATTGATCTCAACTATCCAGATTAAGATGATGCCTGGTGATTCATTGGTTAATTTTTCTAGTTTGCGGACTCTGCATATAGAATCTGCAGATATGGCTGTGCTGCTTGAATCGTTGCATCTGCTCAAGCACCTGAGATATCTAACACTAGTAAATGCTGGTATATCTGTACTTCCAGAAAACATTGGCAAGATGAAACTATTACAATTCCTTGACCTTGGTGGATGTACAAAATTGGTGAATCTTCCTGACAGCATTGTGAAGCTTGGCCAACTGAGGTTACTTTCACTTCCCCAAGCAAGTATGGTACCTAGAGGGTTTAGTGGTCTGACAAATATGAGGATACTAGATAAGTTTCGAGCCCACATGGATGGTGATTGGTGCAGTTTGGACGAGTTGGGGCCTCTTTCCCAACTCAGGTTTCTTGAATTAGTTCAATTGGAGAATGTATCTGCTGCCTCGTTTGCTGCTAATGCTAGGCTCGGCGAGAAGATGCATCTTATCAGTCTAATCATGTACTGCACCAGTAAACTGGGAGATGATGGGTTGGTCAAAGAGAAGGAAGGTGTCTCTGAGGAAGAGCAGCAACGAATTGAGAAGGTTCTTGATAAGCTCTGCCCTCCACCTGGTGTAGAAGATCTTCATATCAGTGGGTATTTTGGCCGGCAACTCCTGAGCTGGATGATGTCCACATCAATGGTGCCCCTCAACAACTTGAAGACTATATTGTTTTATGATCTGGCTTGTTGCACACAACTTCCTAATGGGTTGTGCCAGCTCCCCAGTCTACAGGTTCTACAGGTCTGTCGTGCTCCATGCATCAAACATGTTGGGACTGGATTTTTGCAGGCGGCAGCAGCTTCATTTCCAAGGTTAAATGTATTGAAGTTGTTCGACATGGTGGTATGGGAGGAGTGGGAGTGGGAGGAGCAAGTACAAGCGATGCCCCGTTTGGAGGAGCTTGTGCTCTGTGATTGCAAACTGAGGCATTTTCCTCTAGGCCTTGCCTCCAATGCAAGCTCTTTGAAAATATTAGGTCTACAACATGTCAAGCAGCTCAGCTACATTGAGAGCTTTCCTTCTGTTGTTGATCTTACAGTGATTGATTGCCCCGACCTGGAGAGGATCACCAGTCTCCCCAATCTGCAGAAGCTTGCCATCGCCAAGTGGCCAAAGTTGAAGGTGTTGGAGCGTATCGCTTCTCTCGAGAGTCTGGGCTTGGAGGATTACACCATGGAAGAACTCCCAGAATACATGCGAGACATAAAGGCAAGGCATCTGCAGTTATTCTGCAGGCTATTGTTGCTCTCTGCGATAGCAGCGGGACAATCTGGCACCGAGTGGGACAAGTTCAGCCAAGTGGAGCATGTCAAGGCATATGCACGTGATGGAGACAACCAAAGAAAATGGTACGTTTTGTACACGAGAGGAGACAACTGCAAGTTGGATTCAAATATCAGCAGCTCTACCGTATTTGAAGGTACATAAAATCAAACATACGTACAAGTTTTGTCTTAATTTGTTTGACCACTCTGATTTTGCCAGTTTATAAAATCTTTTGATTTTATCTCCTGCTTTTCATCCATATATACTGCATGATGACCGGATATATTCTGTACCTTCCTAGTGCATGTTGCTGAGTATTCGTCTTCTTACTTGTTCTTCTAGGTTTTCCTGAGTTTAACATATCTAGAGTATCATGTAACCAGTTTTGTGTTTTTCTTTCCATGCAGAAACCTTATCATCTTCTATTGTGGATGCACAAGGATTTGACTCTCTGTACAAAATGAGAAGAAGTACCTTCAGTTACGTCTGCGGCTTGGTGAGGATCTCATTTTTGGAAGATATGATGACAAGGGAGCCCACCTTTGTCGATGGGAGAGTGTTGTCTTTGCAAGACAGAGTAGCTGTCGCTCTGAGGATATTGAACTCTGGTGAGTCGCCGGTTATCGCTGGATCCTCTCTTGGTGTGAATGAGTCAACTGTCTCGCTGGTAACTCAGGTGTTTGTTGAGGCTATGTGGGACAGAGCAATGCACCACTGCAGCTGGCCTGGCTCCACTAAAATGGAGAAGATCAAGCACAAGTTCTACAAGATGCACGGCCTGCCAAACTGTTGTGGTGTTGTTCATACAGCTCACATCACGTTTGGATCACAAAACCCTAACCATGAGGAGAATGACGCTGTGCTAGTGCAAGCCGTTGTTGATCCAGATATGAGGATCACGGAGCTTTGGTTGGATGGTGATCTCTTGGGTTCCATTGAGAAATATGCTTGGTTGAATGGCGGTAAGGTGAAGTTATCAGATGGCTCGGAGGTTGGGGAATACATCATTGGTGATGCAGGATACCCTCTTCGTCCATGGCTCCTCACACCTTACCAGTTAGAAAATGGTCTCCCACTCTCAGAATCCAAAGTCGAGTTTAACAGGAGACACTCTGCAGCTACAGCCGTCGCGCCGAGGACGTTGGCAAGGTTAAAAGACACGTGGAAGTGCCTGCAGGGAAAAGGGTGGCATCCAGATAATGAACTTGAGATGCACTGGACAGTCGGTGCGTGCTGCATGTTGCATAACATAGTGATAGACTTGGAAGAGGACGAGGGTGCAAGCCTGCCGAGCGGTCAGGAGGACATTTACGTCGAGAAAGTGTGGAATGTAGCAGAGGAGGATGCTGTCAGGGTGAGGGATGCACTGTCCCAGAACTTGATCGGATCTGAAGGTAAAAGAACACAACTCTTAGTGTGTTAAATCGAGACAACTGTTAGTGTGCTATTTATATTTGGTTTATTTGTTTCCTCCTATTGATTCCATGTTAATTTCATCTGTTTGGACTTCAGTTCACACAATGGCTGCAGAGGAGGAACAAGCAGAAGTAGCAGCAGTTGCATCTGCAGGTTCAGGAGATGGAAACAAGGAAGAAGCACGCGCTAGCTAGGAAGGTGAGACCATATCGAATTGCCCTCTCCATTGGATCGGTTCTTTATTTCTCGATGCGAGGGCAGGGGGACAAGTCGCAGTCCTCTTCTTAGTTCCTACTCTGCATGTACTGTATTGGGTGGTTAATTAGCATCTCTGCGCCACTAGCTAGTAGTATGTCTGTACTTAGTGACAATGGGAAACCTCGATACAAGGCTGAAAGGAAATGAAGGGAGACTGGCCGGCCACTGGTAGTATCCTACTCCTCAGCTTGGTTCATTGTCAGACTGCTCAAGAGCAGGCCCTGGGGATGGAGCCCAAGGCTAAAATAGCGTTGGCAAGATTCATTCAGTCAATTGTAACCTGAGGTGGGTATTTTTTGCGATTCAGAAAACAACTACTCCTAGTAGTAATGTAACCTGAGGTGGGTATTTTTTGTGAACATAACGAGGTAGTGAGGGAGTCGTGTATGGGCAAGATTCATTCAGTCGATTGTAGCAGTTGGTAATTGATGTGTTGGCTGTCCCTCCCATTATGTCGCTGATGTTGTCACTGTTAACTCATTCGGAAGAAAGCTAATAAGCTGATTGACTGAATTGGATAATGAAGTTATTAGCAGATAGCTCTGCACTGCTACTTTGTACCTTGATGATACACTCCTTAATAAACCAAGCTCAAGTCTCATGATCTAGTTTAAATCTACCTTGTTGTTAAATTCCTCCTGTTTGTGCTCATCCCACGTACGTACACCGTTTCCATTCCACAGCTGTAAAATTTCTTCAACTAATGGCCTTAGGTACACATCAATGTCGTTGCCGGGTTGCTTAGGGCCTTGGATGAGAACTGGCATCATAATGAACTTCCGCTTCATGCACATCCAAGGAGGAAGGTTATACATACATAGAGTCACGGGCCAGGTGCTGTGATTGCTGCTCTGCTCCCCGAAAGGATTAATGCCATCCGCGCTTAAAGCAAACCATACGTTCCTTGGCTCACTTGCAAACTCATCCCAGTACTTTCTCTCGATTTTTCTCCACTGCGACCCGTCAGCGGGTGCTCTCAACTTCTCGTCTTTCTTACGGTCCTCACTGTGCCATCGCATCAACTTGGCATGCTCTCCGTTTCCGAACAGACGTTTCAACCGTGGTATTATAGGAGCATACCACATCACCTTCGCAGGAACCCTCTTCCTGGGGGGCTCGCCGTCAACATCACCAGGGTCATCTCGTCTGATCTTATACCGTAATGCACCGCATACCGGGTGTCGGTGTCAAAACTGGCGGATCTCGGGTAGGGGGTCCCAAGCAGTGCGTCTTAGGATCAATGGTAACAGGAGACAAGGGACACGATGTTTTTACCCAGGTTCGGGCCCTCTCGATGGAGGTAAAACCCTACTCATGCTTGATTGATATTGATGATATGGGTAGTACAAGAGTAGATCTACCACGAGATCAAGGAGGCTAAACCCTAGAAGCTAGCCTATGGTATGATCATTGTTGTATATCTCTATCGACTAGCCTGGCCCTGGTTTATATAATGTATCAGAGGCCTAGGATAACAAGAGTCCTAGCTGAATACGCCGGTGGAGGAGGAGTCCTTGTCTTGATCGCCAAGTCTTGTTGATTCTTCCTTGTATGCGGCAGCTGTCCGGACTGGCCCATGAGTATATGGCCATGGGGGTCCTCGGCCCAATCCAACTGATCGGGAGACGACGTGTTGAGTACCCCCTAGTCCAGGACACCGTCAGTAGCCCCCTGAACCGGTCTTCAAGTTAGGGACGCTCCTCGATTCTTCCGAACTGGTCTTCATCTTCGGTTGCCGGTCTTGAAAACTGGTTCAACAAATCTTCTCATCTTCTATCTTGAGGATCGCCGAAATGCATTCGACGAGTTTATACGTCGGGTATCCGAGGAGCCCCTTTAAGTTTCCGGCCTTTATCAATGCCTTGTTATTTTTATGCCACACCTCGGGGTTGAAGTTGTTCCCGGGCGGCAGCGTCCTCTTGCGTCCGAGCTCCAACGCCGGACTGCATTCGAGGTATCTTTTGCAGCCGAGCACCAACGCCGGACCGCTTCCCAGCTCTAATGCCAGAATGTATCCGAGCTCCAACGCCGGACTATGTATCCAAGCTCCAACGCCGGAATGTATCCGAGCTCCAGGGCCGGACCATGTCCAAGCTCCAACGCCGGACTATATCCAAGATGTCATAGATCATCTTGGTCCAAAAAAGTTGAAGGAGTTTAGTCGAGCTTAATGCCGGAAATGCTCTCTAAGGAGCCAGCCACTTGCTTCCGAGCTATATGCTGAACTGCTTCCGAGGTGGTTAAGCACCTCGGTCATGGGCTGATTTTTGTCAATATTTTTGATTGGTGCAATTTATTCTCTGCCCAGATACATAGCCAGTAGCCCTCAAGGTGGGTATCGGTCTAAAACCCGAGATGCACATGAAGGATGACATAAGACCGCTGATCCCCGTAGCCGCTAAGACTCAGGTTGATTTGCAAAATCGGTTTGAGGATCAAGTCCTAACTCGGCAGAATACTTCAGGACACAAAAAGCGGCGTGCTCAGTCCTCGAGACTCAGGTTGGGTGCGGTCGACCAACCTGAGGATCGAAATCTCCTCAGAGACTGTATTACACTTAAAATTTTCTGCATTGGACAGGCAATGCAGTAGCCCCCGAGACACTGGTCGGGTGGCAACACTAGATCAGGGGATCAATGTGCCCCTTTAATATTTGTAAATAATAAGCCCGAAGCCCAGTAGCCCCCGAGCCTTAATGCGGGCACGGGAGGCCGAATTAAGGATCGATATCCATAGTAAAATCACAAATTATGTGTAATGACTCTATGTATCCAAGTACTTTACGTCATTAATGCTCGGATCCGCATTGTACAAAACTTTGTTGACCGACCATTGGCTTCCACCTCCTCGGCCAATAGCCGAGGAATGTTTGTCCTACTTTATAAAGCCTTTATGAGGGCAAAAATTTACAACAAACAAGGCAATCTGGCCATACGGTTTTATAAACAAAGGTACGCGGAGAGACATGTTATATTACTGTTTAATAGAAGAAATGTCTTCCAAAGAAAATAGTCCCGCTATCGGTTCCTTTCTTTGGGTTGTCATGCTAAGCATGATCATGAAACCTCAGCTCCAATGTAAGAGCAAAATATCGAGGATTTAGTGTGGGAGGCCAGTTAATAGCCCCCGGTAGTGTTCGGCGACAGTCGAGGTCAAGCCGTAAACACTTCGGCCATTGTTATGAATGGCCCGTCGTTTAACGCCGTCATCGGATCGCCGACCAGTTTACGCTTATTGTGACAATCAGTTTTCGGCTTTCTCCACTGAGGTGCTTAACCATGTGAGTTGGAAGCACATTCGCAGTGGTTCTCCCTTTGCACACCTAGCCGAACAAAGCGGAACATAGGAGGCAAGCGCAGGAGCCGGGCAACCCAACTATTGACCGAAGACACAATTCAAAACCGATGCATATATAGCAACATCCGAGAATGTTTTGGCCGAATCTCTAAAGGTGTCCGGCGTTGCACTGCGAGACTTGTGCTGAAAACACACAAATAGTTTAAAAGTGCCATGGGCTCGAAAAGCCAAAAAAAAACTTATTCAAAAGGTTAATGTCCGAACTAGATCAAGTGTTCGGTGCCAATCCGAAAATTGGACTTTAGAAAAAAAGGTGCTTCTGCCGTGCTTTAACATGACACATCCTATCTCAAAATTTCAAGCGGGTCAGCCTACAGCTTCAACCTCCTATCCCGAAGGCGGAGTACTTCTTACTAGGCCAGTTTAACAAACTAAACTCTAGCGGCTTTGAGAGAGAAATTAGGCTCCCCGGCTAGTGACCGCACACTTGTGTCGAAAAAAGGAGTGATAAATAATAATAAAAACTCTGCAACGACTAAGAAGAAAAACACTTATTATAAAACGGCTCAAATAAACATAAGAGCCCCCAAGTGACTTGGGTAAAAGAATGATTGTATGTACCGAAGTACTTATATCATATCTATGTTCGACCGAACTTTAAACGCGTCTTAACCGACCGTCGGCTTCTCCCTCTTTGGTCAAGGACCAAAAAGTGTTATGTACTCCATCTGTCGAGAATATCAACGGTGTTTCCAATAACCAGGCAATCAGGTCATAAGGCTGTAACAAACAAAGCGCGCTCAGGGAACTTATGCTATATTACTGATAAAGTGTAAGAAGCATCTTCGAAGAAAATAGTACCCCCACCGATACCTTTCTTCGGTGCTCATTGTTAATATGAGACTTGTGCAATAGATTTTTTGTACTCATGAGTTCCGTTGTGTGCCGACCATGATTGAAAACAATAAGAGCGCTAGCTTTCGGCTTCACTCAGTCTGAGGTCCGACTTGGGTGACCCGATCGTGACAATCGCAGAGGTGATCCCTTTACTCCCTAGCCGAACAATCGGGAACGTAGGGGTAAACACAGGAGCGAGGCAACCCAACTTGCAAATCGCTTAAGTCAATATGGTGCATATTGTGGCGTAATACACGAACAAGGAACGAAGCCGTACAAGTATAATCATATGCAAGAGGAAAAAAGCTTCATGAAGGAAGCCCCCAAGTAAACGGGGTATTTGAATTTGCGCGTCACAAATAAAGTTTGGACAAGGAAAATTTTTACAAGCAACTTTTTTCCAAAAAAGTATAATACTTGGCTGAGCCGAACACAAGTTAAAAATTTAAAACTTTGAGCATGAAGACAACTTAGCTGGTTAATGTGTTCGGTATTGATGACGCGGTCCGAGCTTGATGCGGGACAAGGTTCCATCCCCGAGCCGGTCCCGAGGTGGCGGAACAAAGAGCTCGGCTCTCCGAAGTGGTGACATAGCACAGTCAATGCAGGACGGCAGGGTGATGCCGAAGTCCCCGGCATGGGGTAATGAAGTGTTGACGAAGCCCCCCGTCCAGCCGAGGTGACGCCAAAGGATATAGTCCGGCTGGATCATTTTCCTGTGCACAAAAAATAGTGCAAACCGGAGATAATAGTAATAATAATAAAAATAAAAAAAATCGTTGTATAACAAATAATTTATGCAAAGTGAGTAATAAAAGAAATATGGCCTGGCGCCGAAGTCAATGTCGATGCAGGGCGGCGGCGTGATGCGGTAAAGGCATGGCAAGGTCTGAATTCACAGGTCGATTCGAGTTCCGGATGCAGCGTTCGCCGGACTATGTACGGAAACTGACCGAATCACCATGCGACCATCGTTAATGCGGCCACCATTTGATAGACCTGCGTACATATGACGGACAAACCAGAGTAATAATTCATTGGGAAAAATGAACCCTAACAAGCAAAAAATACTAGGATTAATAGCACCTGGCTTATTTGTTGTAGCAATCCGAAGGAAGGTGATTCCCAAAATTGGGACTCGATCCGCACACCTATCGCCTGATGGGCGATAAAGCAACGGCATGGCGATGCTGGCAAAGGTTGGCTCGCCGAGGCAAATCCCTCGGTCCAGCTAACGTGACGGAGCTGGTCGGCCAGTGACGCCGAAGTCTCCGGAGTAGGTTGATGAAGAGATGATGAAGCCCCCGGTCCAGCGATGCAGGTCGTGACACGGTCGATGCCGGCTTCATGAAGTGACCGTGTGGCGATGCAGGTGTGCCCGCTCCGTGTAATCCGTTTGGCGGCGATGTTGGTGACGATTTATCCTTCGCGATGCCGAACTATTGTTCGGCTGGCCGAGATGATGATCCGAAGAAATTGAGCTCGGCTCAACAAAGCGACGACGTGTCTAATGTAGGTCGGCCGCCATGGAGTGATGTTGTCGGGCTGGTTTGACACCGGCGCGACGGTGAAGTTCGTATTGCAAGAATACTTTTAATACTACTGGGGTGTGTTTGAGAATAAAACACAACACCCCATACGAAAACTTCCTTCAAAAAGGATGTCCGAGATCCCGTTTATAAAGAAGATGAATTCGGGTTGGATTCGTTCTCGCGCAGAAAACAGATCCAAAAAATGACACACTAATCGGAAGTTCCCGGAGTTTGGACGGTCGGATCGAGCTGAATTTTGGGCAGGTGGTAGATATTGGAATTCCGCAGAAAATCAACGGTTGGATCCTCCAAAGGACATCCGAGCTAGATGCTGGATACCACGCCCTAAACTCGTCCGGATTCTCGTCCAGATTCAACAGGGCTCCGGTATATCGGAGATTGCCGGAGATTCCTCCATCGGAACTCGACGAAATTTTTGCAGGGTTGTTGTAGACCTAATTCCGCATAATTCCACCGAAGTAATCGTTTAAGCGACACTCGAGGAGGCGGTGGCGGCGGATACAAGTTTGCTGTCCAGAAAAACAGCACGGTCGCCTGAGGGCAATGTTGACGTTGAGCCCCCGAGCTCCATGGATGACTCCTCCATGATCTTGATAGAGATCGGAGTTGGTGTTGATGAAAGCCTTTATCCGAACATGACGATCGGAAGTAGGGCGCAGTCCTCGGTCAAGCCAAGGTGACCACACATACAATTAGTATAGCCTAGAAAGCCCACCACTTCTAATAGATGAAAACTCAGCATCGCTAGAGTAGCGGGAAAGTTCTTCCAAGTGTTTCGGTAAGCAAGTGATAGCTAGACAAAATAAAATAAATGCTAGTTGACAACCTTATCTATGTTAGTGAATTCTTTGTTCCAACCGTCTTGGCCTAGAGCAAAGTTCTTCCAAGTGTTTCGGTAAGCAAGTGATAGCTAGACAAAATAAAATAAATGCTAGTTGACAACCTTATCTATGTTAGTGAATTCTTTGTTCCAACTGTCTTGGCCTAGAGAAGCATGCATAAAAACCTTCCCGCTACTCTAGCGATGCTGAGTTTTCATCTATTAGAAGTGGTGGGCTTTCTAGGCTATACTAATTGTATGTGAACCAGAACCTTCACATTATGTTGGATTAAACACACAGTTCCATATGGATCATGTTAGTTTCTCAAAGAAGGATCAAGGTTTAAGATTGGGGATGTTGATGAGTTATTTTTACAATCATTTTTACCCTTGCTTAAACCAGATATTCTCCGAATGTTTCTACGATTATCACTACAACAAGAACGCATCACATCACAGCCGTCTTAAACATAGCTTCACATCTCATCTGAATAGCTATATCCAAAGCCATAGCCACCATCTCCATTAGAGCAATTGCTTGTAATCGAGATTCCATTGCGACCAACAGCATTGTAACAACATGATTCATTCATATTTGAGTAAAAGCTGGTCGGTCGTGGTGTTACAAGTGAAACCTTAGCTCTAGGCTATTTCTTTTATTGATCCACTGTAATATTTTTTTGTCTGGGGAAAAGAAATGTTACACGATAAAAAGGACTTACATATATCCCATTGCCAAGCGTAATCACTTCTTGAAGTCAACAATTCCCATGTCACCGGGGAAGAAGGCTATTGCTTCGTCCGTAATCGGGTCGATGATAACCAAAAATTGAATCTTATGTCGCCGCCTTTTGTAGCTTTCCAGGTCACTGATTGCAACACTGACATGTGGCTACCCACATCTCCGGTGATGCCCCTACCAGCTCGCAGCACGGGCCATCATGGGTCGCACCTTTTGTGTTGCCTGTTGCAGCTCCATGTGCCCCGACGCTCGTAGCCTTGACGGCGAGGATCATCACGCCATCGTTGCATCGCTGTGGACCCCACAGTTTGTTGGAAATATGCCCTAGAGGCAATAATAAAATGATTATTATATTTCCTTGTTCATGATAATTGTCTATTGTTCATGCTATAATTGTGTTATCCGGAAATCGTAATACATGTGTGAATACATAGACCACAACATGTCCCTAGTGAGCCTCTAGTTGACTAGCTCGTTGATCAATAGATGGTTACGGTTTCCTGACCATGAACATTGAATGTCATTGATAACGGGATCACATCATTAGGAGAATGATGTGATGGACAAGACCCAATCCTAAGCATAGCACAAGATCATGTAGTTCGTTTGCTAGAGCTTGTCCAATGTCAAGTATCATTTCCTTAGACCATGAGATCGTGTAACTCCCGGATACCGTAGGAGTGCTTTGGGTGTACCAAACGTCACAACGTAACTGGGTGGCTATAAAGGTGCACTACGAGTATCTCTGAAAGTGTCTGTTGGGTTGGCACGAATCGAGACTGGGGTTTGTCACTCCGTGTGACGGAGAGTTATCTCTGGGCCCACTTGGTAGGACATCATCGTAATGAGCTCAATGTGATCAAGGAGTTGTTCACGGGATGATGTGTTACGGGAACGGGTAAAGAGACTTGCCGGTAACGAGATTGAACAAGGTACCGGTATACCGACGATCAAATCTCGGGCAAATATCATACCGATAGACAAAGGGAATTGCATACGGGATTGATTGAATCCTCAACATCGTGTTTCATCCGATGAGATCATCGAGGAGCATGTGGGAGCCAACATGGGTATCCAGATCCCGCTGTTGGTTATTGACCGGAGAGTCGTCTCGGTCATGTCTGCGTGTCTCCCAAACCCGTAGGGTCTACACACTTAAGGTTTGGTGACGCCAGGGTTGTAGAGATATTAGTATGCGGTAACCCGAAAGTTGTTCGGAGTCCCGGATGAGATCCCGGACGTCACGATGAGCTCCGGAATGATCCGGAGGTGAAGATTTATATATGGGAAGTCCTGTTTCGGCTATCGGGAAATTTTTGGGGGTAATCGGTATTGTATCGGGACCACCGGAAGGGTCCCGGGGGTCCACCGGGTGGGGCCACCTATCCCGGAGGGCCCCATGGCCTGAAGTGGGAAAGGGAACCAGCCCCTGGTGGACTGGTGCGCCCCCCTTGGGCCTTCCCCGCGCCTAGGGTTGGAAACCCTAGGGGTGGGGGGGCGCCCCACTTGACTTGGGGGGCAAGTCCCCCCCCCCTTTGGCCGCCCCCCCCCATTGAGATTGGATCTCTAGGAGTTCGGCGCCCTCCCCAGGGTCCCTATATAAAGAGGGGGGGAGGGAGGGCTGCGCACCCTAGCCCCTGGCGCCTCCCTCTCCCCTCGTAACACCTCCCCCTCTCGCTGAGCTTGGCGAAGCCCTGCCGAGATCACCGCTGCTTCCACCACCACGCCGTCATGCTGCTGGATCTCCATCAACCTCTCCTTCCCCCTTGATGGATCAAGGAGGAGACGTCTTCCCCAACCGTACGTGTGTTGAACGCGGAGGTGCCGTCCGTTCGGCGCTAGGATCATCGGTGATTTGGATCACGACGAGTACGACTCCATCAACCCCGTTCTCTTGAACGCTTCCGCTCGCGATCTACAAGGGTATGTAGATGCACTCTTCTCTCTCGTTGCTAGATGACTCCATAGATTGATCTTGGTGATACGTAGAAATTTTTTATTTTCTGCTACGTTCCCAACAGTGGCATCATGAGCTAGGTCTATGCGTAGTTTCTATGCACGAGTAGAACACAAGTTTGTTGTGGGCGTCGATATTGTCAATTTACTTGCCATTACTAGTCTTATCTTGATTCGGCGGCATCGTGGGATGAAGCGGCCCGGACCGACCTTACACGCACACTTACGTGAGACAGGTTCCACCGACTGACATGCACTAGTAGCATAAGGTGGCTAGCGGGTGTCTGTCTCTCCCACTTTAGTCGAATCAGATTTGATGAAAAGGGTCCTTATGAAGGGTAAATAGAAATTGGCATATCACGTTGTGGTTTTGGCGTAGGTAAGAAACGTTCTTGCTAGAAACCTATAGCAGCCACGTAAAAAAATTTGCAACAACAATTAGAGGACGTCTAACTTGTTTTTGCAGCATATGCCGTGTGATGTGATATGGCCAAAAGGATGTGATGAATGATATATATGTGATGTATGAGATTGATCATGTTCTTGTAATAGGAATCACGACTTGCATGTCGATGAGTATGACAACCGGCAGGAGCCATAGGAGTTGTCTTAATTTATTGTATGACCTGCGTGTCAATGAATACGCCATGTAATTACTTTACTTTATTGCTAAACCGTTAGCCATAGTAGTAGAAGTAATCGTTGGCGTGACAACATCATGAAGACACGATGATGGAGATCATGGTGTCATGCCGGTGACGATGATGATCATGGCATCCCGAAGATGGAGATTAAAAGGAGCAAAATGATATTGGCCATATCATGTCACTATTTGATTGCATGTGATGTTTATCATGTTTTTGCATCTTATTTGCTTAGAACAATGGTAGTAAATAAGATGATCCCTCATAATAATTTCAAGAAAGTGTTCCCCCTAACTGTGCACTGTTGCGAAGGTTCGTTGTTTCGAAGCACCACGTGATGATCGGGTGTGATAGATTCTAACGTTCGAATACAACGGGTGTAAGCCAGATTTACACACGCAATACACTTAGGTTGACTTGATGAGCCTAGCATGTACAAACATGGCCTCGGAACACGGAAGACCGAAAGGTCAAACATGTGTCGTATAGAAGATACGATCAACATGAAGATGTTCACTGATGATGACTAGTCTGTCTCACGTGATGATCGGACATGGCCTAGTTGACTCGGATCATGTATCACTCAGATGACTGGAGGGATGTCTATCTGAGTGGGAGTTCATTAAATAATTTGATTAGATGAACTTAATTATCATGAACTTAGTCTAAAATATTTGCAAAATGTCTTGTAGATCAAATGGCCCACGCTAATGTTGCCCTCAACTTCAACGCGTTCCTAGAGAAAACCAAGCTGAAAGATGATGGCAGCAACTATACGGACTGGGTCCGGAACTTGAGGATCATCCTCATAGCTGCCAAGAAAGCACATGTCCTAGATGCACCACTAGGTGAAGCACCCATTTTCCTAGCAACTCAAGACGTTATGAACGCCTGGCAGTCGCATAGTGATGATTACTCCCTGGTCCAGTGCGGCATGCTTTATAGCTTAGAACCGGGGCTCCAAAAGCGTTTTGAGCAGCACGGAGCATATGAGATGTTCCAAGAGCAGAAAATGGTTTTCCAAGATCATGCCCGGGTCGAGAGATATGAAGTCTCTGACAAGTTCTACAGTTGTAAGATGGAGGAGAATAGTTCTGTCAGCGAGCACATACTCAAAATGTCTGGGTTGCACAACCGCTTATCTCAGCTGGGAGTCAATCTCCCGGATGATGCGGTGGTTGACAGAATCCTTCAGTCGCTCCCACCTAGCTACAAGAGCTTTGTGATGAACTTCAATATGCAGGGGATGGAAAAGACCATTCTTGAGGTATATTCAATGCTGAAATCAGCGGAGGTGGAGATAAAAAAGGAACATCAAGTGTTGATGGTGAATAAAACCACTAAGTTTAAGAAAGGCAAGGGTAAGAAGAACTTCAAGAAGGACGGCAAGGAAGTTGCCGCGCCCGGTAAACCAGTTGCCGGGAAGAAGCCAAAGCATGGACCCAAACCTGGGACTGAGTGCTTTTATTGCAAGGGAAACGGTCACTAGAAGCGGAACTGCCCCAAGTACTTAGCGGACAAGAAGGCCGCAACACCAAAGGTATATGTGATATACATGTAATTGATGTGTACCTTACCAGTACTCGTAGTAGCTCCTGGGTATTTGATACCGGTGCAGTTGCTCATATTTGTAACTCAAAACAGGAGCTGCGGAATAAGCGGAGACTGGCGAAGGACGAGGTGACGATGCGCGTCGGGAATGGTTCCAAGGTCGATGTGATCGTCGTCGGCACACTACCTCTACATTTACCTACGGGATTATTTCTAAACCTCAATAATTGTTATTTAGTGCTAGCTTTGAGCATGAACATTGTATCTGTATCTCGTTTAATACGAGATGGCTACTCATTTAAATCCGAGAATAATGGTTGTTCCATTTATATGAGAGATATGTTTTATGGTCATGCCCCGCTGGTCAATGGGTTATTCTTAATGAATCTCGAACGTGATGTTACACATATTCATAGTGTGAATACCAAAATATGTAAGGTTGATAACGATAGTCCCACATACTTGTGGCACTGCCGCCTTGGTCACATTGGTGTCAAACGCATGAAGAAGCTCCATGCAGATGGACTTTTGGAGTCTCTTGATTACGAATTGTTTGACACATGCGAACCATGCCTCATGGGCAAATGACCAAGACTCCGTTCTCCGGAACAATGGAGCGAGCAACCAACTTATTGGAAATCATACATACTGATGTGTGCGGTCCAATGAGCGTTGAGGCTCGCGGAGGCTATCGTTATGTTCTCACTCTCATTGATGACTTAAGTAGATATGGGTATGTCTACTTGATGAAACACAAGTCTGAGACCTTTGAAAAGTTCAAGGAATTTCAGAATGAGGTAGAGAATCAACGTGACCGAAAGATAAAGTTCTTGCAATCAGATCGTGGGGGAGAATATTTAAGTCACGAATTTGGTACGCACTTAAGGAAATGTGGAATCGTTTCACAACTCACGCCGCCTGGAACACCTCAGCGTAACTGTGTGTCCGAACGTCGTAATCACACTCTGTTGGATATGGTACGATCTATGATGTCGCTCACCGATTTACCACTCTCATTTTGGGGCTATGCTTTAGAGACTACCGCATTCACTTTAAATAGGGCTCCGTCAAAATCCGTTGAGACGACACCGTATGAATTATGGTTTGGGAAGAAACCTAAGCTGTCGTTTCTAAAAGTTTGGGGCTGCAATGCTTATGTCAAGAAACTTCAACCTGAAAAGCTCGAACCCAAGTCGGAAAAGTGCGTCTTCATAGGATACCCTAAGGAAAACCATTGGGTATACCTTCTACCTCAGATCCGAAGGCAAGATATTTGTTGCCAAGAACGGGTCCTTTCTGGAGAAAGAGTTTCTCTCGAGAGAAGTAAGTGGGAGGAATGTAGAACTCGATGAAGTACTACCCCTTGAACCGGAAAGTAGCGCAGCTCAGGAAGATGTTCCTATGGTGCCTGCACCAACTAGAGAGGAAGTTAATGATCAAGGTACTTCAGATCAAGTTGCTACTGAACTTCGAAGGTCCACAAGGACACGTTCCACACCAGAATGGTATGGCAACCCTGTCCTGGAAGTCATGTTGTTAGACAACGGTGAACCTTCGAACTATGAAGAAGCGATGGCCGGGCCCAGATTCCAACAAATGGCTTGAAGCCATGCAATCCGAGATAGGATCCATGTATGAAAACAAAGTATGGACTTTGACAAAGTTGCCCGATGATCGGCGAGCGATAGAAAATAAATGGATCTTTAAGAAGAAGATGGACGCGGATGGTAATGTTACCATCTATAAAGCTCGACTTGTTGCTAAGGGTTATCGACAAGTTCAAGTGGTTGACTACGATGAGACCTTCTCACCCGTAGCGAAGCTTAAGTCCGTCCGAATCATGTTAGAAATTGCCGCATTCTACGATTATGAGATATGGCAAATGGACGTCAAAATGGCATTCCTTAACGGCTTTCTTAAGGAAGAATTGTATATAATGCAGCCGGAAGGTTTTGTCGATCCTAAGAATGCTAACAAGGTATGCAAGCTCCAGCGCTCCATCTGTGGGCTGGTGCAAGCATCTTGGAGTTGGAACATTCGCTTTGATGAAATGATCAAAGCGTTTGGGTTTATGCAGACTTATGGAGAAGCCTGCGTTTCAAGAAAGTGAGTGGGAGCTCTGTAGCATTTCTCATATTATATGTGGATGACATACTATTGATGGGAAATGATATAGAACTTTTGGACAGCATTAAGGCCTACTTGAATAAGTGTTTTTCAATGAAGGACCTTGGAGAAGCTGCTTACATATTAGGCATCAAGATCTATAGAGATAGATCGAGACGCCTCATAGGTCTTTCACAAAGCACATACCTTGATAAGATATTGAAGAAGTTCAATATGGATCAGTCCAAGAAGGGGTTCTTGCCTGTGTTGCAAGGTGTGAAATTGAGCTCGACTCAATATCCGACCACGGCAGAAGATAGAGAAAAGATGAGTGTCGTCCCCTATGCCTCGGCCATAGGGTCTATCATGTATGCCATGCTGTGTACCAGACCTGATGTAAACCTTGCCGTAAGTTTGGTAGGAAGGTACCAAAGTAATCCCGGCATGGAACACTGGACAGCGGTCAAGAATATCCTGAAGTACCTGAAAAGGACTAAGGATATGTTTCTCGTATTTGGAGGTGACGAAGAGCTCGTCGTAATGGGTTACGTCGATGCTAGCTTCGACACAGATCTGGATGACTCTAAGTCACAAACCGGATACGTGTATATTTTGAATGGTGGGGCAGTAAGCTGGTGCAGTCGCAAGCAAAGCGTCGTGGCGGGATCTACATGTGAAGCGGAATACATGGCAGCCTCGGAGGCAGCGCATGAAGCAATCTGGATGAAGGAGTTCATTACCGACCTAGGAGTTATTCCCAATGCGTCGGGGCCGATGACTCTATTCTGTGACAACACTGGAGCCATTGCCCTTGCCAAGGAGCCCAGGTTTCACAAGAAGACCAGGCACATCAAGCGTCGCTTCAACTCCATTCGTGAAAATGTTCAAGATGGAGACATAGATATTTGCAAAGTGCATACGGATCTGAATGTCGCAGATTCGTTGACTAAACCACTTCCGCGAGCAAAACATGATCAACACCAGAACTCTATGGGTGTTCGATTCATCACAGTGTAACTAGATTATTGACTCTAGTGCAAGTGGGAGACTGTTGGAAATATACCCTAGAGGCAATAATAAAATTATTATTATATTTCCTTGTTCATGATAATTGTCTATTGTTCATGCTATAATTATGTTATCCGGAAATCGTAACACATGTGTGAATACATAGACCACAACATGTCCCTAGTGAGCCTCTAGTTGACTAGCTCGTTGATCAATAGATGGTTACGGTTTCCTGACCATGGACATTGGATGTCATTGATAATGGGATCACATCATTAGCAAAATGATGTGATGGACAAGACCCAATCCTAAGCATAGCACAAGATCGTGTAGTTCGTTTGCTAGAGCTTTTCCAGTGTCAAGTATCATTTCCTTAGACCATGAGATCGTGTAATTCCTGGATACCGTAGGAGTGCTTTGGGTGTACCAAACGTCACAACGTAAGTGGGTGGCTATAAAGGTGCACTACGGGTATCTCTGAAAGTGTCTGTTGGGTTGGCATGAATCGAGACTGGGATTTGTCACTCCGTGTGACGGAGAGGTATCTCTAGGCCCACTCGGTAGGACATCATCATAATGAGCTCAATGTGATCAAGGAGTTGTTCACGGGATGATGTGTTACGGGAACGACTAAAGAGACTTGCCGGTAACGAGATTGAACAAGGTATCGGTATACCGACGATCAAATCTCGGGCAAGTATCGTATCGATAGACAAAGGGAATTGCATATGGGATTGATTGAATCCTCGACATTGTGGTTCATCCGATGAGATCATCGAGGAGCATGTGGGAGCCAACATGGGTATCCAGATCCCGCTGTTGGTTTTTGACCGGAGAGTCGTCTCGGTCATGTCTGCGTGTCTCCCGAACCCATAGGGTCTACACACTTAAGGTTCGGTGACGCTAGGGTTGTAGAGTTATTAGTATGCGGTAATCCAAAAGTTGTTCGGAGTCCCGGATGAGATCCCGGACGTCACGAGGAGCTCCGGAATGATCCAGAGGTGAAGATTTATATATGGGAAGTCCTGTTTTGGCTATCGGGAAACTTTCGGGGGTAATCGGTATTGTACCGGGACCACCGGAAGGGTCCCGGAGGTCCACCGGGTGGGGCCACCTATCCCGGAGGGCCCCATGGGCTGAAGTGGGAAAGGGAACCAGCCCCTGGTGGGCTGGTGCGCCCCCCTTGGGCCTCCCCTGCGCCTAGGGTTGGAAACCCTAGGGGTAGGGGGGCGCCCCACTTGACTTGGGGGGCAAGTCCCCCCCTTTGGTCGCCGCCCCCTTGAGATTGGATCTCTAGGGGGCCGGCGCCCTCCCCAGGGTCCCTATATAAAGAGGGGGGATGGGAGGGCTGCGCACCCTAGCCCCTGGCACCTCCCTCTCCCCTCGTAACACCTCTCCCTCTCGCTGAGCTTGGTGAAGCCCTGCCGAGATCACCGCTGCTTCCACCACCACGCCGTCGTGCTGCTGGATCTCCATCAACCTCTTCTTCCCCCTTGCTGGATCAATAAGGAGGAGACGTCTTCCCCAACCGTACGTGTGTTGAACGCGGAGGTGCCGTCCGTTCGGCGCTAGGATCATCGGTGATTTGGATCACGACGAGTACGACTCCATCAACCCCGTTCTCTTGAACGCTTCCGCTCGCGATCTACAAGGGTATGTAGATGCACTCTTCTCTCTCGTTGCTAGATGACTCCATAGATTGATCTTGGTGATGCGTAGAAATTTTTTATTTTCTGCTACGTTCCCCAACACAGTTTGCATCACCTCGGCCCACGCGCAGGCAGCACCACCCGTAGTTGGTTGCACCATGTGCCCCCCACCCATCAACCTTGCACCGCCACCTTTGTCGCCGTCATCACGCTCACCATCCCGGTGGCCAGCGAGGGAGCCAACAACAAGCGCCCGGGATGGGCTCTAATTAGCGTCATGGGCGCAGGATTCCCAGCTTGGACAGCCCGTTTCCGGCGGTGCGTGGCACACTATCGCTCCTTGCAGCATGCCCCTCGATTGTCGTTGTGTGCCAGAGCTAGGGAGGGGCCATTGGGGGCGGCCGGACAGAGCGTTGTGGTGGGAGAGCAGATGAGAAGGACTGAAGCAAACGACTTACACTCGGAGAGGATGAGGTTTGAGGGGGAGCGGCGTGTGGAACCCAACCAAGACTCGTGGCTTGTGTAACGAACTAGTTGAGTGAGCTTGCGTGAGGCAACCCGCGTCTGGCTTCGGCCGGTCGGCCGATTCACATCCTTTTGTATGTTCTAAATAGTGTGCCATAGTGATTACAGAGGTCTGCCGCTAAGATAAAACAAGATATGCCATTTAAAACTATGCATTTAATAAATTAATATTTCAGTTAGCCAAAAGAGTTGTGGGGAAAGAAATCATGGAACATTTATTTTATATGAAGAAACAAAATCCGGTAACTTGTTTTGCTCTGTCCCTACTCCCGATCTATAGAATTTTTTCAAAGATGCAGGTGCCCCAAAGACATATTAATTTAGGATCAATATATTTCCATGTTGCCATACAATAAGAGGTGCATGGTCCATCCATCCATCTATCTATCTATCTATCTATCTATCTATCTATCTATCTTCTATACCTATACTAATTAGACACTTTCTAGAAATTCCCACATTAATTAGTAATTAGGAACCGTTAATCCGGTGGGACCGAATTATAACGGTGTAGATTAACCTGCGTAACTCCATGCTAAAATAATGTTCAGCTCGGCCAAAAAACAACTCTTATGCTGAAAAAAAGACAGGCATAACGTACATGTAACAAAGACTCTGCCCAGTTCCAATCTATATACCTATACCAATTATGGACTTCCTAGAAATTCACATGTTAATCAGTAATTAGAAACTGTTAATCCAGTGGGACCAAGTAATAACGGTGTGGATCCTTTGATATGATAAAAAAAAATATTTTTTAATCTTGCTACAAAGAATAGAGAAGTTTTCCTATCGTATGGATCCCCATATCACGAGTCCAACTGTTTTTCGATCGTATTCGTACATATATCCCGAGTCCAACTCCTATTAACCCTCTTTCTTCCTCCCTCCCCCCCTCTCTCTCTCTCTCTCTCCTAAAACCGTGCCGCCGCCGTTTGTTCCCGTGGTGACCTGATCGACACATCAAGGCCTCCTTCCTCTGCGTTCTCTTCTCTCTATACTGCGCTACTCCCCGCCTCCTCTGATGCGGGAGGATTTCACTATGAAAGCTGCGTTCCCAGATCAAGGGCGCCACTCCTGGTCAAGCTACAGGCAACCTTTCTTCGTGGAATCCTTGGCTGTTAGTATTGGAACCGGTTCACCTGTTCTTTCTCTCTGGTATGGGCGTCTTCCCTGATATTTTGCGTGTATTCAGCCAAGATTAATGATCTTACCTAGCTTGCCTTTCTACCTTTGCTAATCCCATCAATTAGCTGATTATGTTTCAATCTGCTCTGGCTTGCTTAATTATGGATGCACATGTGTAGAAGAAGCTCTACCATGTGGCTGTTGGTCAACGGAGATGTGGACTACCGTTCTGCTGGGTGCAGTCGTCGGTGGCAGCTTCAACCTTAGTAAGTAAACTTTAACTCTCTCTCTCTCTCCATCTTTTTTCGTCTATTATCTACATATATGGCCCACCAAGATCATGCATCAACGCAGCAGTTCTTCATCTATTTCGATCTTCATGTGTCAAGTGTCACAAGTAACCCAATCTGTCTGTTTATACATGCCTCTGTATTGTTTCGCCGCTGGCGCATCCATATTGATTCGTCTAATCTGGCCTTCATGTCTCAAGTGCCTAACTGCCTATACAGTGGCCATCCAAGAATCCATCAAAACCACATTCCCGTTCCTTCAAGACTGATGGTGCTGAATTGATAAGTCAATCAGCAGGTGGAACTATTTAGGAAAGTTATGATATATATCATGTAATTTGACCAAATCAAATAGTGTAATCGTGCAAAGCTTGGACGAGAAAACAACTTGATCACTTTGTAATCAACGTTATTTTTTACTTATTTTCTTGAAATTTTCTCTAGTATACATGGACTGCGGCATCAGATTAGCTGACCAGTGAGCTACCATTGGCCGATCACTGGAGTTGAAAAAATTCCCACGCCACGCAGATTTGTCCACATGCTGGCTAACTTGTTTTTTATGCCTTTGTTTAGTGCAGGTTCCAAGAAATCAGAGGCTCCTTTTTCAAAACGAATACACAGAGAAATCAGAGGCTACTTTTCCAGATTGATTCCAAGAAAATGCAAAGTTGTGTAGTAATTTGTTTAGAGGCTCCTTTTTCAGATCGGTTCCAAGAGAGTGATGTAGTAATAATGGTTGTACTACTTGTTGAGCTATATATGTAAATATGTATTTTTGGTATCTGAACATTGCCGTGATTGTAATGAGTTTGGGTTGTTTTGTGAAAATTAAATTTGATTTATGGCCTTGTTTGAATATTAGGTGTGAAATTTATATATACCAGAAATATCTAACAGTTATCTCCACCTGATGTGGGTTAAGAAGAAAAACACAAAAACAATTGTCTAGTAGTGTCCACGTAGGCTGCCACGTCATTCCAACTGGTCTAAGCAAAAATCCAACATGGCATACGTCCATGACGGCTTGTTCCGTCACAGAAGATTGGGCCTGGGCGGGCTTGGCACAGATCCATGACGGCCAAGAGCTGTCATGGAAGCTACCATACCAAATTATGACGCGATATACATGACGGATTTCAAATCCGTCATGGAAGGGCACCCATGACGGTTTTTCATTGATCGGTGACGGACTAGAACTGTCATGTATTAACAGGATTCTTGTAGTGTACTTATTTTGTTAATCAGATTTGTAGCACCCGATATGTTTAGGCAGTAGACTTATTGGTCCAGAGAAGGATTCCCATGATTCACCAAAAAATTGTTGTACTAGGGAGTTTGCTTGTTCTGATAGAAATAGTAGTAAGGTGTGTATTTGTACGTATAACATGTTTGGTTAGAGAGAGACTTGGATATTTCTCCATCCATATTTTATTTGTTCTGATGTAGACATGCAAACAAGCCAAAAATGATCTCTATGGAATGATGTTCCTGACAAGAGATGGGGCTTTGTTCCTATATTACGATTTTTGGGACCCTACATTCTTTTATATATAGCATTTATGCTTTACGAGCTGCATTTATAAATGGCTTATATCAGTGATATTAGCTATGTGTGTGGACGGATATACATATGTGTGAGATAATTTGGGGTTGATAGGAAATCATTATTTTGATGTTTTGTTAATTGAAGTTTGATCTTATGTTCTAACTGCAGCTCTATGCTGCATTCTTTTATCTGTAGCATTTACGATTAGGAAATCATTATTTAGAACCATGGTTTCTTAGGTCAGATTAATTTGTGCAACACTACAGATCAATTCCTAATATTATTCAAGCAATCTTAACTTCAGGACACCACTATGCTTCCATATGCAATCTAATGACTTTTTTCTGGTGTATATGGAAGGTGGGAAATGACAAACATTTTGGAATAAAATAGGGACATCCAAATCAGGTGCATCAAGCTTCTCAAGTTATAATGAAAGGGCTTCAGGTAGAGTCCAAAGTTACAGGTTTTATCGGTCCACCATTCTGACAGATAATCAGGTACTTGCAAGAGCTGCAGATTCTGTCGAATTTCAAACCGGGACATTGTGAAATCCATTTACAGATAGTAGAATACTTCAATGTTTGCAGGTCTCTTATGTTAAAGATAATCACATCAAAAGAGATTTGAATGGTGTTGCTCATTACTGTACCACATACTATATTAGCTGATGTTGTACTATACTGTATTAGCTCATCTCATAGGAGTATCCAATGTCGAGTGTTGCTCGCTTTGAGCAACTTTGTAATCTATGGATTTCGTATCCTTGATGAAAGATGCTATGAAAGTTCAATGAATAGCGCCCTCGGGCGCTCCTTCTGTAAAAGAAAATTGCATGGCGTATGTAGTAGAGTGAGACAACAAAACAATGGCATAGAAGCCACATGAAGAGTCAAGGGGCAATGATATGATGATTGATGTATAGACAAAGAAGGCGATGAACGACATGTTCAATGGAGAAGAGAGACTAGAGTGGTGCATGGTGTTTGTTGAAATACATAGAAGATACTTGTGTTTGTGTTGTGGTTGAACATTGAGTGCAATGTGTTTGTTCGTGGGGAATAAAATGAGCATTGTTTACAAATTCATTTGTTGGCCCGTGGCAATGCACGGGCAATCTACTAGTGTATTAATATTATCCAAAGCGAGAGTCCATCTCTTGCTAAAAAATGTGGGAGTCCATCTCACATATGTTTAACATAATCTCTCCTAATTTTTCTAGGCTCTTCAATACTATTCACTTTTATTGATATGTGGCAATACCGGCCAAAAAAAAATAAACCTATAATACTTTTATCCTTTTATATCAAAAAGTTAGTATAAATATGTAATTACCTTTTAAATAAACCTATAATTTTTATTCATGATGATATCGTATTGAAATTTTATTTCCCATAGCTATTTTACCCTATTTATTTTTGTTTGTCCGGTATAAAATAGTAGCCACCGTTTCTCCCTCCCAAGAAAGATATGACACCCACCTCGTTCGAAAAACACGAAGAGGTGATTGAGGCGATTGTGTGGCGATCGTCTCGACAGCTAGGGTTAGGGTTTCTCGAGCTGTGGTGGTGAGGATCTTGGCGGCACGTGAGGGGGCGAAGACGTCTCCAAGCATGCTTTGAGCTGGTGTGGGAACTCTCTCCGACCAAAGAACCATGGCAGAGAGGAAGAAGGAAGGAGATGCAATGGCGAGCGGCGTGACGGCTGCTCCTGGAAAGGTGGCGGGGGCCAGGGCGAATACCCCAAGAATGGCCTCTACGCCGCGTCCGGCGGCACAGAAGGAGGCGATCGACCCAGCGATGAGGACGCCACTGGACTCCCATAGCAGGAACGCATCCGTGTCCCCAGGCTTGACGGCTCGTCTCGGGGGCTTAGTGCTAACGGAGGAGGCAAAAGGTTTTATCTTCAAGGAATCTGATCAGGAGCAAGGGCGGCCGGCGAGGTGGTCGGCAATAGGTAAAGCGTTCACGCCCAGACCGATGAACAAGAGCGTGCTAGAGACACTAGTAGAAAAATGGTCAATCGTGAAGCACATTAGTGCCGGTTTGTATTTGAGCCGGCACTAATGTATACATTAGTGCCGGTTCCAACGGCTAGCCGGGCCGCTTTCATTAGTACCGGTTCGTGGCTAACCTTTAGCACCGGTTCGTGCCACGAACCGGTACTAATGAGAGTGGTGGCAGGATGTTGCCAGAGTGGGGCCCCTCCAGCACCTTTAGTACCGGTTCGTGCCACGAACCGGTACTAATGAGAGTGGTGGCAGGATGTTGCCAGAGTGGGGCCCCTCCAGCACCTTTAGTACCGGTTCGTGCCACGAACCGGTACTAAAGGTCGTCCTATATAAACCCTTCGTCCACCAGCACTCTGTTCTTCCCCCTTTCCCCTCTCCGGTCCTCTCCTCTGTTCTTCCCTTCTTCCTCTCGAGTTCATCACAAAATTTGCCCAAAATTTGTCAAGATTTGAAGGCCCTCATCCATTCAAATGATCACAAAGGTTAGCAACTTTGTCCTTTCATCTCTCATTGCTAGATTAGCTCTTGCATTGGTTTATATAGTGATTAATTTGTGAGTTTAGTAATTTGGGAGGATATATATATATATATATGTGCTAGTATTTGATTTATATGCAATTTGAGGTCAAAAATAACACTTAGTTTGCATATGTAGGTGTGGTTTACTTAGTGCCTTCTAAATCTCCATCGTAGCCACCGTCGATCGCCCGCACCGTCCCGTCGCCGGCACCACCTTGTGGTGAGCCTCTTGTTCATGAAATTTTATATAAAAATTGATGTTTGTGATTTGGATATATGGTTACTCGTATAATTATCTTACCCGTATGTTGTTTGTTATACATATAGTGCCATGGTTTTGATATCCGTCCCCGTCGGCCCTAGTCCTTGTTATGATTCGGATGTGGTATGTATATTCTCTTTTAAAACTAGTTGCATTTCGTGTTTATGACAAATTATGCCCATCAAGTTGACATAGAAATTTTTTCTAGGAGGTATCTGAACCTGAAATTCCAACCGACCCTATTGCCGAGAGGTTAAATTTAGTTGAAAGAGAAAACGAGTACTTGAAAGAAAAATTGAAAAGAATTGAGGGGGAGAAGATGGAATTGGAGTTGCATGTTGCCGATGTCGTCGATGATCACAAGATCAAGATGGAGAAAATGCGCTTGAAGATTAGAAAGATTAGAAAATATGCCATCGATAGTGAGGCTTGGTATCATTATGCTGTTGGATCCATTGTTACCTTAGTTGCGATCTTGATCGTATTTGTTGTTGCATTTAAATGCTTTAGCTAGAGAGTTATTTGTTTGTTGCATTTAAGTGTTGTATGAACTTTATGTATGAACTTGTATTAATTTGGTCTATTCGGTGTTGTGTAATGAAGATGAGCCGGAAATGGATGTACGATGACCGATGCTCTCCCCAGTTCGTTGAGGGCGTGCGTACTTTTCTGCTTGTGGCTGAGGCAAACAAGCGGGCGGATGGTTTTATGCCTTGTCCATGTGCTCGCTGTAAGAATGGTCACAATTACTCTACGTCAAGAACCATTCACGTCCACCTGTTTAAGACCGGTTTCATGCCCCATTATAATGTTTGGAACAAGCACGGAGAAAGAGGGGTTATGATGGAAGACAATGAAGAAGAAGAGGACGACGACAACTATCCTGGCCATGGGTTCCCTAAATACGATGATACAACAATGGGGGAAGAAGCTGAGCCGGTAATGCGGGAAGAAGCTGAGCCGGCAATGCGGGAAGAAGCTGAAGAAGAGGCATCAGATGAGCCCGTTGATGATCTAGGTCGGGCCATTGCCGATGCAAAGAGAAACTGCGCAAGTGATTTGGAGAAGAAGAAGTTGCAACGCATGTTAGAGGATCACAAAAAATTGTTGTACCCGAATTGCGTAGGTGACAAGAAAAAGCTGGGCACCACACTGGAATTGCTGCAATGGAAGGCAGAGAATGGTGTATCTGACAAGGGATTTGGAAAGTTGTTGGTAATGATACTTCCAGAGGACAACGAATTGCCCGAGAGTACGTACGAAGCAAAGAAGGTTGTCTGCCCTCTAGGGTTAGAGGTGCAGAAGATACATGCATGCCCTAATGATTGCATCCTCTACCGCGGTGAGTACGAGGATTTGAACGCTTGCCCGGTATGTGGTGCATTGCGCTATAAGATCTGCCGCGATGACCCTGGTGATGTCGAGGGCCGGCGCCCCAGGAAGAAGATTCCTGCCAAGGTGATGTGGTATGCTCCTATAATACCACGGTTGAAACGTTTGTTCCAAAACAAAGAGCATGCCAAGGCGATGCGATGGCACAGAGAAGACCGTAAGAAAGACGGAAAGTTGAGAGTACCCGCTGACGGGTCGCAGTGGAGAAAAATCGAAAGAAAGTACGGGAAGGAGTTTGCAGATGACGCAAGGAGCGTATGGTTTGGTCTAAGCGCAGATGGCATTAATCCTTTTGGGGAGCAGAGCAGCAACCATAGCACCTGGCCTGTGACTCTATGTTTGTATAACCTTCCTCCTTGGTTGTGCATGAAGCGGAAGTCCATTATGATGCCAGTGCTCATCCAAGGCCCTAAGCAACCCGGCAATGACATTGATGTGTACCTAAGGCCATTAGTTGAAGAACTCTTACAACTATGGAATGGAACAGGTGTACGTGCGTGGGATGAGCACATGGGGGAAGAATTTGACCTAAAGGCGTTGTTGTTCGTGACCATCAATGATTGGCCTGCTCTCAGTAACTTTTCAGGACAGACAAACAAGGGATACCGCGCATGCACGCACTGTTTGGATGATACCGACAGTATATATTTGGCTGTTTGTACCTGGGACATCGTCGATTTCTTCCGAGCAGGCATCCCGTAAGAAAGAAAGGCAAGCATTTCAAAGGTGAGGCAGATCACCGGACGAAGCCTCGCCACCGTACTGGTGCTGATGTACATGATATGGCCAAGGATTTGAAGGTGGTCTTTGGAAAGGGTCCTGGTGGACAACCTGTTCCGAATGACGCTGACGGACGCGCACCCATGTGGAAGAAGAAATCTATATTTTGGGACCTGCCCTATTGGAAAGACCTCGAGGTCCGCTCCGCAATCGACGTGATGCACGTGACGAAGAATCTTTGTGTGACCCTGCTTGGCTTCTTGGGCATGTATGGGAAGACAAAAGATACACCTGAGGCACGGGAGGACCAGCAACGTATGCACGGAAAAGACGGCATACATCAGGGTCATGCAAGCTACGCTCTTACCAAAGAAGAGAAGGAAATCTTCTTTGAATGCCTGCTCAGTATTAAGGTACCATCTGGCTTCTCGTCGAATATAAAGGGAATAATAAACATGGCAGAGAAAAAGTTCCAGAACCTAAAGTCTCATGACTGCCACGTGATTATGATGCAACTGCTTCTGGTTGCATTGAGGGTGCTTCTACCGGAAAACGTTCGATTAGCCATTGTGAAGCTATGTGCATTTCTCAATGCAATCTCTCAGAAGGTAATCGATCCAGAAATCATACCAAGGTTACAGAATGATTTGGTGCAATGTCTTGCCAGTTTCGAGTTGGTGTTCCCACCATCCTTCTTCAACATCATGACGCACGTCCTAGTTCACCTATGCGAAGAGATTAACGTTTTGGGTCCTGTATTTCTACACAATATGTTCCCCTTTGAGAGGTTCATGGGAGTCTTAAAGAAATATGTTCATAACCGTGCTAGGCCAGAAGGAAGCATCTCCAAGGGCCGTCAAAATGAGGAGGTCATTGAGTTTTGTATTGACTTTATTCCTGACCTTAAGCTGATTGGTGTTCCTGAATCGCGGCATAAGGGCAGACTGGATGGAAAAGGCACGCTAGGAGGGGAACAAATAATATGTATGGACGGACATTCTCTCACTGAAGCACACTACACAGTACTACAGAATTCCGCCTTGGTGGCTCCGTATATGGATGAACACAAGAATTTGCTACGCTCCAAACACCCGGAGCGGTCTGATGACTGGATTACACGTGAACAAACCAGGAGTTTCGCCAGCTGGTTGCAAGCACGTACCATGCATGACACCTCTATTGAAGATGACCTGTACTTGCTGTCCCAGTTACCATCTTCGAATATAATGACTTTCAAAGGGTACGAGATAAATGGTAATACATTTTACACGATCGCCCAAGATAAGAAGAGCACCAACCAAAACAGTGGTGTCCGCTTTGATGCAGAAACCAAGACGGGAAAGGAAACATATTATGGTTATATACAGGACATATGGGAACTTGACTATCGACGTGGTTTGAAGGTCCCTTTGTTTCGGTGCAAATGGGTCAATATGACACGAGGCGGGGTAACGGAAGACCCGCAGTACGGAATGACAACAGTGGATCACAACAATCTTGCGTATGCAGACGAACCATTCGTCCTAGCCAATGATGTGGCACAGGTTTTCTATGTGAAGGACATGTCTACCAAGCCAAGAAAAAGAAAAGATAAGGAAGCGAATGCATCGTACGATGAGTCAAAGCGGCACATAGTTCTTTCTGGGAAGAGAAACATCGTGGGAGTGGAGGACAAGACAGACAAGTCAGAAGATTATGAAAAGTTTGATGAAATTGCTCCATTCACAGTGAATATTGACCCGAGCATCCCGTTAAATGATGAAGATTTTCCATGGCTACGACGCAAAGGGACACGCGCGAAGAAAAAGTTTCACACCCAAAGATCTGGGATGTGATCGGCTTAGCTATCATCACTTTCTTCTGTGTTTCACACCCAGGAGGGAATCTCTGTAATAGTTAGGGTAGCTAGTTATGTGTTTTGGCATTTGAAACGCGAAGAAATTTTATGTGCAAGCAAATTCTTTCATGCATTTATTGATTTTTTCAGCTAAATGACCCTGAAATTGAAAAGCATTTCAAATGAACTCAGAAAAGGATGAAAGTTGGCATGGTATCATAATTTCACCCACATAGCATGTGCAAAAAAGTAGAGAGGGTTACCGCAAAAACTGGATACAATTCGTGTACAAAATGGACAATCTGTTTCGAAGTATCAGGGTTTCGGACGAAAACTCATCCGTTACAAAGGCATTTCATTTTTAAATAACTTAAGCATTACCAAATTGAATATAATGATAAAACACACTAATATTAAACATAATAAAAAAGAATCACTGGAAAATGTATTTTTAAAGTTAAGTTATTCACAAACTAGTGATTCACAGAAATTTCAAATAATTCAAAATTTAAACTATTCAAATTTAAAAACTACCGACACTAACTGAAAGTTTCTAAAAACTATCAAAAATATTCACAAAGAAACTCTAAATACAGCAAAAAAACAACTAAAAATAAATAAAACAAAATAAATAAAGCAGAAAAGAAAAAACTAAATGAAAAAAGCCCACCTACCGGGCCACAGCGGCCTGCATACGACTAGAAACCCAACCTGTTGTTGGGCCAGGATGCAGGCCCGCAAGCCCAATAGGCCCCACAGGGCAGAGTAGCAGAGGTAGGCCCAGAAGGCCTGCTTTAGAGAGGAGCTCGAGACAGCAGCGGCGGCGGGGCTTATAAGCAGGTGTGAGCGCCCTTCGGCTAGCGAGGTGGGACTAAACTTCTGCGCCCCTCGCCTGGCAGCGCACCCCCTTTAGTACCGGGTCGTGGCACCAACCGGTACTAAAGGGGGGGCCTTTAGTACCGGTTGGAGCCAGGAACCGGTACTAAAGGGGGGTGCTCCCCCCCCGCTTGGCCTGGCCAAAACAGGCCTTTAGTACCGGTTGGTGGCTCCAACCGGTACTAAAGGTGTCCCCTATATAAGAAACACTTTGAAAATTTTCTGTTTCTCATCTCCCACTTCTCTCTGCCGCCGCCCCGTCCCGCGCCGTCGCCGCCCCCGTCGCACCGTCCCCGTCGACTCCGCGACGCCCCCGTCCTCGTCGCGTCATCCCCGTCGACTCCGCAGCACCCCCGTCGCCGTCCCGGTCGCCGATCCCCTCGCTTCGCCGTCGCCGTCGCCTTTGGATCGACCTCGCCGTCGCCGTCGCCGTCGCCGTCGCCTCGACCTTGCCCGCGCGCGCTGTGAGCCCCTCCCCCGGCCCCTCTCCTCCCTCCAATCGATCGTAGCGCACACCGGCGCCGGCGCCGGCGCCGGCGCCGACCGTGCGCACACACACGCGCGCGCACACACAGACACTACATGCACACACACACACACACACACACTACACACACACTAGACACACACACACACAGACACTATTTGACACAATTTTTTTGTTTTTAGCTTTTAGTTTTTTCTGTTTTTCTGTTTTTCATACAAAGTTTTAGATGAATTAATTAATTAGATTAGATTAATGTCAAATAGTATGTAGAAATGTTAGTTATAATATATATAATGTCAAATGTTATAGAAATGTTAGTTATATAGAAATGTTAGAAATTTTGGAAATGTTAGTTTTAGCTAGCTAGATGAATTAGATTAATTTCAAATTGTTAGACGATGATCGATGTTTTTTTAGTTTCTTATATTTTTAGTTATAAAATTTAGAATTTGCATATATGAAATCATCACAATCCATCATTTAAAAAATGTTACTTTACTTTTGCGGCATATAGTATTTTGTTGTCGACGATGCCCGGCCCGCATCCTCGCCGTCGACACGTCCGCGACGACGTCCTGCTTCAGAGGACCCATGTCCGGGACTGGGCTCCGCCGGGCTGGCACTGGGAGGTGCTACCTTCAGGGGGCGCGACGCTTGGTGAGGAACCCGGCCCCGGGTCCCGTCGTCAACCCTCATCTCCTTTGGTGGCATTCACGTGGGCCACTTTCGGTGCGGAGGGAGCCGGCCCCGCCGGAGGTGGTACGTCGCCGTGTCAGGGAGGAGGACGAGCACGTCCATCGCTACATGGCTGCTATGGACGTCAGGTTCTCCAATACCTGGCAGGTTCTTTGGAGAGATCACCCGAGCTATGATCCAGTGATGGTTCCTTCTCTTTGGGTGTCCACCGCCAGCACCTCAGGAACCGCGAGTGGCCTAGATTACTCTATACTATTCGATCTTTATTAGCTTGCTAGCTAGCTAGCTAGTGATGTATTCAATATTATATCTATTATTCGAGATGATGTATTCGAGATTATATCTATTATTCGAGACGATGTATTCGAGATTATATCTATTATTCGAGATTATACTAAATTGTTTTATATTTCTTTTGGCATAGTTAAATAAAAGCTATGGCGGACAATACCGACAGAGATAGAGAACAGACCATGCTCGATATCATACGCGGGCCAGATGATGATCAGAATGAAGAAGATTTTGACGGCTCCGAATTTCTAAACAACACCGGAGAGGGTGATATGATATTCGATCGCGACGACCGAGAAGATGAAGTCATGAACTACGACGAAGAACATGTTGATCCTGAAACAACAAACACCGGCGAGGTATATATATTTATATAAGCAGGAATCTGGTGATCGTCGCATGTTTTAAATGAGTTGAAGATATATTAACGAATCGATCTTTCTTCTTTCAGCCATCCGGATCGAGCAAATCTTCAGGCAAAAGGACGAAACGAGGCCCGAACAAAAAGTTGAAGGAGGGCGTAAAGTACAATATCGAGGCAATCAGACCTAATGGCGAACCATTAGCGCCTAAGAAGATTGCGGACAAGTTCGTTCGTCAGTGCAGAGTTATTGTGAAGGACCAACTCCCGATCTCCCTTCAAGAATGGAGAAAGCCAGCAAATCCACGTCCAGATGTTACTTTTGTCGACGAGAAGCAAAAAAATCTGCTTTGGGATACTCTCATGGAACATTTCACCTTACCAGATAATTTCACAGAAGCAGACGTGCGGAAAGTCAAGGACGCTGCTTTTAGGAAGATGGCGGTTGCATTCAAGAACCACAAGAGAATGACGTGGGAGAAGTACGTCAAGGGAGGAAGGAAGACTCCAGTATTCGAGGGGATACTAGAGAATCAAAGTGCTCATTGGGACGATTTCGTGAAATTCAAGGATTCAGAATTAGCTAAGGAACGGTCAGGAATAAACAAGGCCAATGCCGAAAAAAAGGATAAGTTCCATAAGCTGGGGCCAGGTGGCTACGCGGTGGCAATGCCTAAGTGGGATAAGTCTGAGAAAGAGATGGAGGATGCAGGTGTCACTCCGGTTAGTAAGAGCTGGCCCCCCAGGTGCAGGACTTGGTTCTATGTGCATGGGGGGGAGTTGGACCCGAAGACAGGCAATGTTTCGACGAAGGCATGTCTGAACGGAGCCGACGATGCGCTACTTGTTGCAATAGAAGAGGCTCGATCGGGGGTGTTCCAGCCCAACAGAGAGAACGACGAGCTTAAGCGTGCCCTGGGAAATCCTGAACACCCGGGAAGAACACGAGGCAAGGGCGCTATTCCGTGGTATGAGGGGTTTTCGGACTGGAACGCCGACTACAGAACCCGTGCGAGAAAGAAAATTGCGGAGGAGAAGAAGAGGAAGATGGAGGAGGAGCAAAGGAAGCTCGACTATGAACGCCTTCAAGGCCTAGAAGCAAGTCAAGCGGAATTGGCAGCTAAATTCCAGCGGCAGCAGGAGCAGATCGACTCACTTAGCCAGCAAAGGGGGTCTCAGCAGCTGCAGCAGCTAGCGGATGATCCAGCATTGGATACCACCGCCCCATCCATGCCGAGAAGCAGCGTGGGTTCCGCCCCGAGCGACGCAGTAGTGCTGGATAGATACCCCGTGGATGACATCACGGAGAACACTAACTGCGAGCTACACTTCAAAATTAAGAACATATCCATGAAGGTGGCGGACGCCGTTGCTTTTTCAAATTCCCCCGAGGCAACCTTCCATTGCAACCCGATTCCAGCGGGCTATGCTCATGTCTTGGTTGATGAGGTGGCGGACCAATATTCAGGGCTAGAGCTTGACATTCCCGGAGGTGATGAGGAGCACACACTCGGAGATGCCAAACATCGTATCATCCTATGGAGAAAGGATTGCATCATTTTTCGAAGGCCACCGACACCGCGTCACCCGACTCCTCGTCGAAGTCCGCCACCGAGTCAGCAGACTCCCGCTCCTCCAAGTCCACCAACGCGTGAGGCCACTCCTCCTCCTCCAAGTCCGGCAAAGTGTCAAGCCACTCCTCCTCCAAGTCCGGCACAGCTTCAGGCCACTCCTCCTCGTCCAACTCAGCCCCGTCAGCCGTCTCCGCCACCTCAGCAATCGCAGAAGAGACACCCCGCAGCTATGGTGCGTAGCGGTATCAGTCGAGGTCATAGTACAGGAAGTACAGGAGGAGGCAAGCGATATAAATATGGTCCAAACCTCACTACTCCTCTTCCTGTGAGGGCTTACGACAGGACCGAGGAGCAAACCAATGCCATAGTGCGGGCAGAAGTCGACGCCCATTTTGGACCGAAACCGCCACCGCCGCCAAGGGAGAAAGTGCCTGTGGAAGTAGTTGACCACTTCATTCGTATGGCTCAACCACCAGCTCCTAAGCCTGTTGACACAGACTATGAGCGCCACATCAGGAAGTTACATCGACAACGTCTACAGAAGGAGGCGAGCTCGAGCTCGAGCAAACAACAAGCAGCTGTCGAAAAATGCGGGAAAACCGTTGCCCAGCTAGGAGAATAGGCGGTGCAATCGACCCCCCTGCTTGTTGTGCCGACAACACGTGACAGTACGCGCGCCCAATATTATTGTGGCCAAACAGTTTACGTTCCCGAGGTGGGCGATGTGGTAATAACCCAGGAGCATATAATGCAGGCTGAAGAACTCAAGATCACTGTTGGACAACTCCTCGAGATCGAGGACATGCCTGTGATTACAGAGGAGGAAATAAAACGGAAATATGTCCGGGGCCAACCTTTGGTCAAGCCAGAAGATGTCAAGAAGCTCCCAACGAGAATGTATGAATTGCATCAATGGTACATGGACATTACCAAGAGATCCGACCGAGAGTCCCTCATGGTGTATGTCAAGAAGGATCATTACTACCATGAGAAAGCTGTGGCCGTTGAGTATTCTGAACTGTTTCAGTTATACAATCAAGACGCACTCGACAAATCTATCGTCAGTTGCTATTGTCTGTAAGTGATTTCTTTCTGTAATTAATTTAAGTCTCAAGCTAGCTGTAGTGATCTTTTTGATCAATCATTACCTGTAATTATCCTCACTATATTCTTTTCTGTGGTATTATGCAGGATGAAGATGTATGAAATGAGAAAAGGTGGACGCTATGGCATTGGGTTCATTGACCCAAACACCGTTAATCAATACACATGGAAAATGAGCAAGTATTATGAAAAGTAGGTAGAGGACAGCATGGTAGAGTTCTTGAAGGGCCTCAAATACAATGAAGATATACTACTTCCTTACAACTTCGAGTGAGTCACACTTTCTTGTACTACAAATTCTCTGTTTTTGCCTACTAGCTAGCTACATGTTTTTGCTTACATATGCCCGCTTAATTAAGACATGCAAACGTGTGTGCATGCAGATTTCACTGGATCTTGTGTATCATTAAAGTTGACGCCGGAACAGTTGAAATACTGGACTCGCTACTCAAAGCAAATAGTGACTACAACATCTTGTATGGGATAGTCAACAGGTAATTTCAATCATTATTAACTATATATCTCGGCCTATTTAGTTCGTCATTTCATGATATGAACTATTTAATAACCCCTTTATTCATTTTCTTTGTCGGCGGGCAGGGCTTTGGGCAAGGTTCATCAGCGTCACGGAAGGCGAATGGAAACACAGCTGAAATGGTTTCGATCCAAGGTAAGTAATTAAGTAGTACTAGCTAGCTAGCTAGCTGCCATCTCTTTAATTATCATGCTTGATTAATTATTATCTGATCAAATTAAATTCCATTCTCGTAATAAAGGCCCTGAAGCAGGCGCAGGGGACTAATCTGTGTGCATACTGCGTTTGCGAGAACATTCGCATGATGGCGTCCGAAAGGAGCAGATCTCAAAGACAGGAATGGGTACGCTTGTCAGAACACTATTCACAATTTTTACACCATTATCGATATCTAGTCACACAACTAATACACATGCATATTGATCTCCTTCTTAACAGTTCAAAGAGGTGCGGGACAAGCTCCTAGAAACGGAGCGTGTAGAAGCACTTCAAGAGGAAATAGCGGGATTTTTGCTCGACCAGGTCATAAATCCGAAGGGAGAATACTATTACCCGCTACCGCCCCCATCGAACATGTCATGAACCACTTCCAATTGTCATCGTGCTCCGAAGGCACCAATTAGGCTAATGCCACTGGCTCCGAAGGCAACATGCATATGTAGGAGAAATTGTATATAGCTATACATGTGTGTATGTGTAAATTAATATGGTGGTTTGTGAGACATTGATGATATATATATATATATATGATTGGTTCTACTAGAAATTCTATTTATATATATATATGCATAACGTGTACAATGTGTAGTACCGTAAAATACCAGCAAACGAAAAAGAATTAAAATGGAAAACACAAAATTAAATGAAAAAGAAATCATAAAACCAAAAATCCCCCAAACATTTAGTACCGGTTGGTGTTACCAACCGGTACTAAAGGGCTCCCGGCCCCCGGAGCTGGCTCGTAGCACGTGGTTGCCCTTTAGCATCGGTTCGTGCTGAACCGGTACTAAAGGGGGGGGGCCTTTAGTGCCGAAATGTTAGTGCCGGTTCCGAAACCGGCACTAAAGGGCCTTACGAACCGGTGCTAATGGCCCGTTTTCTACTAGTGAGAAATCCATGGCTAGGGCACGGGGTCTTCATCGAGAAGCGCAGTTCAAGATCATCGGTAGGAATCTTTTCGCCGTGACGTTCGGCAGTGAAGGAGACTAGAAACACGCTCTTAATAATGGTCCATGGCAATTTGATTTCAATGTTTTAGTGCTTAAGGATTATGATGGAGCAACGAGGCCATCTGAGATGACGTTTGAATATGTCGATGTTTGGGTCCGGGTTGATGATCTTCCACTCAACAAACAATCAAAGGCCTTTGGTGAAGGGCTGGGGAATTGGTTGGGTAAGATTGTGCGGGTAGATGTGGAGAAAGATGGATTCGCAAAAGGTTCGGAGCTGAGATTCAGGGTTAAGCTGCCTATTATGGAGCCTCTTGTGAGGGGTTTTTACTTGAAGAAATCTGAAGATGATGTAGAGAAAACGTGGTTTGATTGTGGGTGTCTGGTTCATGGAGAGAAGGGTTGTGCCCCGGCCAGGGATCCGGATTAGCAATGGGGAGGGTGGCTACGGGCATCTCCTAGGCGTTCTTGGGGACATAAGGAGGGACCGGTACGTGGTCCATCAGGAAGTGCCAACAGCTTTGGAAGTGTAAGATCAAGCGAGGGAGAAAGGCATAGCAAGAAGACAGGGTCTGTCAGAGATCTCCCGACAAAACGCAACTTGCAGAAGGAGTTCACCACTCCGGCTGTCTCGCGCACTGGCAGGGATGGTAAGGGAGTCCATGAGGAAGGGAAAAACTCAAACAAGCAGAAGCAGGGTGGCTCTCCTTTGAAAGAGAGGGACCTTCAAGATGATTTAGATCAGAATAGAGAAAGGGAGCTGCATTCTAAACTAAGACAACGGCAACAAGAAAGATAGTCAGAGCTCAGGGCCAGCTATAGACAGTACGGGCAGTGGTGGTATGATGGGGCTGGATCGTCGAGCCACGGTAGGGAGAGAGAAAGGAGGCAAGGTTACTATGTGAGAAAACCTAGACCAGACTATAGGCCAGAGCAGCGCACCCCGGACAGCCCTAGATACGAGGCTAAGGGAGAGAGGAAGAGGACGCCTAAACAGTACTGGGTTGCTAAAGGTGACAGAGAGAGGCAGGAGGGGCATGATACTTTTGTTCGTGAGACGAGGCAGAAGACTTCGTCAGTGTTTGATCGTATTGAAGAGCGCAATGATACATCGGCGGACCCTGCGAGGCAGGGCCGCCGGTCACAATGAGTCTATTTGCCTGGAACTATCGAGGATTGGGGTTGGACTCGACAATTGGCGAGCTTCGAGACCTGATACGGTCCTACAACCCAGCGATGGTGTTCTTATCGGAGATAAAAAAAATTGGCAAAAGCAATGGAGAGGCTCAAGTAGAGGTTAGGGTTTAGTCAAGGAGTTGCGGTGAATTGTGTGGGCAAGAGTGGAGGGCTTGCTCTGTGGTGGCGAGATCATGTCAATGCAATAGTTAGGCCGTGGTGTCAGTATTATATAGATGCCCAACTAGAGGTGGTCAGGAAAATCTATAGATTCACTGGAATCTATGGGGAGCCATGTGTGGAAAAAAGGGCGAAAACGTGGGAAGTATTGAGGTATTGAGGACCCAAGATAATTTGTCGTGGATCTGTGTTGGAGACTATAATGAAGCAATGGTGCAAAAGGAACAGATTGGTGGCAAACCCAGATGCATCAGACAGATGGACGAGTTTCGTGATTGTTTGGCCGACTGTGGGCTTGCGGACATGGGGTTCTTAGGGTACCCGTTCACTTGGGATAATAAGAGGCATGCAACAGAGAATATTCAAGTCAGACTGGATCGGGCCATGTGTTCTGCTTCTTTCATGCAGCTGTTCTTGGCGTCCGAGGTGCAACATATCTTAACGGAGGAGTCTGATCATCAGGCGCTATTCATGCGGGTTGCGTCGACGCTGGTCGACCAATCGGCGCGGGCGCAGAGGTCATTCATGTACGAGGCCGCGTGGGCTAGGCATGCGGACTACGAGACCATGGTAGCCAATGCATGGGAAGAGGCCCATGTGGCCAATCAGATGCAGCCCTGAGTGGGAGCGGCATACAAGAAGCTTGCCTTGATGGCCAAGGCGATGCAAACTTGGAGCAAGGAGGTTTTTGGGTCCATAAAAAAGCAGATAGTGCATTTAAAATGGCAACTGAAAGATGCGAAGGAACGGGCTCTATGAACAGGGTATAGGCAGGAAATAATGGACATTGAAGATCAGCTGCATGAGTTGTACGAGAGGGAGGAGATTTATTACAAACAGAGACCAAGAGTGGATTGGCTACAATATGGTGATCAGAATACTCAGTATTTTCAGAACAGAGCTTCGCATCAAAAGTGGAAAAATACTGTCAAGGCGTTACAGAGGGAGGATGGTACCAAATGCACTGATGATGAGGGTATGCGAGTGAAGGCCGCAAATTTTTATGTGCTGCTATTCACATCAGAGGGGTTGCGGGACGGTGACAAGATTCTACAACATATTGAGACGACCGTGACGGACGACATGAATGATAGGCTGTCAACACCGTTTGCAGATGAGAAGATTGAGAAAGCACTATTTTAGATGGGGCCAACAAAAGCCCCGGGACCAGACGGTTTCCTAGTGATGTTTTACCAACGACACTGGTCGTTGGTAAAAGAGGAGGTGTGTGCAGCTATATGGGATTTCTTGGTAGGGAGGACGACGCCGGAAGGTTTCAACGATATAGTTATTGTGATGATTCCCAAGGTGGCCTCGCCGGAGATGCTCACTCAGTTCAGACAGATTAGTCTGTGCAACGTACTATATAAGATCGCGTCAAAAACTTTGGCAAACAGGCTCAAGGAGGTGCTGCCTATGTTGATTGCGGAGGAGCAAAAGTGCGTTCATCCTAGGGAGATTAATCACGGACAACGTGTTGGTGGCTTATGAGTGTGTTCATGCAATTAGGAAAAGGAAGAGGAGGAAACCACTTTGTGCGATTAAGCTTGATATGATGAAGGCTTATGACAGGGTGGGGTGGACTTTTCTGGACCAGGTGATGACAAAGTATGGTTTCTCAGCTCACTGGAGAGAGATGATCATGAGGTGTGTCAGGACAGCGAGTTTCTCGGTGAAGTTAAATGGTGGCCTTTCACACAGATTTCTCCCGTCTAGGGGCCTCCGGCAGGGGGATCCGTTGTCACCATATCTTTTTCTCTTTTGTGTGGAGGGTTTCTCAGCTTTGTTGAAGCATGCCCAAGAGGAGAAGAAGATTAAGGGTGTCTCGTTTGGGAGCACTGGCCCCACGGTCACTCACTTGCTATTTGCTGAAGATAGTATTGTCTTCCTAGAAGGGTCTCATGACAACTTTGTTTGCCTCCGTGCTATCTTGCAGGATCATGAAGTGGCCTCCGGACAAAAAGTAAACCTGGAGAAATCGGCTATATTTTTTGGGAATGGGTGTGCTGAGGAGGAAAAGGAGGCTCCGAAACAAACTATGGGCATTTCATCGGAGGCTCTCAGCGAGAGATATTTAGGCCTACCAACGGTGGTGGGGAAATCCAAGGATGGAACTTTTAAATATGTCAAAGAGAGTGCTAAGGGGAAAGTTTCAGGGTGGAAGGGCCAGGGCCTATCCAAGATGGCCAGGGAGGTATTAATCAAATCGGGGTTACAATCTACTCCTATCTTCACCATGAGCAGCTTTCAGCTCACCAAAAAAATGTGCGGGAATCTGTCTTCTATCTCTTCAAACTTCCGGTGGGGTGAGGCAAATGGTGAGAAAAGAGTACACTGGATTGCATGGGATAAAATGTGCACGAGGAAGCACGAAGGGGGACTTGGATTCAGGGACCCGGAAGTTTTCAACCAAGCGTTGCTTGCTAAGAAAGCTTGGCGGCTACTGCAGGTCCCAAACTCATTGTGTGCAAGAGTGCTCAAGGCGAGGTACTACCCAGACAGCTCGATACTCAATGCCACTTGTCCCGATGGGGGGTCATTCACGTTCAGGAGCATCATTCACAGTCGTGAACTACTCCGGGACGGGCTCATTTGGCATATTGGAGATAGATCCTGAGTCCGTATACATCATGACAACTGGATTCCGCGTAAGGGCATCCTGAAGCCACTGGGCCAAGTGTTTGTCCCGGGCATAACTAGAGTTGGAGATCTTCTAGATGAAACTAGCTCGAGCTGGGATCGGGAGAAGGTGCAGAATATGTCCCCCCGCAGTGGAAGCATGCGATATCATGCAGATAACAGTGGGGGGCGATGGTGGAGGATTACCTAGCATGGAATTATACAAAAGATGGTGTGTTCACAGTTAGATCAGCCTACCATCTTGGCATGACGCAGAAAAAGGCAAAGACCGGGAGCCCGGGGTCGCCGTCATCGGTCGTGAACCCCAAAGCTTGGATGAACTTGTGGGATATGGTGGCGCCGGGGAGAGTGAAAATCCACACTTGGCGCCTGATCCGTAATGGATTGGCGGTGGGCTCGGAGCTGCATAGGCGCAAGATCAAACCTAGGGTGTTTTTGTGCAGTGTGTGGAAGGGAGGAGACGAACTTACACAGGTTTTGGCGGTGTCCCCACTATGCAAAATTCTGGAAATTTTTGCACTCGGAATTGGGAGCACCGGCGGCAATCCAGCCGGAGTCAGTTCGCTCTCAGAGTGCGCTATCTCAGTGGCTCATGACTTGGTTTGCTGATGCTTCGGATGATGCTCGAGCTATAATGGTGCAGGGACTATATGCGCTGTGGATGGCACGGAACAATGCGCGAGAAGGGACAAGAATTGAGGAGGCGGGTGACATGGCTGCGATGGTCAAGAGGCTTATGGAGGAGTGACAGCAGGTCAATGGCAGAGGGAGCAAGATGCCCCGAGTAACCCCGGTCCAAAAATGGAGCGTTCCAGCTGATGGTTGGATCAAGGCGAATGTAGATGGTGCAACTGCCAAGGGAGGAGGAAAGGGGGCGCCGGGGGGGGGGGGGGGGGAGGGGGGGGGGGGGGGGGGGGGGGGGTTCAGGAACGCAGACGGAACTTTCATTGCGGGAGCGTGCCAATACTATCCTATGGGTGGTGACCCAGCATTGGTGGAGCTTCAGGCCTGCAAGAGGGCAGTGCAACTTGCGGGGGACTTAAACTTTGCCAAGCTGCACATTGAGATGGACTACCAAGAAGTGGTGCGCACGCTGCAAAGTGCAGATGCCGACCTCTCCTCGTTGGGACGAATGATAAAGGAGGTGAAAACCATGCTGGCGTTAAGGAAATGGAAGGTGTCTTTGGTCCGAAGGACTACGAATGGAGCCGCGCACGAACTAGCAAAGGAGGGAGTAGCAAATAATCTTAGTAAGCTCTGGGTGAATGATCCCCCAGATTGTATTTTGCAAATTCTTTCGGCAGAAATCCCTGCCTTTTATGATTGAATGAAGTCGTGGTTGAATTTCAAAAAAAAAAGATATGACACGATACTACCTATCTCCTTGAATCATGCCTAAAAAATTAGACTTCAATCAGCATTAAAAAAAGAAAGAGATCTCACGCCTAAAAAACACAGACTTTCCTTCTCCTAATCACGGTACAATAATCAGGAGATGCATGCCACGATAAAAAAAGATATCACAGGATACTTGCTTTCCTAAAAAATAAGAATTGAATAACCCTTAAGAAAAAAGAGATCTCACCTCCTAAAACAAGAAATATTATCACAGAATATACTTCCACTTTAATCATGATACAATAAACCGGACATGTCACGTAAAAAAGATATCGCCCGATATAGCTTTCCTAAAACATTAGACTTGAATCACCGTTACAAAAAAAAAGAGATCTGACATTCTAAAACAAATATCATCACATAATTTCCTTCTCCTTTAGTTAGAATACAATAAACAGGAGATGGAACGTAAAAAAAATCGCACGAGTTCCTTTTTTTGCATGGTAATACGTGTCTCATTCATATCAAAAGGATTAAAGTACATGTCACGTAAGGACCGACATGACAAAACTGAAAAGATAGCAGAACATCTCTGAGCTTGACACCAACGCCCATCACCTGCCTCCGGCACCACGACAGCAGCCACCGAAGAAAAGAATGATGTATCACCTCCTCACCCGAGCTCGACGCGGCTCCATCGCTGATATGCAGCTTTGCGGACCTCCAAGGTGGCTCACCAAAAGTGAAGCCCTTACCATTGAACGAATCAGACCGGGGCAACACCCCGGACAATGCCATCGAACTCCAGATCTGACACTCCACCACGACTAAGACGTCGCAGAAGGAAACCATACCTGCCATCCACGAACCACGAACCCAGCACATGTTCCGTCTTCCAGACGTCATCGATGCAGACCACAATCTGCATCCGCTCTTGGACTACCTCCCAAGCTTCACACCGACGCTGGAGCAAACGCCGTCGCAACGGCGGAGCCCGAGGACACAGATCCACCACGAGGATGTCGCCGCCGCCACGCCATCCTTGCTTGAACAGACTGGTTTCCAAATCCATCCCCAACCATAGGACCGATGGCCTTTGTAAGGAAGGATCCAAAGAATCTTTATTCAGTGCTATCATCGTAGCGCCGAAGCAAAGACGATGAACAGCCTAAAAATCTAGAATACGAGGGAGTAAAAATGATCCACACGCATGAATCCGGCGACCCCCCTCACCACTGACGACCGAGGTTGCCGGTGGAGGGGAGCCGCCGGAGGACGGCGCTGGAAGATTTGGCTCTCCTGGCAGCGGCTAGGGTTCCAGCCGCCAGGGACAGGAGGAAAACGATTGGCATTCGGACCGAGTTTGTTTGAGCATCCGATAAATAAGAGATGGCACGTACGATGCTACTTTCTTCTTTAACACGGTAACAATAATATCCATTAATCGCTCATCTCCCACGCTAAACTTTGTAGAATTTCTGTAGCTTTCCTTCTCTAGCACGGTAACACTTGATATCCATCTAATCTCTCATCTCTCATGCTATAGCTTTCTTTCCCTAACACGCTAATGATTATTCTCCATCTAATTCCTCATCTTCTACACTTCTCTGCGCAGATTCCTCATTCTTCCTCTCCCTCACGACTTGATTTCCATCCACGAAACCTTTGGTGGAAGAAGGTTCAGATCGCAGATGCCGGAAGGACACGCATATACTTTGGTGGAAGCCAAAATAGTTACAGGGTAGAGATATATGCTGCTCTTTCTTCATGATGCAGCAAACTAGCGATCTATGATGCTGTTTGTTGACCAAACTCATTGTATCGTGGGCCGCCTGTTCTTAAACATGTCTACATAATTTGTTTATTTGTATTTGCTTCAATTTATCTCCAAGATCCTCTGAATTATTTACATATTTCTTTTGGCAAAGTGCAGCGGGGTTCTGCCTACTGAATGTACAAATTTGTCAAGTTCTGGTATGTTATTTACTAGGATGCTATACATGTAGATCACGACCTTTTTCTGCCTCTTCAAGGGCTACTAGGAGCGTGCAACATAGGTATGCCTATAAACTCCCTTTTTCACATAAAAAAATAAGGTCCATTTTTCTAGATTTGGGTTTCTTTTTCCATGTGCGGTGTCAACTTATTATTCGTTCAAAGTGACAACAAAATGAAGATCCTATAACTCAAGCTGACAAGACGAAGTGCCATCCCGTAAACTCTGCCGTCATCACCCATTCACCTGTCCAAGCTGATGTTGTTCACCGCATTTTTTTTGCCTTTCCCCCAAAGGAGACATGATGGCTTTTCACCTGATTTTGTTTGTATCGTTTTGCTTAGTTTTATTTAGCTCCAGTATTTTGATTATCTAAAAATAATAGTCCTCTATATTAGGTTTGTATCAGAACTCAGGATGCACAGTTATCTCCGCTGAATTGTTTATGATGAGATTACAGTTTTTATCAAGCTTCATTGCGGGCACTCTGCTATGTGTTGTACTATATGGAAGTTGGAGGTGGAGGACATGGATTTGTAATGATTTCAATCTCCATGAACAAATTTCTTGAGAGAGAATAAAACATTTGATAAACAGTAACGAGGCATGATCAAGTATACATGGCATAGATGCACCTCTCTGCTTGCAACAATAAAACTTATTCACTATTCATGCTACTTCAGTTCCTTATTAGTTTGTTATGGGAACAGAAAAACTTGAGAAGGATCTAATTTTTTTGAATGTCTGGATCTCAAAGTTCTTATTGACATTGACAATGAAACAGTAGTAATGCCACATGAAATCACACACAATATACATAAGAAACAATTTTAGTACCATTAGGACCTCTGACATATGTGTTAGATCCATTCAATTTTGCTGCTGCTAATTTTGGGAAACTGCTAATCATCCTCGCTATAAGCCTAAGCACGCTTAACTTTCGAGTCATATTCCCCTAGTTTCCTGACAATAGTAAGCTGTCAATCCTATTAACCCTTAGGAGTTGAACTTGAGCATGAAGTCACACGTTTCACCGTCTGAGTTTGAAACTATTATTACAAAAACTATAATTATTTAATAACACTAATATTTCTTGAATAAGTAGTTTGACTATAGTTTGACAACAGTTTAACCAGAGTTTGACCAAAAATTCAAAAAAACTAAAATTTGAGGATAACTTTTTTCCTTTCAGAACTTGAGGATTTTTAAAATATGCAAGGCGGCCTATGGCCTTCGAATTCGGAACCGACTTTTTGTGCTGAACATTTTGATATATTATACGTTTTTTCGACATCGTATGCAAAAATTATAGCCGTTTTAATTTTTCATAACACTTCTTTGCAAAACATGTCAAAATTTATGTTTTTTAAATTTCCTAACTAGTAGATGTAGTAACATAACTACAACTTAAAGGATTTTAAATTTTGAAGTATTTATCATTTTCTTTTGTTTTTTTAAACTGAAATGGCGATGGGGGGGGGGGGTAGAGTTTGAAAATTGCAGAACCCCTTTAGTCCGAAATGGTCAATACGTCCACTAGTGCATGTGTTGAACTACGTCAACATCCATGGAGGTGGCATGGTAAGATTTTGTAATATTACGACATCAATGCATCTTTAGCATACATTCTTCTAAAGCTAATGTACATTGCTAACTACGACGTTATTGTTACGTTCTTTAACAAAAAATCCCGAAGGATTGTTTGCCGCATCTGATGTTTCCGAAAGGTCGCCTTGATGTTATTACCTTATAGGCCAGGTCCGCCTAGGTTCACCGCTCTTCATACAAGATTTCTAAAACCAATGAAGACCTCACAATCAAAGAATGGATTTTTTTTATGAATAATCATAGGGAGCTACTTGGAAGCAACATTGAGCGAAGCGCATGAATTGAAGACAAGGTAATCTTCATTCTTCATAATGGAGAGTTAGGGGCTATTTGGTTATATGGTATTTTTCACCTTAGAGAGCGTAGCAGTTCCTAGCAAATACTCATGATCATGTGCTAAAAATAATTAACTAGGGTTGTTTATGACTATGATAACGAGTTGAAGTTGCTAGATGACTATGATAATGATGGGTATGCCTTGTGTTATCATGATAATGATGATGAGTTATTATTATGATGATGATGCTTAGTTGTTATATCATTGTGAGCATGATGAGCTATTATATCTATCGATGAAAGAAACGTGCATGAGATTCAAGTGGAGGCGGCACGGTACAAATATAAAGTACTACCAATCCAAACAAAGTCACTTTGATTAGTAGTACTTTAGATCTGCGCCATGTTGCCTCCACTTGAATCTAATCCATGTCTCATTCACCCACTGATATAATAACTAATGATGATCATAAAATAATGTGATAAAACTACAGTATAAAAATTTTACAAACACAGTGCAAACACGCAGAAGAAAAAATAATTAGCTGTAGCGTTGGTATGACAGGCGCTACTACTATGTTTAGGAGTAGCACTGGTTCCGCCAGTGCTACCGCTAGGTACCATAGCAGTAGCGTAGGTCAAACTGCACCACTATTAAATATTTGCTGTAGAGCCCTAGCAATAGCGCGGGGCCCTGCGCTATTGCTAGCCGAAAACACCGCACTACTGTTGGGGTTTTCCCTAGTAGTGGTTGCGCCCGCCTAGCCTGGACACGGTCATCGAGGAAGGGCAGAGCAGCGGCAGCTCGAGGTGGCCGCGGACACGGGCAGCGACAGAACTTCGGGGGCACAGCCACGGGTGCTCCGGTGACAATAGAAGGGGTGGGAGATGTGCTAGGATCTGGGAGGTCTACTGGTGGAGGGATGAGAGGGGGTGGGGGTGCTGCTCTGCTCGAATTCGAGCCTAGCAGGGCGATGGTCATTGCGGCCATGGGCACAATGGAGGGACTCCGGTGCTCAAGGGATTATAAGAATTGTTGGTTGCAAGACACTATTAGTAATTTGGTATAGAACATTACATCATTTGTTGGCTTTTGATCACTAGATAAATTCACCAGATAGCAGCAGCACACACACGTACGTGCAAAGCTAGCTCCCAGAGCATTATAAGATGTCCTGAAAGTTTCTTAGCATAAGTACATTATAAGATGTTAGTAACATCATAGCCCTGCCTAAGAAAGTTCCAGGTCCACAGAATATAATATACATAGTACTAACCATGGTTCATGAGTTTTAATTTTCATAAATATCAGGCAACGAATTTCACAAACTGAAGATTGGAACGACAACTTGGTGAAATAAATTTATCACAACTCAATGGAGTGACCGTGTTAGAGGTCTGAATGTAACAACGCATTCCAGCTCCCAGAGCGTTCTAAAAATCTATCGAGGTATGTCATTATGTGGGAAAGGACAACCCCTCTACTAAGAAAAATGAGAACCATAAAATTTATTTAGTTTCCATGACTAGAAGCAAACAGTCTAGTTAATTTGCTACCAAGATTTTGCTTGGAGAAGGTAATAAAAATGGCACTAATGATTATCATTTTAATATCTTGTTTTCTGCTACAACAACGCAGCCGAGTCTCTCTACCAGATAAGGGAACGATCTTTGGTTAGCTCACTTTATATGGTATAAACATACTTAACTCACATATGAGAAAAGCAAATGAAATGAGCTTGTTTGCCAACAAGCTGGGATAGTATCTTGTGGAAAGCAAGCAAAATGAACACATGACAAGAGCAAAGGGAAGAAGGGAGGGGGATACCTTCAACATTTGTGGCTGAGGACGACAACACCATCGCCGGAGCTAGCGCAAACCAACCCAAACAACATGATCACTAGTAGAAAAAGGGCCTTTAGTCCCGGTTCTTATACGAACCGGGACTAAAGGTCCTCCACGTGGCTGCTGCCTAGAGGTCCACCTTTAGTTCCGGTTGGTAACACCAACCAGTACTAAAGGAAATTTTATGATTTTTTTTTGAATTTTTTTTTTGATTTTTTTATTTTCAAATTTCTGAATTTTTTAACCTCTAATCTCTAATCACCCCTCATCACTGCTCAATTTAACCTCTAATATCTAATCACCCCTCATCATTCCAAATCATCTAACTTCTCGGACGGTCACCCATCCTCTCACTACTCCAGCCTGAGCACGCTTAACTTCCGAGTTCTATTCTCCCTCGTTTCCAAGTCTCTGCACTTGTTGTTTTCCTAACAATAATAAGATGTCAATCCTATTAACCCTCAGGAATTCAGCTTGAGCATGAAGTCACACATTTCACTGTTTGAGTTTGAAACTATTGTTCTTAAAAACAATAATTATTTAGTAACACTAATATTTCTTGAATAAGTAGTTTGACCACAGTTTGACCATAGTTTGATCACAGTTTGACCAGGTTTGACCAAAATTCAAAAAATTGAAATAATTATTTAGTAACACTAATATTCTTGAATAATTATTTAGTAACACTAATATTTCTTGAATAAGTAGTTTGACCATTGTTTGACCACAGTTTGACCAGATTTGACAAAAATTCAAAAAAACTGAAATAATTATTTAGTAACACTAATATACTTGAATAATTATTTAGTAACACTAATACTTCTTGAATAAGTAGTTTGACCAGATTTAACAAAAATTCAAAAAAACTAAAATTTGAGCATAACTTTTTTTCCTTTTAGAACTTGAGGATTCTAACAATTTGCAAACAGGTCGTATTTTCGTGCTGAACATTTTGATATATTATATGTTTTTTTTCTAACATCGTATGCAAAAGTTATAGCCGTTTTACATTTTCCCTGCACTTTTTGCAAAACATGTCCAAATTTAAATTTTTAAATTTTCCTAACTAGTAGATGTGGTAACATAACTACATCTCAAAGGATTTTAACTTTTGAAGTTTTTATCATTTCCTTTTGCTTTTTACAAAACTGAAAAGGTCTCAACACCATTAGTACCGGTTCGTGGCACGAACCGGTACTAAAGGCTAACCTTTAGTACCGGTTCGTGCCATGAACCGGTACTAATGGGCATCGCACCCTTTAGTACCGGTTCATGGCACCAACTGGGACTAAAGGTCCCATTTGAACCTTGAGTAATGCCTGTACGGTGCCCTCGCCGCTCGAACTGGGACTAATGCTCACATTAGTCCCGGTTCGTAATGCAACCGGGATTAATGCTCTTTTCTGGCCGAACGAAAGCCCTGTTTTCTACTAGTGGATGAACCCCTTCTCTGTTCTACAATGAACCCCTTCTCTGTTCTACAGTCCTTCCTGCACATTCATAAATGGATGAAGCAAGTATTAACCTATAAAAAAGTGACCTGAATAGCAATTGTGAACCAACTGTATAATTTGTGGATTTTCAGAGATTATAACCTATAAAGAAGTGACCTAAACAACAGCCATGCAACATCTTTTTTATATGTTTCTTCAACATTTTGCTTTCTAAAGTACACATACTTCTTTCTCTTGTATAAAGCAATGTATGTTCGCATAATATTTAGAACTGCAGGAGGGAAATGATCATAGAACTGTAAACTGTTGTTTATAGGTTGCATGGCATCACAAGTTGAGTATATATATATATATATATATATATATATATATATATATATATATATATTTGATGAGTCAATATTAATTTGTGTTAAGAATCTGTTTTTGTATGTTTATTTGAGATCTTTATGATTCCAAGCAATCATCTACATCACTTGTAGTAAGTTTGCATGTACAACTCTGTTTGCAGACATGCTACTTTTACTTCTATCTGAGGACTGCATTTACTATTATTTTGGAAGATAACACCAACAAAATATCTGGATGCTGCACTAGTACGTATATGGTAATTAAAATGTAAATATTCAGACCAAAGTAACAGAGAAAAGGAGATTATATTTCACATAAACTTGACCGAAACTAAATCAGAAAAAGCCATGTATACAGGACCACAACTGGAAATATGATGTGCCACTTTCAGGTATTGGAATTTTGAAACAAGAAAGGCATCGAGTACATGACAGCAACCACAAACATGGAGTACAGGAAGATTAGGGAGGAGTTTTGTTCAAAATAAAAGCCAAGTAGCTACCGTGTGCAGACTCATGGACGCATACAGATGGGGAGCGACCGTTTACTACAGGTACCATCCCGATCTAGATGCATACCAAACCGTGGTGCTTATCTTTACCTAATATTAAAGGAAGGATTGTTTCTCCACTTTTTTTTCCATAGCGGGACCACCAGTTTTTTGGTCCGTCTTTGGTGCCTCTTACGTAAGCCCGCGATTTGTTGCTAGCTGTGTTGGCATGTCCGTTTTTAAGGGAAAAAAAAGGAAGAATCCTGAACCAGAAAAACAAGCACCACTGGTGGGATTTGATCCCTAGAATGCTGGCTTGATAATCACGGTGCCAACCAGCTCAGCTACGCTGCTATGTGTGTTAAAATAAATCGCCTGACTCTTTTTGATACAAGAGTAGGCGTGCGTATATAAGGTACATACAGGAGCCGTGCTAGGGGAGTTAGGTACTCCTTTTAGGGGCAAGTTAGGTACTTGATATCGTCAACTGCAATGAGGCCGGCCCAAGTAATGGACCACCTGGCCTCAACCCGTTTATCAACGCAGCCACATTTAATTGATTATCTAGCCTCGAATTATTAAATAGTCCCATCTTGCTTTCTTATATTCAATCCTTTCAATTTATATATCTCTTTCAAGTTCTTAGGTATCAAGGAAGCTTCTCGTGAATCAGTAAGCAAGAATAATAAGGGATGTGGAATGGAAAAACTTTGGCCCAGCCACGTGATGGAAAGATTCGGAAGGCGACCGTTCGGTCGGTAACTACCACTGCCATTATTTGTCGGTCTTTATGAGATAGGCGATTCCGTGACTGCTGCAAAGATTGGTGGCATGTTGACATACATGTTTATGTATGTTCTTCAAAATTCGTAGCTGCCATATTTTATTTTGTTCTTTATTATTTATCGGTTGCAAGCTGATACTTTCTTAAGTAGATCTATTCATTATTTTGATCCGTGCGTGACTCTTTCAAATGAAGTGCACTAGAGTGGTTGTACTAGCTATGTGGTTTGTTTTCCTCTAATGTGTATTTGAATCATTGAATATGTTTAACAATAATAGTTGCGGTATGAGGAAGACATGCATGAAAAAAGTGATTGATTAAATGATCTATGTTGTTTTTCGCCCTAATTTGTTTTTTCTTTAATTACATCCTTCATTTTTAGAAGATAATTAAATAGATGTTTCACTTGATTTTATGTGTTATTATTGGGCTTGGGCTATATGATATTTTATGTCGTTTTCTTACAAAGAATGCTTTTATTTTTTTTCCTTCTTTCCACCGTCACTCTGAATATCTGGATGTACTGAATGATACGTGTTTCAATTCTAGAAAAGTATCATAAAAAATATGTGTTCCAATTCCAAACTTTATGTCTCAGTGGTAACAGCTAATCAAACTTTTGCTAGCTTTAAGAATAATTATTCTATTATTTTTCAATTCAAACATAGCTGACATAATTTGCATTTTTCACTGTAACAAAAAATTTAGGTAGATATTTATTAGTTTAGATGTATTCTGTTCTTTAAGACGGAGGCTGGTTATGGGGATAAAATTTTCCGTTGTGACACACCGTAAGGTCTTTCGAAAGCAGTGTGCTAGAGTGTGATGACCAAGCTCATTGCCTTGAGGTTGTCATGTTTGTTGTGAGGTGGACAACGTGACCATGATGACGAAGAGAGTGGTAACATGGATAGGTCACTTGGAGTGTGCGAGAATTTTCTTTTTTCCCGTTGCAACGCATGGGCATATGTGCTAGTTCATATTTATATATGTAACAGATGCAAATACCATCCAGATTAGGGGTAGAGGGGGGAGAGAGAGGAAGCCCACCACGTACACGCGCATGACGACAAGCTGTACATCGCCGGATGGGTGGACGGGTTCAGGGACGAGGAGCACTGGCGTTCGCCGCCGCCATCGTCGAGCGGGATAAGGCCATCGGGCAAGCACTCATCCCGAACATGCCGCTGCAGGGTGCGCCCATCAGGACATCCTGCGGGAGGTCGGCCTCGCATGGCCCTATTCCAGGAGCACCATCCAGCAGGTGGCAGGCGACGAAGAGGATCGGCCGGAGCCGCGCCGTCGCCGAAACCCTTGCCACGGGGATGGGTTGCTGGAGAGCGCTAGTGGTGAATCTAGCCGAAGGGGAGGAAGGAGCAGAGAGAGGGGGAGATGGAGGTAGGCTGCGCGCCGGCCATAGCGGCCGGAAGTCATCGGAATCATGGGGCGGCGGCGAGGAGTCGCGTGGGAGGAGATATGGGGGCTGCAGAGGGAGAGAGGAGCGGCTGAGAAGGGATTAGGGTTAGCATTTTATACCAGGAACGGTTAGCCGGGCTCGATCGGGCTTGAGTGGGCCTGCGGGGCTGTACTTGTCCGTCCATGACAGTATTCGAAAACGTCATCAGAAATCCATCATAGATTAACAGGTTTCTTGTAGTGTCTCATGGAAGGCAACTGGCAGCCTGTGACACCTACCTCCAGGGATCCAAAGACATGCCCAGATCAAGTTCTGCAGGCTTTTGAAACTTGTCAGTCATACCATCAGGTTGACATCTGTCACGTCAAAGAACTCACAATACAGGAAGCTGAGCAACCAGTATGTTTCATCCTTTGTCAATACTATTGACTACGAATTGATGGTGAGAGGAGTGCAGAATACCACACAGAAAGCTCAAGCCCCTCATGCTAGCAGAGTAAGATAATTATCATACATCTTACTCCTGTATTATGCATTGAACCATCTCTAAATATTTATGTGTGAATCAGGCAAAAAAATAACATGTAAATTTCCGGTTGTAGAACTGTACAACTGCATATATCTTTGCTACGTATAAAGATTGGAGTTGGTGGTGAGTTCACATATGGGTCCAACATCCACATGTGAAACTAGCAACCTTCCCTGAGACATACTCCCTCCGTTCCAATATAGATGACTCAATTTGGTACTAACTTTAGTATAAAGTTGAGTCATCTATTTTGGAACGGAGGGAGTATATTTTATTGGATGTCCCCAAAGGGACTCCAAAAGACATATAAACAAATGTAATTTACTCAGATATGAGATATATCATAAATAAACAAATACACTACTTCCATGTGAGACCAACTTTTTGTAAAAGACATAAATAACAAAGACAAAGAGGTGACTTCAACCCAAATCGATCATGATTTTAGTTCTCTCCCAACCTAATATGGTCATTTAATATTCTCGGACGACATTGATAAAGGGCACTAATGTTATTTCACCACCTCTAAGCCAATGGTTCCGTAGCAATGCACAGACATCGTGCTAGTATGGAGAAGGATTGGTGGCTTGACATTATAAAAGTAACAATAAAATGATGGTAACCACAAACATCAAAAGGTAGTACTGACCTTGCAAGGTAATCTGTTTTGGATTTCATAACGTGCAAAGACATACATGATAGAGGTGTGGTCCTCCTTGTCCTCCTGTGTGCTTTTCCTCATACATCTTGGAGGAAGACATGGCTAGAGTCGATGTAGGGCAGAAGTGTAGAAGTTGTATTGGACCCAAGACACCGGTTCAACCGGCCTGCACCAGCAAGACAACGATTTGCCGTGAGCGGCGCCCCTCGAGGTGGGCGCCACCCTAACACCTGCATGATAAGGAGGAATAAATTGAACTGGAAAGCCTCCGCTTTCTTGCAATTTGAATACGTCGACTGATCCTCCACTCATCTCCCATTCCACCAACACCGAGATCAGATCGAGTAATTAAATCCATCAAAATTGGGGGATGCAAGGAAGGGTAAGAGACACAAACTATTAGATCGGGATGGACTTGCTATTGCTGGCAAGATTCTCCATCTAGATGATAGTGACATCGTCGGAGAAAGCAAGCACCATCCGCTGCAATCGCCATGATGATGGGGACATCATCGTAGGAAGCAGGCACCCGATGCCGTGATCACCATGATCTTTTTTTGTGACTTTCGTTGAGATGTGCTTCATCCCATGGTTGCCATTTCTGTCGTTTCTCACACTGCATCCGGCTCCCCCTCATTTTCTCACTCCAACGATGACCGTGTCGGTGATCCACATAGGTTTGTCCTAGTCCGAGACTGGGTGGGGTGGGGGTACGAAGCAAGGCAAGACGCGGGGAAGTGCTGGGGGCGTGAGGCTCTCGGAGGTGGATACATATCTATATCATGACCATTGTTGAGGAAATCGTTAACTGGTAGCTGCTCGGTTGGCTGGTGAGTAGGGGATTAATCGGCTAATCGGCAAGTTAATCGGCCATTTAATCAATTAATCGGACGATTTTTGAGTTTATCGGCTACTCGGTGACCCTACGAGTAGGGATTAATCGGCAAGTTAACTGGTTAATCGGATGAATTCTTGAACAGGGATCATGACAGTCCATTCATGATCAGATGTCAACCTGCGTTAGTGATTAGTAGCAAACATGCCTGTGCATTGCAATGAGAGAGGGAAAATCAGCCCCCTACACACACACTGGATGATAACAGCAAATCCCTGAAATCTCCAGACAGCAAACAACATGAGAAGTGGTGTTGTGCAAAAACAGAATGGTTGGATGATTTTTGAAGTATACTCACGGTGTTTCAAAAAATCTTCACGGGCACAATTTCAAAAAATATGGAGATTAACATTAAGCCATTTGTTTACCTAAAGCTCGTATCAACAGATTAGTGTACATCATCGTATACTGGTTGGTTATTGTGCACGATGGAAAGTAGGATGACTATGTACCTATTGTAACCTTTAGCACATGGTATGTGATGTGATAGCAATGCCTCCATAGTGTGTGTCATTGTGTCCATGTGCATGGCAACTCTATGTGTGTAAATATGCATGTTTTGTTATGTGTAGTGAGATATCTAGGGATATTATCATGGGATCATGTTTTCAAATGCGGAGGAAACTTATTTACTTTCAAATGGTGACTGACCTTGCGTAGTTCACCTCCGATGCCATGCCACGAGCGCACCTTCGGTTTGGAGAAAACTGGATTTCCTTAGTTGGTGTGGGGAGGGAGGGGGAGCTGACATGGATGGTGGGGAGCGGACGTTGGGTTGGCGGAATGTCCTGGAGTTCCCCATTTGGATATGGATTTGCATGTCAGCGTGGAAGCCGATACAGTCGTGCATGAGTTAGAGATGAAGCTGACGGTGGAACTGCATCGGAGCGGCTATGTCTCGCCTTAGGTTAGTTATATTTCTTCTCTTTTGTTCATATTATCAAAAATATTCTAAATACATATATACCAAAATTTCAATTTACTTTAATTTTTTTAATGTAGTCTACATAATTTGTTAAGGTAATTTTTAAAAATGTTGAGTGCATTCAAACAAAATCTTGTGACATTTAAAAAAATATGCTTATGTTCCAAAAAATGTATGTGCCATTTAAAATAATGTTTGTACAATGAAAAATAAATGTTCCATACCATTCAAAGAATACATTAAATTTACAAAAATGAAATATTAGTTTTAAAATATGTTCGTGGCATTTTTTTAATAAAATTTAAAAAACACATAGTTTTAAAAACAATTAATCGCATTGGAAAAAATGTTTCATCATGTATTTGTATTTTTATCACATATTGGAAAACATATATTTGAAAAAATGTTAATCACGTATTTGGAAAATGTGAAACGTGTATAAAAAATGTTTTAGATGTATATAAAAATATACAATGTATATGAAAAATGTGGGGACCTGGAGGAAAGTATTAGGTTGAACGAAAGTCCACCAGGTTATCTTTCCACAACGTAAGACCAATAAGCCGATTTGTTCTCGTCTCTCAGGAAATGGATCAAGCGAAAGTTGGGGCCATGACAAGGAAGTTTGTCTGTCTCCACTGCGCCGGTGCCTATATCTAGCATTATGCGAGACGATAAGATGAGCTACTATCTAGTGATCGTCTGGTTCGTGGAATCCTGTAGGGCGCGACCGACTTAATGGGTATAGAGCCGTTTTGTCATAGGATTTTTTGGGCTATTTTTTATTTTTCCTTTAGTTTTTCATAATTTTTCTTCGTTCTTTTCTACATTTTCACAGGTTTTCTTTCAATTTATATGGTTTTATTTATTCTCCACCATTCTCATGGTTTTTTATTTCCTTTCTTTTTCTTTGTTTTGCTCCGGTCTTCTATGTTTATTTCTTGGTTTTCAATGCTTTTATCTTTCCTTTCCTTTTTCCTTATTTCTCTCGGTTTCCCCTTAGTTTTTCATTATTTTTCTATCCACAATTTTTTGTGTATATCTAACTTATATTTCTAATAAAAAATTAAAAAAATTCAATACATGGTTACAAGTTTTATACACATTTTATGTAACATTTTATGAACCATTGATTAAAAATTATAAAATAAAAGATTAACATTTTATGAATATCTGATCAACATTTTTCTTATATATTTTAATCATTTTTAAAAACTTGATTAACATTTTTCAGATAATATATTAACATTTCATCTATACAGATTTAACATTTTCCAAATGCTTGATTAACATTTTTCAATTACTTTTTCAACTTTTTTTAAATGCTTGATTAAAAACTTTTATACATAATCAGAAAATTCATCATTTTTTAATACATGATAATCATTTTTTCTATGCACAATTAATATTTCTAAATGCTTGATTAAAAAATTTATATAGTTTTAAACATTTTTAGAAATGCATGACTAAATTCGTATATACATGGCAAAAGATTTTCATCATTTTTTTAATTCATGGTGAACATTTATTCTATACACACCTAACATTTTTCAAATACTTGTTCAACATTGTTTTTCAAAATGCTTGATTAACATTTTTATATACGTGATCAAACAATTTCATCATTTTTTTAATACTTGATTGACATTTTTCAAATACTTGTTCAATATTTTCCGACCGCTTGATTAACATTTTTTTTAAATACTTGCTCTAAAATTTTCAAATAGTTGATCAACATTTTTGAAGTACTTGTTCAACATTTTATGAATGCTTGATTAATATTTTTCAAATACTTGTTCAATATTTTCCAAATGTTTTTTCCATAGTGTTTTTTGTAACATATATATTTAGAATATTTTAAAATATAAAAAAACTACAAGAATAAACCAAAAATAGAAAAAAAATCAGAAAAGGAGGTCGTGGCATCCCGCCCGCATGGGTCGGCCTATCTTGCTCGCTCCCTTTAGCGAGTCGGAATCTAGACTTGCTAAAGACGAGATATAGGGGTGGCACGGCTTGGTGGCCAGGATTTCCGATTCGCCTTATGTTCGACCGTTTCTTTGTTTTTCAAAACGGGCGCACACCATCCCTCTCCATTGGGCCAGCCCGTTTAGCGTTTTTATTTTCTGTTAAAAGAACCTCCATTATTTTCCGCATGCAGCGGAGCTTCTTCCCTTGTTCACTATAGATCATTGACCTCTCTGACCTGATCAAGATCTGCTAGGGCCCCCATGAGGACCTCCGCCCCGGCCGCGACGCTCCATCAGTGGGGGAGAGCCTGTTCTTGGCGGTTGAAACCAATGGGCAACGGAGAAGCATTCCTCTTAGGCCTTGTACTATGTTAGATGCTTAGGGAGGCGCTTAGAAAAATAAACTGACTTTTTCTGAAGCACGAGTGCCTATTCTACAGGAGAGACACCTAATTAAGTGTCTACTCCCTACAAATAAGCACCGGTTCTTAAAGAAAGATTGGTTTATTTCTCTAAGCACCTCCTCTAAGCGTCTTGCATCGTACAAGGCCTTAGCAGAATCTTTCTTTGGCACCAGCGTGGCGAGGTTACATGTTTATGTGCTAAAACTCTCTTTTTTTCCTATTCCTGGGGCAGTTCTCTAACCAATCTTCACTGCTGCTGATTATTCCTTGAGGCACTTAGCTAATCTCTATGTTCAGGCATTGACATTGCCTGCCTGCTCTAATTTTTTCTTAGAAAGGTCATTGATGGTGACGGAAAAATAAAATAAAAAAAGCAAGTAAGTCAAGCTATGTTCAGGCCCAATTTGTCATAACAGCTTCATAATGTGCCTTCGTTTTTGCTCCTTTGATGCATATGGCCTTCACTACTGATTATGCCTAAGGCAGGGCTGCCTACTCCAATTTGTTCTTTGAAACAATCCACCGGTGGTAACGGAATCCTCCCATTTCGTCTGTGTTTCACATTGTCACAATCTTTCTTCATCGCTGCCCCATTGGTAGTTTGATGCACATCATATTACCTGTTTGTCGTTGCATTTTACCTATTTAATTGGCATATGATATTATATTTTGTTCTTCGTCAGACCTTTCCAAACTAGAGCTTTGGTTCTTGGAAATCACAAAAGAAGGGCAAGTGATGGTGATGGGAAAGAAGGAAATAGAAGCAGGTAACGTGAGCTACCATTTTGTTCACACTCTTTAAAGTAGCTTTTAGAACTCGAGCAAATATTTGCTCGGAAACCATGAAGGGCCAGTGATGGTGACCTGCGTACCATTTTTGTGCATATTCTTTCAAGCAGTTTTTTTTTTTGAATTTTCACAGGGGGGGGGGAGTTTTCCCCACCTGAATTTTTTGTATAGATATGTGGACCAAAGGCCCAGATGAGGCATCGTACATTTACAAGGTCAAGAGAGAGAGAGAGAGAGGGGTGGGGGGGTTCAAACCCAGCAGCAGGGGGCTCAAACAGGATTGGAAAAACAGAGCAGTCAGGCATCCACCGCGTGTTTTAGGGGGCGAGGCAGACGAACATGCCAGAGCACCGCGTCATCCCTACACCGGCTGAGGAGTCCAGGGAGCGACGGAGGAGCCCTCTGGAAGACCACCGCGTTCCGGTGCTTCCAAAGGTGCCAGCAGCAGAGGAGCAGGAAGGTTGGGCCCGTCCCCTCCGGCACCCGTGGCGGCGCGGCGAGGAGGTGAAGCGAGCGGACGGAGGTAGTCTCCAGGGAGCTCTTCCCGACCACAGCCCAGAAGCGTCGGGCGAACGCGCATCCGAAGATGAGGTGATCAGCCGTCTCGAGGGGAGCGGAGCTTTCAAGCAGTTTTAACATGCTCCCTCTTACCTCCTCTTTTCACATAAAAGATTAGAGTATATAATAGCTTTGAGTCGTTGATCTCATTAATTAGTGGTCTGATATTAACCCCTACCTTCTTACCTCACATGTAAAAATAGGGGGTAAGAGGGAGCATGTTAAAATTTCCCCTTTCTTTAATACAAATTTCACTGACTTTCTTCATTTCGATGTGTGCACCAGGTCTGCCAGCACCCTAGGGTACAAAATGTATTCTTTTACTCTCATACACGGTATGCAAACTAGCTAGAGGAAATTCATTCAAACTGGTGAACTTCAGGTTAGCAACTCAACACAAACCAAGTGCTTCTTTCTTGTGACTGCTCTCGTGTTTGCATAACTAGTACTTTTAATTAACAGCGGAGTGATATCCAACCCAGTTGAAACCTTTGTTACATCAGTTTACTTCCTCATGCTTCTTATCAAATATAGCTTAGGCCGGAAGCTTAGGCCACATGATATTTAATCATTTGATTAGTGGGGGCGCTACAAACAATGTATTTTAGTAATTTGTTTGGCCCAAATCATGATCTTCGCCAATTTGGATTTGGTTCTCTTGTGAAAATTGCGAGTTGCAGAGATGACAAACATGAAAAGCAAGATCAAGTTGTGGCACCAACGCAAAGGTTGCAGGAGGCTTGTGCAGTTAGAGATGTTGTTAGATTGACTAGTCACATTGGGCCTGGGTCATGCCAACACAAGATCTGGTCAAACCATGGTATTCTTGAGACTATGTCAGATCGGATATCTATGTGACTTGTCGGTTAAGGAGATGAACAGAAGCTTTCGGTTAACTCATGTAAGGTGGGAGGCCAATGTAGTGGCTCGTCGTTGTGCTAAACAGGCTATTTAAAATGTGTATCAACTTTGTTACGACCTTTCTTCATGATTGTTCTTGTATAAAAGTACATTTCTATTACCATTGCATAGTTAATAGAATTCCAGATTTTTGACAGAAAAAAAATCAAAGGAGAATATTTCTTTATCCAAACATGTCAGAATACATATTTTCCCAGAGAAAATTCAATTAATACATTTTTTGTTTGTTGCAAATGGTAATCCATGGAATCAGTCCTTGTGTGTGTCTGGCTGTCCTTGGCACAGCCCCTCGTCAGCCGGGCTTCCCTTGTCCGCCAAATCAGAGTCTTCCGCTGCCGACCTCTCGTCTCATCTCTGAGTCGATAGATCTCCTCTCTTTCCCGTCTTCTTCACCGTCGCGCACCCCCCACTCTCTGAGATCTGCCAAGGCACCAACGAGGACCTCCGCCGCGGTCTCTAGTCAGGTAAGATCAATATTCTCCCACCCTTAGCTCGTTGATGGGATGGGAGGAGTTGTTGGTGGCTTCAACCAATGAGCAGTGAAGGCCATGTCAGATTGGATCTCAGGAGAATATTTAGGATGGATATTAATTTTCGGATTGTAGTATAGACAATTAATAGCTTATATTGGTGAATATTTATGATGGCCTCGCTTCTTCGTGTGCAATTGCAAAATTGGAGTAATTTGTGAGACAATATGTATGAGGGATTGATATAATTTGAGTATTAGTGTAAATTCTTATTATGGTAATTTACCCGAGGATTAGTATAATTTCGATGGTGGCATGGTTGTTTGGTGTAGTTTTGCACTGAGTTTTGCTGGCCCATTAGTACTTCTATCGCCGAATTATTTCCTTCGCACCAATTTTGGAGACTCATTTTATCCTATTTCCTTTTTATTTTTTCATTTTTCCCTTTTCCATTCTTTGTTTTTTCACTTCTTTTTTTGCTCATGCCCCCCCCTTTATTACCTTTTTCATTAGTAAAAAACATTTGTCTTTGTGTTTATATGAGTATTTGTGAAAAAAGAACACAAAAGACATGTTTTAAAGCCTGGTGAATAATTTTAAAATACATATTGAATGAGTTTTTAAGCCAGAATGTTTATTTAACACACGCTGAACATTACTTTAATACATGGTGAATATTTTTTTCAGCCCAGTAAACATGTTTAATTTTTTTGAACAAAAAACATGTTTTAATATATGGTGAATACTTTAAAAAACACGGTGGACATATTTTGTAGATGATGGACAATACACTATAAGCATTTCTTATGACAGGATGAACATTAATGTAATCCTGGTGAACATTTTCTAATACATGGTGAACATTTTTTTTAACTCGTCGGACTTTTTTAGTACACCATGAACTTGCTTTGAAGCCTACCAAGATTCATTAAAACATGGTGAACATTTTCTTAGTACATGATAATCATTTTGATATACACGCTGAATGTATTTTTACAAAAATGTGAATGCATTTTTATGTGAATGTTCGGATATTTTTTAAAACATTAATATTTATAAAATATTCACATATTTTTAGAAATGTTCACGTGGTTTAAAAATTGTTTGCTGAACTATTATTGTTTTTCATATTTTATTTCTAAAAAATCATGGTTTTGTACGAAATGTAAAAAAGACCACAAAAAAGGAGAGACTCTCTATATTTTTAATTAAAATAATTTCTTATGAATTTCATGTATACTCTTGCCTTGAATGTTGTTGATGTGGGAAAAATAAGGTACCAAACAGCATACCTTTTTTTTCTTTTGCTTTTTAAGACAAGGTTGGAGTTGGGATTACATTGTGTTACAGGTAGCGTCCAACAGATACTACAGGTAGAGTCACACGGCATGCTGCGGAGCCACCAGCAGCAATTGGTATCTACCTAATCTAATCTTATCTAATCAAACTGGAGTGTATCTATCAGCTCCACAGTAAGCTAACAGTACAAAAACGTACTTCTGAATAAGTTAACAGTAAGTTACTCTCAGTGCCAAACACGTACAAAAGAAAAACTTCTCCATTTGCGAATGACTTGGATATGTACTATGTAGGATGCAGAGAACTTGGGAGTTACAACTCTTTAGGAACATCAGTCTTATCAATACTAGTACAAGAAAATGGCAACAGACGAAAAATGGAACTGAACATGTGTTTGGTGCAAAAAGGTGTACCAAATACTACAGTTTAGTCGATTAAACTGATGGAAGATTGAATCAACACGAGGAAATTACAAACCATACTCCAGGCATGAACAGAGCAACCTGATCGATCAGGAGAACAAACTCAAATGTAAAGCACAAATGGCCCCAATTTACAACTGAATCAACCACGGCAAATCCTAACAACTGAATCAACCACACCCCTCGTCCTATATTACTTGTCACTCAAACAGACGTATCTAGCACTATCCGTTTGAGAGACAAGTAATATGGTACCGAGGGAGTAAAACATACAGGACTCACAGCCATTATGCATGTTTGCAGATTCTCGCTTGAGGTTGCAAGCAGAGACTCAAGGATTTAGAAATCACAAATACTCTTTTGTTCCATAATACTGTAACTGATCCTTGCTGGAGCCTTTCGTCATGACAGGGGGCATCTCCATCCTCCTCTGCATTACCTTCCTTTCATCAGTTGGTCTGCCAAATCATTTGAAACAACTCCTATCACTGTCATCCCTCTTTTTCTGTAAACTGCGACAGCAAACATATACTACAATGACATATCCACGACGTGCTTAACACTAGAGATCATGCTACACCCAAATGAATCATGACCAAACACATGTCATCCAGTCCAGGACTTGCTCACTGCTATTTTGCTTGCAGATTATTCCTTCAGGTTACAACAAACAACTGAAAGTAATACGTATAACGAAATCACAAGTAGTCTTTAGCCTCCTCACATGCAGCTACGTTATTAATTACTTGGTTCTCTCAGCCGCATAAAAGCGCAAATACAAATCACAATACAAATAGCCTGCCGATAATGCACAATGCACGGCACTCTTCTTTTCTGATCCAACTTTTCATTCATGCCGCAGGATCACTCTGCCTCCATTGCCAGACAGGGCCTGCACAGAAAGGGAAGTACATGAGAGCCAGCCTTAATAGGTACTGTTATCATAATAGGTACATGTATCCATCAGCTTAGTTTCTTCCCCTGTATTGTTTTACCAAATCAGAAAGGGAATTAAATGATTTCCGCTCACATTAGTTAACCAATTAGCGACATATGAAACGACTGAATTAAGAAGAGCACTGCGACTTGAGGCTCAAATAATTTCTGATTTACTGGAGATGGCAGTTTGGTCTGATCTGCCTACCTAGCTATCATGCACTTTCTCCTTTCCTTTGCTGTGCTTCTTCTTCCTTGTTTTTATCTTCTGCTCCTTGTTCCTCCTCTGCGGCAGGTGAAAGATGGAATCAATAGGGCCAAAAAAGTAAATTTAATTGACAAAGTCTTCGATTCAATACATATAAAGAGTTGTGCTCATTTACCTGCAGACTTGATCAAGTGCTGGGACAGTGCACCCCTCACCCCGACAGCATCCTCGTCTGCCACCTGCCGCAATTCCTCCTGACCCTCATCCTCATACTCACCTTCCTCCTGATCCTCGTCCTTCTCCTTCTCCTCCATGTCTATCACTATGTTATGCAACATGCAGCATACCCAGATTGTCCAATCCAGTATGTCATTATTATCTGGATGCCACCCTTCTCCCTGGAGGCACTTCCATGTGTCTTTTAACTTTGCTAGCGCCCTTAGCGCAAAAGCTGTCGCTGCAGAATGTCTCCTGTTGAACTCAACTTTGGCATCTGAGAGTGAGAGGCCATCTTCCAACAGGTAAGGTGTGAGGATCCAGGGACGAAGAGGGTATCCTGCATCACCAATTATGTATTCTCCTACTTCCGAGCCATCTGATAACTTCAGCTTGCTGCCATTCACCACAGCACCCTCCTCATAGTACTTCAAGAGATCAGAGTCTAACTCCAAGAGATCAGAGTCCAACTCCAAGAGATCAGAGGCCAACCAGACCTGTGTGAACCTCATATCTGGATCAACAATGGCTCGCATTAGCACAGAATCATTTTCCTCACCGTCACCATCTTGCGATCCAAACGTGATTTGGGCTGTGTGTACAACACCGCAGCAGTTTGGCAGGCCGTGTATCTTGTCAAATTTGCGCTTGGTTTTGTCCATTTGATAGGAGCATGGCCATTTGAAGTGGTGCGCTGTTGGATTTTGCATGGCCTTAAGAAAAACCTTAGTTACCAGCAAGGCAGTTGACTCGCTCACACCAAGAGAGGATCCTACGGTAACCGGAGCGTCACCAGAGTTCAGCATTCTCAGAGCGACAGCCACTCTGTCTTGTAAAGACAACACTCTCCCATCAACGAAAGTGTGATCCCTTGCCATCATATCTTCCAAAAATGGGATCCTCACCAAGCCGCAGACGTAACTGAAGGTACTTCTTCTCATTTTGTACAGAGACTCAAATCCTTGTGCATCACCATAGAAGATGATAAGGTTTCTGCATGGAAAGAAAAATACAGAAGTGGTTACATGATACTCTAGATAAGTTAATCTCGAGAAAATCTGGAACAACAAGTAAGAAGACAAATACTTGGCAACATGCACTAGGAAGGTACAGAATATATTCGGTCATCATGCAATATATATGGACGAAAAGCAGGAGATAAAATCAAATGAAGTTACAAAGCTTGTATGTTTGATTTTCTGTACCTTCAAATATGGTAGAGCTGCTAATATTTGAATCCAACTTGCAGTTGTCTCCTCTCGTGTATAAGACGTACCATTTTCTTTGGTTGTCTCCATCACGTGCATATGCCTTGACATGCTCCACCTTGCTGAACTTGTCCCACTCAATGCCAGATTGTCCTGCAGCTACCGCAGAGAGCAGCCATAGCCTACAGAATAACTGCAAATGCCTTGGCTTTATGTCTCGCAAGTATTCTGGGAGTTTTTCCATCATGTAATCCTCCAGGACCAACCGCTCGAGCGAAGCGATATGCTCCAGCACCTTCAGCTTCGGGCAGTCTATGATGGTAAGCTTCTGCAGATTGGGGAGATTGGTGATCCTCTCCAAGTCAGGGCATCCATTCACTGTAAGCTCAACAACAGAAGGAAAACTCCCAATGTAGCTGAGGTGCTGGACATATTGTAGAGTTAATTGTTTCAAAGCCCTTGTGTTGGAGGCAAGGCCTGGAGGAAGATGCCTCAGTTTACAATTAATGAGCCGTAGCTTCTCCAAACGGGGCATGGCTTGTACTCGGTCCTCCCACTCCCACTCCTCCCATTCCAACATTTTACTTAAGGTCATATTGTTTAACCTCGGAAATGGAGCTGCTACTGCTGCCTGCAAGAATTCAGTCCCAACACGCTTGATGCTTGGAGCATGGTTGACCTGAAGAAACTGCAGGTAGGGGAGCTGACACAACCCATTGGGAAGTTGTGTGCAACAAGCCAGGTCAGAAAAAAATAGAATCGTCAAGTTGTTGAGGTGCACAGTTGATGTGGACATCATCCACCTCGGGAGTTGTTTGCCAAAATACCCTTTGATATTAATAATCTCTACACTGGGAGGAGGGCAGAGCTCATCGAACACAGTCTCGATTCGTCGCTGCTCTTCTTCAGAGACACCTTGGTTCTCTTTGATCAGCCCATCATCTCCCAGTCTGCTGGTGCACCACAAGAATAGTTCGATAAGATGCATCTTCTCACCAAGCCTAGCATTAGCAGCAAATGAGGCAGCAGATACATTTTCCAATTCATTTAAGAAAAGATTTTTGAGTTGGGAAAGAGGCCCCAACTCGTCCAAACTGCAGCAATCACCATCCATGTGGGCTGGAAACCCAATTAGTTTCCTTATGTCTGTCAGACCACGGAACCCTCTAGGTATCATATGTATGTTGGGAATGTAAAGAAATTGTAGCTGGCTAAGCATCACGATACTATCAGGAAGATTCACCAATTTTGTGCATCGACGAAGGTCAAGGAATTGCAGTAGTTTCATCTTGCCAATGTTCCCAGGAAGTACAGAAATATGAGTATCTAATAGTGCCAGATACCTCAGGTGCTTGAGTTGATGCAATGATTCAACCAATGCAGCCACATCTGCAGCTTCTATATATAGGACACGCAGACTTGAGAAGGTAACCAATGAATCACCAGGCTTCATCTTGATCTGAATAGTTGAGATTAATGTTCTCACTGATTGTTGCGCCTGTAGAGATGTCCAATCTAGATCACCTGATTGTGATCGGTTTGTTTCTATCGACAACCGAAGAAACTTTTGTGAACTAAGTTTTGTAAGAATATCATTGTCTCCGTCTTGAGCTACGAGTGCTTCATCTTTAGTCATATACTGAGCAAATGAGCGAACAACATCATGCATACTACAAACCCATATATGAGCATATGATTTGTCTAGCTCTATAAGGTTCCTAGATATCAACTCCTTGTAGTACTTTTTTCCCAATTCTTCTAAATCTCTACAGTTTCCATGAATAAATCCTTCACTCATCCACATTGCAATGACTTCATCCATATGAAAAACTTTACTTTTAGGAAGAAGTGAGTAGTATAGAAAGCACTGCTTCAAATAAGGCGGCATATATTCATAGCTTAAGTATACTGTGTGGTTGAGCTCTTGGGGCATTTTAGTTATTGACCATTTAGAATCATCCAAAACCTGCTCCCAGTCACGACGGAGCCCCCCTCTTTCACGCAAGAGTCCACCCATTACTTTAACGGCAAGTGGTAAACAACCACATTTTAGTATAATTTTCAATCCAATATCCATTAACGTATTGACGTGCTCTTCATCTATCACACTTGAGACTACCTGTGAACATACAGTAGAAGTTATGATTGATGGTAAATACTTAAAGTACAGAATGTGTTTACTTTTCTTGCTCCTACATACCGTAAATTTGTGCAATGGCTTCCACATATAGCATACATACTTTACCTAGTAAACAGTTCTTCTTCCTTTTATTTCACAAAATCGAGCGTGTTGCTAGAAAATATACTTTTGCAATACTCTGTCATAGCTGCTATACAAAGTTGTACTCCAAATTTAGCAGAATTTGTATATTATTTTATTAGTTTTTGAAAATATTTTAAGGTTATGTGAAATTATCTTATCTCTCAATCACCTAAAATTCATAATACCAAGGAAAACATTAATGAATAAATTTGTGTGCAAATTTTCTAGCAATATTACTACCAACTTCTAGTCTAGTTACTTTTTTGTGTTATATATAATTTTGTCATATTGGCAGGGGTTCACAGAAATTGTTATTTTCTCCATCTTAATCTTTTTTCATTTATATTACATCCTATGTCACTGTTGAGTAGCTGAGCACTCAGAGCATCTATTGCCAGGTGCCTCAACCCCCCCCCCCCCCCCCCCCCCCCCCCCCCCCCCCCCCCCCCCCCCCCCCCCGCACGCCTGGGCAGATGCTCCGCACAGTGACCGGTCAAAAAAGCCGACCTAGACGGGCGCCTCAAACGGGCCTCGAATGCCCGGACTAACCGGCACGCCTCAATCCAGCCCAAATGTATGGCGGACATAGGGATGCCCGGGCGCACCTGGGCGAGTTCACCACGTCGGACCCGACATGCCTACCCCACCGCAAATTGCACCAAATCTACCCCCTCAACCTACCGGATCCATTTGCTCTCTACTCTCTTCTTCCTCCTATGCGCCGGACGTCTGGCAGCTCCACCGACACCCTTGCTCTGCAGCCGTTCTGATCCTCTGCGCCGCCAACACCAGCACAACAATCCTCTCTCCTGTTCTCGTCACTGCAGAGATCGTCGCAGGCCCGGATGCCAGCGTGCTACATCCGGCAACTCTCGGGCTGTCCCTTGCGCTTTATGTGTTTGACGCAATGTTCGACCCGGTTTTTTGCAATTTATTTGTAGGGAAAATAACGAATTCAGATACTACATGGGATGAGGAGTATGGACCAACATAGCTTGATCAAATAATTCAAGATGAGTTCTTCGATTTGTCGGATTCGGAAGAAGAAGTGGACATGCTTATGCGCATGAGCATGCAAGAGGAAATGAACCTGCAGGTGGAACATATTCTCAACTTTAAGGGCTCAATCAAAGGGAGAAGAGTGATCAATCAGGATAGGGTCTCTAGAGCATGACTTCAGACTGAACTTTCCTCCGGACCGAACTTTGCTCTGGACATGCTCATGCTCATGAGCATACAAGGACTTCTTTACTCCAGACCGAACTTTGTTGGACAATCCATGTTTTCGTCGCCATTTTGCATGCGGAAACCATTGTTTTTGCATACTATGGAGGAAGTGGAGGCACACGATGACTATTTCAAGCTCACAAGATATTGTTGCGGTCAACTTTTTTCCTATATTCAGTGATCTTGTGAAGCATATGTGGACATATGATGGAAACTAAAGAGTTAATGTTTGAGCTGTGCACTCAAAATAAAAATTTTATAAGAAATATGTATTTTCGCTACCAATATTTGTTATTTACGTGCGACATTGGTGTGTATGATGTACGTGCATGGATTTACATGTATTTGAGAGTCCGGATTTGAGGTATGTGGATGCTGGCACAAGATATAAGGGATGGTCCGGATGCGTCTGCGGGAGCAGCCGGGCGCATCCGCGGACGTATAGGGGTGCAGATTTGCAAAGTCCGGCTATAGATGCTTTTAGATCTTTCATCCGTAAGTTGGAATATTAGACTAGATATCCACAAAAAAATAGTCATTACCTGAATATAGGACCCATGTCTTCACAGGTAAAAACCATACATATATAATTATCTGAATGTCTAATTATTAATCAAGCTCGGCTAAACAAAATTTAAGTGTGTCTGAATATGTGTCATGTTCGCATAAATAAAATGAGGAAAGCCCAGTTGGTGCTGTGGCATATTTCCTTGTTTAGCACCATTGCCCTGCAAAATTATCGACAACCTCTAACCTTCCAAGAGCCAAGAGCTAATAGTACATACAAGTCATTGAACTACACGTAATTAATGGCTCATATTAATCTGGGAGCATACTAATGTTTCTCTTAAGAGCATTGTTAATAATATAGCCAACCGATGGCTATAAGGAACTGCTGTATCATTTATAGCCATCATCTATATGCATTCATACAATAGTGTGGCTATAAGATTGGCTATTACATTAATACTTTTTTTTCATCTCCTCTCTATCTCTTTCTTCACATTTATTGCATTTACCTACGAATGCGTATATAGCTAGGCTCTTGCATCAGAGCCCACTTCCCTTAATTTTTCACATCTCTCTCCTCCACATAGGCAAAAGTGCCATGTAAGCGGGCTATAAGCCCACTATTGTACTTGCTCTAATTAACTACATATAGTAATATTTAATTGACTTCAGTGGTTATTGACTCGAGATAGACATTAGTATTTAATTAAGTACGTACCTGCTTCTTGAGCAATGACCAAGCATCTTCAGGCAATAATGTGTCGACTTGGTGGTAGGGCCACCTGGCTAGCATTCCTCGAGCAACACCTTCATCCCTAGTGGTGACAAGGACTCGGCTGCCTGAAGCAACAACACTGGCTAAGGGTATTTTGAGCACACCCTCCCATGCTTCACGGTCCCACACGTCATCCATTACAAGCAAGGTCTTGTGGCCAATCAAGGCATCCTTGAGGCTTCGGTGAAGCGTGGCCTTTGCATTTCCAGCTAGTTGGGCGTCTCCTCCGGCTTCGATGATGGCTCTTCTTAGTAGCTCAACCTCACTGAAGTATTGGTTGACGCTCAACCATATCTTTTTGCTGAACTCACCTTGGATTGCCTCGTCATTGAAGATCTTCTGCGCGAGTGTGGTCTTGCCAATCCCGCCGACACCTACAATGGCGACCACCATGATGTCATCGTCGACCTCCTTTCTTGTCTGCATGATATGGGTCACCAATGCTCTTTTGTCATCTTCAATCTTGTCCCCAACAACAGCCGACCGGTCAAAGTCTGCTACCGTCTCCCGACTTGGATTACCATAGTGAGAGGCAAGGGAATTGCCGCTACGATCCTCATAAGACCCGAGATTGATGAAGCCGAAAGTGACGCTTCGCTGCTTGATGGTGTCAAGCCTCTGGTTGAGTGCCTTGATGCGGATGCTGATCTCATGAGCATGGAAGGGGTTTCGCATGCAGAAGAGCAAGGGATTGCAACACCCTGCATCTATAGAGGATGATCCATGCTCCATGGCCTTGAGCTGGCAGAGGTCGAGGATATCATTAGCTTCATACATGGCACGCTTGAGCTGCCCCACCCACTCTTGGACGGTCTTGTCGGTGATGTTCCTCCTATCGGCGTCGGCCAAGAAGTTTTTGAGGTCTTGGAGCTTGTCGCCCATCTTGTTGATCTCACCCGAGACACCGAGCATCGCCCCTACCTCATCTGCTGCCACCTGCGTGACCATGTCCACCAGGTAGGACGCAAATGCGTCCAACACCATCGCCATTGTTGCTGTCAATTTTTACTGTAATAATAAAGGTATTATTAAATCTAAGAAGGAAAATTGGCTACATAGTTGTAAAGAGAGACAAATAACACTTGAACTACCTCACCAATCTCTGAGACGGAGAAGACGCGGGGGTCAGCGGAGAAAATGCATTGTCGATCCGATGGATTGTCGCCTTGGGAGCAGAAACTCAGCTCCTCTCCAACGCGTCGCCTCCGGGAGCAGCAGCTTAGCAACCCCTCTGGCGTTCCGGCACCGCGAGCAGCAGTTTAGCTCCTCCTTCGGCGTGTCGCCTCCGTGTGGAGCTACACAGCCACAGGTGTAGCAGCAGGTGTTCTCTGGCAAAGGCAAAGGCGACGGTGCAGGTGGGTGGAAATGGACGGGAAGGAGCAAGGCGTGAGACTGCGGGGGGCATTGAATGGAGTAATAAGAGCTGCAGACAGCTGAACTGGGCGGGGCTTATTATAATTAACTAAGTACATAACATGGTCTGATGTCATGTTGCTGATCTTGTTTAGTAATTTTAGCCATTAGTTTAACTTTCCATCCACATCGCTACTTGATCCATCCACATGCCGTTTGGAACAAAAGGAGAGCTGGGAAGATGGACCATGTACAACTCAACAAGCAAAGTGAACTGAAACTTTAAACCGATGCAGTATAAACGTAACCCAACTCATGTTTCGCAGTCATCCATGGGAACCAAAAATTCACATAAACAATAGTTCAAAACCAACAACTTAAATTACAAATTCATGAGCCATCAAGTGCATACTCTTGTCTACAAACAGAGTTCAAAGTCAACACATAGTGAATCGTAGCAGATTTCAAAATATAGGTGCTAGACTCGCTGGAAAAACGAACTAATGAATAGGTTCGAAATCAACATTACATCCGGTATGAGCTGCGGGTATGGGTTCTCAGTTGTTCCATCCGGTAAGTTACTTCGCTAACTTTCAGATGTAAATCTACGTTTTAGCTAATTCCAGAATTGGTCCACATTTTGTTAGCGTGAACGTACAGAGCTCTCCATAGATTGGCTGAGAAAAATAAATGAGCTTTCTTATGTAGGACGTCGATTGATGTCAAGACTTCTTATGGCTACTTCTTGTACAGTATATAGATTGTGTGGAGAGGTATGCACGCAAAACAAAGTCTACTTTGATGATGCATGATGGCTTAATTTTAGAATTCGCCATCACAGTCAGATCGAGCTGGATGATAGCTAGCAACTCAACCCCCAAGTTTCTTAAATCAACAAAGTCTACTTTGAGGATGCATGTTGGCTAAATTTTGGTATTCGCCATCACACTCGGATCGAGCTGGATAATAGGAGCGACCCATCTCGAAACAACTCATATGAGTATTGGGCCAGTGCGTTTTGAGTTGTTTAATTATGCCGGCCAGCCTGCCCGCGACTAGTCGTGCACCTCGCTCTTATATCCATCTAATTAATCACATGAACCGTGGTGCAGATTCAATGAACTGGCAAGGATTGATTAAGGGCCTGTTTGGTTCGTGTCCTGAAGAAAACTTGCCTGGCCTGACTGCTCCCTGAAATCTGCCTGGATCGTGTTTGGTTCGTGACCTGAAAAATGTGGCGCTAGCCTGGCCTGGAAAGGTGACGGGGTCATTAGCCTGGGCTGGAAACCTGAGACACCATTAGCCTGGTCCAGGCAACTAGAGAAGGACGCCTGGAACCAGCCTGGCGTTGCTAATCATGCCTGGGAGAAGAAAAAAGCAAGCATTGGCTTGATGTGACGTTTGCAAGACAACATTTTCTCTTGATTGGACGTACGCAAGTACCTAGCCGGTGTGGTCACCAACCAAACAGTATTGCGAAAAGCTGCCTGACCAGGCACGAAAGCAGCTGTCCACCAGGCCCAACTCAGGCACTAGAATTTGCCAGGCATCCTTCCCAGGGAGGCGTCGATATGTGGCGTGTTGTCTAGCTAGCTCTTAGGCTATATGACAAATCAATTAATATTTGATGCAACTGCTGCCTTGTTAACAAGAATGACTTGCGCTCGTCTAGCCTGCAAGTCTTGTTTGAATACATAACGATTGATTTACATCATAATTAGGTAGGCAACTAGTTGATGAGAGATGCGGGGTACTTTCCTTGAGATTAGATAAGTCTAGTTTATTACTCTACCTTTGGGGCAGGCAGGAAGTAACATTATCTTGTTTGAATACATAACAATTTACATCATAATTAGGTAGGCACCTGTAGTAATGTCAAAAAATGTCTTACATTATGAGACGGAAGGAGTAATTAGGTAAGGCACATATTCGGTGAGAGATGCGGTGAAATTTCCCTGAGATCTTCGGGCTAGGTCTAGTTTATTACCTCGGGGCAGGCAGTAACTAGTATTATTCATTCAAGACCATCTGTCGGCATGAACTGATCAATGGCTGGTGCAAGGAAGGCACTAGCGTCTGCAGTTTTTGTTTTAGAGCATTACCCTACTCTTTGCGTCGATTCCATCAAAAATAAGATAACAAAATAATTCTGTATCGAATCGATAGAATGCCACCAAAATCAAGAAAAAGTAATTGTTGCATGTAATTTAGGGTAAAAAAGGTAAATAATTTAAGAACCGTCGGTGGAAAGGGGAAATCGCAACTAACCATGTGTGCTTCGCCGCCGTCGTCGCAATGCCCCGTGGTCTCCTCCGCTGTGGGGAATGGGGGCCTCGGTCGCCATCACTGGACGCATTTGGTTTTGGCCGGCGGCGAGGAAGCTGATAAGGTCGGGGAGGCGACGACGCTGTGCATCTGTAATCTGGGGGAGGATATCCCACGAGGAAGTAACACTTCATTTTCACAACCCCGGCCCATAACGCCGACCATCACTATGGGGAAGGGGGACGAGACCAGTAGTTCTCTCTTTTATTCTCTCTTCTTTTATTCTGAAAAAAAGATTTTCCTTTTTAGAAAAAAGAGGATATTACTCCGGCCTCTGCATCTGGGTGATGCATGCAGCCATTTTATTTTATTCACAAAGACCTTATAAAGTAATATATTAGTAAGCCTGAAGCCACCATCTTGGCAACACCTGTCGCTACTCATATCCCCTTAATGAAAGTGGGCCGAATGTCCTAGCCGAATACCAAACAGACATGGCACCAAAGTCTAACATCTAAAGCCGGATGCCCCAGCTAAGCCACAATGTCGGGACAAGGTCACACACAGGTCCAGCGCAATCTTAGAGGTCTTCCACCGATCCATCTCTCGAGCAGGCACTGACACACTGACCTTACCAGACCTGCCGTCGAGGCCACCATAGCGCCAGACAATGCAGCCATCCTGCGCATATCCATCCACACGTGCCCGCTGCCGAAACTCCGCAACGCCATGCCGTTGGGATCCGCCGTCGGCCTTGCCGTAGATGTAACACCGCCCTTCTCTTGTCCCCTCCAGCCTGCACTTGCTCAAAATTGATACCCACGGGAGGGAGAATGACACCGAAGGCGCCGTTATCGTCCGATTTGGTAGACCCAGATCTAGGGTTTCCACTAGAACATCCTGGTCGAGTTGATATGACCTGAACAACGATGCCTCGAGAAGGAAATGACGTCGGAGACGCCGCCATCGTCCGTCAAGACCGCAGTTAGGCGGGGCTTTCACGGGAAGCCGCGTCGCGATCTCGCGGCTAGCTGGAATCATGCGGAGCTTCGCCATGAGGACGTATGTCATCCACGTGCAGAATCAACGACGGATCTGGGTGGGATCCAAATCCACGGCCGCCGCCATGCCCACCATCACCAGCACCACCAGCCATGGGGTCGTCGGATGCCGCCGCACGGCTAGGGAGCCTCCCTGGCCGTGGTGGGAAGCCCCCAGCCGCCTTGAGTGGTTGCCGCCGTCTCCTCTTGCCTCAGTGCCTTGGAACCGGGCGTCGTCGCCACCGCCAGCGGCGGCAAAATCTTTCTAAATCCAGTTCCATGGCTGTAAACTGTGCTGTATTGCATGGGAAGTAAAAATTAAAAATTCTTGATAAGGTAATCCCAGGTGCACGATTATGCCTTTTTTTTACGGGAGGGATTAAGCTTTTTTTGGTCATGACTCCTGCTTGGTTGGCAATGATTTCGGAGCTAATGAATCTGGTTTATGTGCAGGCAAGTTGATACGTACAACTTTGGCTGACAACGTGACTGTATTGTTGGGAGAGATGGCGTCTCGCGAGTACGACGTGCGATGGCGAGTCTCTTTCGCCGCCGACCGGATGACGGGATCTCTCCGCTTCTCCAACGGGGAGGTCGCCCTCCGGCGAGGGGCGCTGCTCATCGTGCTAGTGGATGACCGTGGCGTCACCGTGGATGCGCGGTATCTCCGCGAGAGCGAACACATCGATATTGGAGACGTGATCTCTTTTCCTTGCCATTTCGCGAAGATTCGGGATCGCTTGCCGGCGACGAGCTCATCGGCGGATGAGTCGGCAGAGGGTTCGAGCCACGCGGGTGCGGTACACGGGGACAACGAGGAGCGGTACACGAGGACCCGGTACACGGAGGCCCGGATGAGGTACGACGCGAGCACGACCTTCCGCCCCCAAACATCCATGGCGGATGCGCGACACGTGGGCTCGCATCCGGGCGTCCATCCTCGACCACGGGCGTGCGGCGCGGGTATAAATTCCCCATCTCGCCCGCTGCTTGACCTAGATTCTGCCCTCGCCCATCTCTGGACGGCGGAAAAAAACCCTAGATCGAGATCTAGAGAGGAGTGGGGGTGGTGGAGAGGCTGAAGGAAATATGCCCTAGAGGCAATAATAAAGTTATTATTTATTTCCTCATATTATGATAAATGTTTATTATTCATGCTAGAATTGTATTAACCGGAAACATAATACATGTGTGAATACATAGACAAACAGAGTGTCACTAGTATGCCTCTACTTGACTAGCTCGTTAATCAAAGATGGTTATGTTTCCTAACCATGAACAAAGAGTTGTTATTTGATTAACGAGATCACATCATTAGTTGAATGATCTGATTGACATGACCCATTCCATTAGCTTAGCACCCGATCGTTTAGCATGTTGCTATTGCTCTCTTCATGACTTATACATGTTCCTATGACTATGAGATTATGCAACTCCCGTTTGCCGGAGGAACACTTTGTGTGCTACCAAACGTCACAACGTAAATGGGTGATTATAAAGGTGCTCTACAGGTGTCTCCAAAAGTAGATGTTGGGTTGGCGTATTTCGAGATTAGGATTTGTCACTCCGATTGTCGGAGAGGTATCTCTGGGCCCTCTCGGTAATGCACATCACATAAGCCTTGCAAGCATTACAACTAATATGTTAGTTGTGAGATGATGTATTACGGAACGAGTAAAGAGACTCGCCGGTAACGAGATTGAACTAGGTATTGGATACCGACGATCGAATCTCGGGCAAGTAACATACCGATGACAAAGGGAACAACGTATGTTGTTATGCGGTCTGACCGATAAAGATCTTCGTAGAATATGTAGGAGCCAATATGGGCATCCAGGTCCTGCTATTGGTTATTGACCGGAGACGTGTCTCGGTCATGTCTACATTTTTCTCGAACCGTAGGGTCCGCACGCTTAAAGTTACGATGACAGTTATTATGAGTTTATGCAATTTTGATGTACCGAAGTTTGTTCGGAGTCCCGGATGTGATCACGGACATGACGAGGAGTCTCGAAATGGTCGAGACATAAAGATTGATATATTGGCGGCTATATTCGGACACCGGAATTGTTCCGGGTGATTTCGGAGAAAACCGGAGTGCCGGAGGGGTTACCGGAACCCCCCGGGGAAGTATTGGGCCTTAGTGGGCCTGAGGGGAGAGAGGGCTGCAGTCTAGGAGGTGGCGCGCCCCCCCATGGGGAGTCCGAATTGGACTAGGAGGGGGGGGGGGGCGCGGCCCCCCTTTCCCTCTCCCTCTCTTTCCTTCCCCCTCTTCCTTCCTAGTTGGACTAGGAAAGGGGAGTCCTACTCCCACTAGGAGAAGGACTCCCCCCTCTCCTTGGCGCACCAAGGGCCAGCCGGCCTCCCCCTTGCTCCTTTATATACGGGGGCAGGGGAGCACCCCTAGACACACAAGTTGATCCTCGTGATCGTTCCTTAGCCGTGTGCGGTGCCCCCCTCCACCATATTCCACCTCGGTCATATCGTTGCAGCGCTTAGGCGAAGCCCTGCGCCGGTAGAACATCATCATCGTCACCACGCCGTCGTGCTGACGGAACTCTTCCCCGACGCTTTCCTGGATCGGAGCCCGAGGATCATCATCGAGCTGTACGTGTGCTAAGAACTCGGAGGTGCCGGAGTAACGGTGCTTGGGTCGGTCGGATCGGGAAGACGTACGACTACTTCCTCTACATTGTGTCAACGCTTCCGTTGTCGTTCTACAAGGGTACGTAGATCACACTCTCCCCTCTCGTTGCTATGCATCTCCATGATCTTGCGTGTGCGTAGGAAATTTTTTGAAATTACTACGTTCCCCAACAGTGGTATCAGAGCCTAGGTTTTATGGTTTGATGTTATATGCACGAGTAGAACACAAGTGAGTTGTGGGCGATATAAGTCATACTGCTTACCAGCATGTCATACTTTGGTTCGGCGGTATTGTTGGACGAAGCGGCCCGGACCAACATTACGCGTACGCTTACGTGAGACCGGTTCTCCCGACGTGCTTTGCACAGAGGTGGCTTGCGGGTGACAGTTTCTCCAACTTTAGTTGAACCAAGTGTGGCTACGCCCGGTCCTTGCGAAGGTTAAAACAACACCAACTTGACAAACTATCGTTGTGGTTTTGATGCGTAGGTAAGATTGGTTCTTGCTTAAGCCCGTAGCAGCCATGTAAAACTTGCAACAACAAAGTAGAGGACGTCTAACTTGTTTTTGCAGGGCATGTTGTAATGTGATATGGTCAAGACATGATGCTAAATTTTATTGTATGAGATGATCATGTTATGTAACCGAGTTATCGGCAACTGGCAGGAGCCATATGGTGTCGCTTTATTGTATGCAATGCAATCGCCCTGTAATGCTTTACTTTATCACTAAGCGGTAGCGATAGTCGTAGAAGCATAAGATTGGCGAGACGACAACGATGCTACGATGGAGATCAAGCTGTCGCGCCGGTGACGATGGTGATCATGACGGTGCTTCGGAGATGGAGATCACAAGCACAAGATGATGATGGCCATATCATATCACTTATATTGATTGCATGTGATGTTTATCTTTTTTATGCATCTTATCTTGCTTTGATTGATGGTAGCATTATAAGATGATCTCTCACTAATTATCAAGAAGTGTTCTCCCTGAGTATGCACCGTTGCCAAAGTTCGTCGTGCCCAGACACCACGTGATGATCGGGTGTGATAAACTCTACGTCCATCTACAACGGGTGCAAGCCAGTTTTGCACACGCGGAATACTCGGGTTATACTTGACGAGCCTAGCATATACAGATATGGCCTCGGAACACGGAGACCGAAAGGTCGAGCGTGAATCATATAGTAGATATGATCAACATAATGATGTTCACCATTGAAGACTAATCCATTTCACGTGATGATCGGTTATGGTTTAGTTGATTTGGATCACGTGATCACTTAGAAGATTAGAGGGATGTCTATCTAAGTGGGAGTTCTTAAGTAATATGATTAATTGAACTTAAATTTATCATGAACTTAGTCCCTGATAGTATCTTGCTTGTTTATATTGATTGTAGATAGATGGCCCGTGTTGTTGTGCCGTTGAATTTTAATGCGTTCCTTGAGAAAGCAAAGTTGAAAGATGATGGTAGCAATTACACGGACTGGGTCCGTAACTTAGGATTATCCTCATTGCTACACAGAAGAATTACGTCCTGGAAGCACCGCTGGGTGCCAGGCCTACTGCTGGAGCAACACCATATGTTTTGAACGTCTGGCAGAGCAAAGCTGATGACTACTCGATAGTTCAGTGTGCCATGCTTTACGGCTTAGAATCAGGACTTCAACGACGTTTTGAACGTCATGGAGCATATGAGATGTTCTAGGAGTTGAAGTTAATATTTCAAGCAAATGCCCGGATTGAGAGATATGAAGTCTCCAATAAGTTCCATAGCTGCAAGATGGAGGAGAACAGTTCTGTCAGTGAGCATATACTCAAAATGTCTGGGTATAATATCACTTGATTCAATTGGGAGTTAATCTTCCAGATGATTGCGTCATTGACAGAATTCTCCAATCACTGCCACCAAGCTACAAGAGCTTCGTGATGAACTATAATATGCTAGGGATGAATAAGACTATTCCCGAGCTCTTCGCAATGCTGAAAGCTGCGAAGGTAGAAATCAAGAAGGAGCATCAAGTTTTGATGGTCAACAAGACCACTAGTTTCAAGAAAAAGGGCAAAGGGAAAAAAGAAGGGGAACTTCAAGAAGAACAGCAAGCAAGTTGCTGCTCAGGAGAAGAAACCTAAGTCTGGACCAAAGCCTGAAACTGAGTGCTTCTACTGCAAGCAGACTGGTCACTGGAAGCGGAACTGCCCCAAGTATTTGGCGGATAAGAAGGATGGCAAGGTGAACAAAGGTATATGTGATATACATGTTATTGATGTGTACCTTACTAGAGCTCGCAGTAGCACCTGGGTATTTGATACTGGTTCTGGTGCTAATATTTGCAACTCGAAACATGGACTACGGATTAAGCGAACACTGGCAAAGGATGAGGTGACGATGCGCGTGGGAAATGGTTCCAAAGTCGATGTGATCGCGGTCGGCATGCTACCTCTACATCTACCTTCGGGATTAGTATTAGACCTAAATAATTGTTATTTGGTGCCAGCGTTAAGCATGAACATTATATCTGGATCTTGTTTGATGCGAGACGGTTATTCATTTAAATCAGAGAATAATGGTTGTTCTATTTATATGAGTAATATCTTTTATGGTCATGCACCTTTGAAGAGTGGTCTATTTTTGATGAATCTCGATAGTAGTGATAGACATATTCATAATGTTGAAGCCAAAAGATGCAGAGTTGATAATGATAGTGCAACTTATTTGTGGCACTGCCATTTAGGTCATATCGGTGTAAAGTGCATGAAGAAACTCCATACTGATGGACTTTTGGAACCACTTGATTATGAATCACTTGGTACTTGCGAACCGTGCCTCATGGGCAAGATGACTAAAACGCCATTCTCCGGTACTATGGAGAGAGCAACAGATTTATTGGAAATCATACATACAGATGTATGTGGTCCAATGAACGTTGAGGCTCGTGGCGGATATCATTATTTTCTCACCTTCACAGATTATTTAAGCAGATATGGGTATATCTACTTAATGAAACATAAGTCTGAAACATTTGAAAAGTTCAAAGAATTTCAGAGTGAAGTTGAAAATCATCGTAACAAGAAAATAAAGTTTCTATGATCTGATCGTGGAGGAGAATATTTGAGTTACGAGTTTGGTGTACATTTGAAACAATGCGGAATAGTTTCGCAACTCACGCCACCCGGAACACCACAGCGTAATGGTGTGTCCGAACGTCGTAATCGTACTTTACTAGATATGGTGCGATCTATGATGTCTCTTACTGATTTACCGCTATCATTTTGGGGTTATGCTTTAGAGACGGCCGCATTCACGTTAAATAGGGCACCATCGAAATCCGTTGAGACGACGCCTTATGAACTATGGTTTGGCAAGAAACCAAAGTTTTCGTTTCTTAAAGTTTGGGGCTGCGATGCTTATGTGAAAAACCTTCAAGCTCGAACCCAAATCGGAGAAATGTGTCTTCATAGGATACCCAAAGGAGACTGTTGGGTACACCTTCTATCACAGATCCGAAGGCAAGATATTCGTTGCAAAAAATGGATCCTTTCTAGAAAAGGAGTTTCTCTCGAAAGAAGTGAGTGGGAGGAAAGTAGAACTTGACGAGGTAACTGTACCTGCTCCCTTATTGGAAAGTAGTGCATCACAGAAAGTGACACCTACACCAGTTAGTGAGGAAGCTAATGATGGTGATCATGAAACTTCAGAACGAGATACTACTGAACCTCGTAGATCAACCAGAGTGAGATCCGCACCAGAGTGGTACGGTAATCCTGTTTTGGAAGTCATGCTACTAGATCATGATGAACCTGCGAACTATGAAGAAGCGATGGTGAGCCCAGATTCCGCAAAATGGCTTGAAGCCATGAAATCTGAGATGGGATCCATGTATGAGAACAAAGTATGGACTTTGGTTGACTTGCCGATGATCGGCAATCAATTAAGAATAAATGGATCTTCAAGAAGAAGACTGACGCTGACGGTAATGTTACTGTCTACAAAGCTCGACTTGTCACAAAAGGTTTTCGACAAGTTCAAGGGATTGACTACGATGAGACCTTCTCACCCGTAGCGATGCTTAAGTCTGTCCGAATCATGTTAGCAATTGCCGCATTTTATGATTATGAAATTTGGCAAATGGATGTAAAAACTGCATCCCTGAATGGATTTCTGGAAGAAGAGTTGTATATGATGCAACCAGAAGGTTTTATCGATCCAAAGGGAGCTAACAAAGTGTGCAAGCTCCAGCGATCCATTTATGGACTGGTGCAAGCCTCTCGGAGTTGGAATAAACGCTTTGATAGTGTGATCAAAGCATTTGGGTTTGTACAGACTTTTGGAGAAGCCTGTATTTACAAGAAAGTGAGTGGGAGCTCTGTAGCATTTCTGATATTATATGTGGATGACATATTACTAATTGGAAATGATATAGAATTTCTAGATAGCATAAAGGAATACTTGAATAAGAGTTTTTCAATGAAAGACCTCGGTGAAGCTGCTTACATATTAGGCATTAAGATCTATAGAGATAGATCAAAACGCTTAATTGGACTTTCACAAAGCACATACCTTGACAAAATTTTGAAGAAGTTCCAAAATGGATCAAGCAAAGAAAGGGTTCTTGCCTTGTTACAAGGTGTGAAATTGAGTAGGACTCAATGCCCGACCACTGCAGAAGATAGAGAGAAAATGAAAGATGTTCCCTATGCTTCAGCCATAGGCTCTATCATGTATGCAATGCTGTGTACCAGACCTGATGTGTGCCTTGCTATAATTTTAGCAGGGAGGTACCAAAGTAATCCAGGAGTGGATCACTGGACAGCAGTCAAGAACATCCTGAAGTACCTGAAAAGGACTAAGGATATGTTTCTCGTATATGGAGGTGACAAAGAGCTCATCGTAAACGGTTACGTTGATGCAAGCTTTGACACTGATCCGGACGATTCTAAATCGCAAACCGGATACGTGTTTACATTAAACGGTGGAGCTGTCAGTTGGTGCAGTTCTAAACAAAGTGTCGTGGCGGGATCTACATGTGAAGCGGAGTACATAGCTGCTTCGGAAGCAGCAAACGAAGGAGTCTGGATGAAGGAGTTCATATCTGATCTAGGTGTCATACCTAGTGCATCGGGTCCAATGAAAATCTTTTGTGACAATACTGGTGCAATTGCCTTGGCAAAGGAATCCAGATTTCACAAGAGAACCAAACACATCAAGAGACGCTTCAATTTCATCCGGGATCTAGTCCAGGTGGGGGACATAGAGATTTGCCAGATACATACAGATCTAAATGTAGCAGACCCGTTGACTAAGCCTCTTCCACGAGCAAAACATGATCAGCACCAAGGCTCCATGGGTGTTAGAATCATTACTGTGTAATCTAGATTATTGACTCTAGTGCAAGTGAGAGACTGAAGGAAATATGCCCTAGAGGCAATAATAAAGTTATTATTTATTTCCTCATATCATGATAAATGTTTATTATTCATGCTAGAATTGTATTAACCGGAAACATAATACATGTGTGAATACATAGACAAACAGAGTGTCACTAGTATGCCTCTACTTGACTAGCTCGTTAATCAAAGATGGTTATGTTTCCTAACCATGAACAAAGAGTTGTTATTTGATTAACGAGATCACATCATTAGTTGAATGATCTGATTGACATGACCCATTCCATTAGCTTAGCACCCGATCGTTTAGCATGTTGCTATTGCTCTCTTCATGACTTATACATGTTCCTATGACTATGAGATTATGCAACTCCCGTTTGCCGGAGGAACACTTTGTGTGCTACCAAACGTCACAACGTAAATGGGTGATTATAAAGGTGCTCTACAGGTGTCTCCAAAAGTAGATGTTGGGTTGGCGTATTTCGAGATTAGGATTTGTCACTCTGATTGTCGGAGAGGTATCTCTGGGCCCTCTCGGTAATGCACATAACATAAGCCTTGCAAGCATTACAACTAATATGTTAGTTGTGAGATGATGTATTACGGAACGAGTAAAGAGACTTGCCGGTAACGAGATTGAACTAGGTATTGGATACCGACGATCGAATCTCGGGCAAGTAACATACCGATGACAAAGGGAACAACGTATGTTGTTATGCGGTCTGACCGATAAAGATCTTCGTAGAATATGTAGGAGCCAATATGGGCATCCAGGTCCCGCTATTGGTTATTGACCGGAGACGTGTCTCGGTCATGTCCACATTGTTCTCAAACCGTAGGGTCCGCACGCTTAAAGTTACGATGATAGTTATTATGAGTTTATGCAATTTTGATGTACCGAAGTTTGTTCGGAGTCCCGGATGTGATCACGGACATGACGAGGAGTCTCGAAATGGTCGAGACATAAAGATTGATATATTGGACGGCTATATTCGGACACCGGAATTGTTCCGGGTGATTTCGGAGAAAACCGGAGTGCCGGAGGGGTTACCGGAACCCCCCGGGGAAGTATTGGGCCTTAGTGGGCCTGAGGGGAGAGAGAGGGCTGCAGCCTAGGAGGTGGCGCGCCCCCCCATGGGGAGTCCGAATTGGACTAGGAGGGGGGGGGCGGCCCCCCTTTCCCTCTCCCTCTCCCTCTCTTTCCTTCCCCCTCTTCCTTCCTAGTTGGACTAGGAAAGGGGAGTCCTACTCCCACTAGGAGAAGGACTCCCCCCTCTCCTTGGCGCACCAAGGGCCGGCCAGCCTCCCCCTTGCTCCTTTATATACGGGGGCAGGGGAGCACCCCTAGACACACAAGTTGATCCTCGTGATCGTTCCTTAGCCGTGTGCGGTGCCCCCCTCCACCATATTCCACCTCGGTCATATCGTTGCAGCGCTTAGGCGAAGCCCTGCGCCAGTAGAACATCATCATCGTCACCACGCCATCGTGCTGACAGAACTCTTCCCCGACGCTTTGCTGGATCGGAGCCCGGGGATCATCATCGAGCTGTACGTGTGCTAAGAACTCGGAGGTGCCGGAGTAACGGTGCTTGGATCGGTCGGATCGGGAAGACGTACGACTACTTCCTCTACATTGTGTCAACGCTACCGTTGTCGATCTACAAGGGTACGTAGATCACACTCTCCCCTCTCGTTGCTATGCATCACCATGATCTTGCGTGTGCGTAGGATTTTTTTTGAAATTACTACGTTCCCCAACAGAGGCAAGGTTGGCGGAGACTCTCGATCGTTCGCGGAGGTTGCTGCCTCGCCACCCATGGCGTTTGATGCGGGGCGCGGGATCCAGGGAGACCGGCGTCAAGGCGCGGATGCGGCCTGTGCGGGACACGGCATGGGTCGCGGCGCGGGGGGAAACGCTGGCCGTGGCAATGGTCGTGGCGGCGATAAGAACAAGTACTCCTGGAAGCGGAGCGAGGGCGACGGCGACCGCACCATCTCTGCCTCGTCCAATCCCACCTCCGCGGCGGCGGACACGACGCGCTGGGAGGCCGCTGCAACCACCAGGCGCCAAGAGCATCATGACGGTGGGATCTGGGTGGAGAAGCAGCAATCGGCGGCGGCGTCAGGGGACACTGGAAGCGGCTAGACCTCTTCACCAGTTCGTCGCCCCCGTGGAAAACAGAACATCATTCAGGTGCCTCCTACCAAGAACCCTAACTCCTACCCCATATGCAAGTCGAATGATCATCCTCCTGCTAGTTGTCCTCAAGTTTTCTGTGAGAGATGCAATAACTTAGGACATCTGGCCTCTGTCTGTACGGCGTTCGCTCCATGGGAGTGTATTGCCCCGATGTGTGCTTTTCAGTCAAAGGGGCAGGGGTTTTACTATATCCATGACTCTTGCACTGCTAGTCAGCTTAAGGAGAGGTCCAATAATATTATGGTTAGAATTGTTGAGGGGGAAACTTCGACTAGGCAGATGGAGTTGGATTTATCTGATTATCTTGCTACTGGATGGCGATGCTCTGCGCATGCCATTGGTCCTGGGGTTTATGTGGTGCGATTTCCTAACCCTCGTGCGGTTGCTCAAATCTGCTATGTGGGGAAAGTTACCCTGAAAACAAGTGGAGCTGTTATACATGCCACTCAATGGTCGTCAGTTGTGGGGTCTAAAGGTGTTATGGAAGTGGCTTGGGTGAGGGTGATCAATATTCCACTTGATAGGAGAAGTGAGAGGAATGTAGCTTTTGTGGCCTCGCTGGTGGGGATTCCTTTAGAGATCGATAAGGCAACTTTGCATCGTCCTGCTTCTGTTCGTGTGAAAATTGGGTGCAGAAATGTGGATGTGATGCCCGGGATAGCTGAGTCTGTCTTAGGAGGGCATTTCTATGATTTCGCTTATGAGGTAGAGCAGGTGCTGATCAGGGACCCTAACCGTGAACACAATGAGATACGGATGCCTACGAGTGATGATGGAGGGAAAAATGAAAAGAATAATCATACTACGAATTCTGGTTTGCAGATGGGCAGTACTTCATCTGGGCTTGGGGGGAAATCTCCTCCCATTCCCCAACATGTACCTGACCCGATGCGAGGATCTCAAGAAAGTGTGGAATCTGATGACTCCCTTCACACTTCACTGCTCATTGAAACCATGAAAAATGAACATGAGCAGAGAATGAAAGAGAAAGTAAGTACCCTTACCCAACACTCCTATAAAAAATAATATTGAATATAAGGAAATTGTGAAATCCTATTCTGATGTGGTCAAATCCTTGCCATAGGTTGTGGAGGTGGTGGGGCATCATGACTCAGCTCTGAAAGTAGTCAATGAATATAGGGTGGAGTCTCCTGAAAATATTGAGGTGATTCCCACCCCTCCTTTGGTCTCTGAGGAAAACTTACGCTTCAGCTTGAGAAATGTGCAGAGTAAACTGGAGCGTGTGGAGGACAAGGCTGCAGCTGCAACAAAGAAAAGGAACATGGAAGGTAACTATTCAAAGCATAACTCATTCGATACCTTGTCAGATCCAGTGCTTATGCTTAGGGCTATTAAAATGGGGGTGGATATACCTGATGCAAACTTTGCTAATATAGATATTTTAAGAGAGCTAGAAAGATCCAGAAATAGAGACTTCTGGGATGATAAAGATATTAATAAAGAGGATAGCAGTCGAATCCTGACGTTAACTAATGGAAAAGGAGACCAAACACCTTTGGACATGAAATGGAGTGAGGAAAATGAGCTGGAGGAGGAACCTTTTACTTTAGTTTGGTCTAGGAAAAAGAAGGAGAGAAAGGTGAATGTTATTATATCTAGACCTGTTACTATAAGTCAGAATGGTAAGAAAGCTCCTGTACGAGGAAATGGTAGCCCTACCATGCCCCCTGGTAGGAATGCCAAACGGGGGAGAAAATCCAATGTGATTAAATGAATGGTATCTTTTGGAATTGCAGGGGAGCAGGCAAAAAGGGGAGGAGTGCCTGCTTCTCTGACATGATAAAAGATCACTCCCTAGATTTCCTTTGCATTCAGGAGACTATGAAGAAGAGGTTCCTTCCTAAGAATCTCAGGAAAATAGACCCCGCGGATCATTTTGATTGGAACTGGATTCCGTCGATTGGCAAAGGGGGGGGGGGGGGGATCCTTTGTGGTGTTAAAAAGGAGACCCTGGAAGTTGTTTCTTGGATATTCCTGGTAGATTTTGTTTGTAGGCTAACCTTTATGATGTTAACCGTAAATTTGTTTGGGCTCTCATTACTGTGTATGGTGCAGCCCATGATGACAGTAAAGATGATTTCCTGACTGAACTAGCTGCGACGTGTGCCCACACTCATGTCCCGTACATAGTGGGGGGGGGGATTTCAATATCCTTAGAGAGGCTTGTGATAAAAACAAAATCTTGAATAGATCTCCTTATCTGGATAAATTCAATTCCATTATAAACTCTTCAAACCTTCGAGAGATTTATATGGGGGGTGGCAAGTATACGTGGACTAATAACCAAAAGCACCCTACTTTGGAAAAACTTGATAGAGTCTTGATGAGCTTTGATTGGGAGGACAAGTTTCCTTTGGTTACGGTTCGCAAACTAGTGAGGGATGTTTTGGACCACAATCCACTCCTTTTGTCCTCGGGAGAGGAGAGACAAAATAAACCTAAGTCACACGAGTTCAGATTCGAGCTTAGCTGGCTGTGTGATGAAAACTTTTACCACATTGCCAAGGAGATTTGGGAGCAACCTGTACGATCTGAAGATCCTATTGATATTCTTAATATCAAGCTGAAACGTCTCAAAAAATATTTTAAAGGATGGGGCTCGAACATATTTGGCCATGCCAAGAAGAGAAAAAAAGAAATTAAGAGGGAGCTAGAAGATATAGAGAGTAAAGAAGAGGAAGGACCTCTCGACCCTGAGTTATACGAGAGGAAAACTACACTTCAGGTAGAACTCAGCGAGATTTTGTTCAAAGATGAGCTGTATTGGCTGCAACATTCGAATGAACGCTGGCTCTTAAAAGGAGATCGAAACACAGCCTTTTACCACAGAGTGGCTAATGGCAAAAAGAGAAAAAATACGATCCAATCCTTTACAGATGGGGATGTTGTGATTGAGGGGACCACTAACCTTCTAGCTCATGCAACTGCATACTATAAGGAGCTATTTGGTCCCGCTAGTGGAAATCTTTTCCACCTATCCCCTGATATGTGGGCTGATAACGAGAAGTTAACTGAAGATGATAATATACTAATAACTAGTAGATTTACTGAAGAAGAAGTGAAAAAGGCTCTCTTCAATATGAAGAGCAATCGAGCCCCGGGCCCAGATAACATACCAGCAGAATTCTATAAACACTGCTGGGAGTTTGTGAAAGAAGATATTATGAAGTTATTCGATGCTTTTCACCATAATACATTGGATGTGGCTCGGCTGAATTATGGGGTGATTACCCTTATTCCTAAAATGAATGGAGCTAAAAAAATCCAACAATATAGGCCTATATGTCTGCTACGGTGCCCTTACAAACTTATCACCAAAGTGTTGGACAATAGAGCCTCCATGTTTGCAGATATTCTTATCAGCAAACATCAGAATGCATTCATAAAGCACAGAAACATTATGGATGGCATTTTAACCCTTCATGAAATACTTCATCTCACACACAGAAAAAAGAAAGTTGGTGTGGTGGTGAAACTCGACTTCGAGAAAGCCTATGATAAGATCAATTGGGATTTCCTCCTTGAATGCCACAGTAACAGGGGTTTTGGCCCAGTGTGGTGTGGATGGATCCAGAATATCCTTAAAAATGGAACCATTAATATCAAATTGAACAACGAAAAAGGTCCTTACTTCCAAAGCTTCAAAGGAGTGCGACAAGGGGACCCGCACTCACCTTTCCTTTTCAATATGGCTGTGGAAGCCCTATCCAAAATGATCCTAAAAGCTCAAAGAGAGAAATTGATAACAGGTCTGGCTTCGGACCTGATTGATGGGGGGGGGGGAAGCTATCCTCCAATATGCAGACGATACGGTTGTATGTTTCGAGCATGATAGAGGCCGCGGTTAACTTGAAACTCCTACTTTATTTGTTTGAGCTTATGTCAGGGCTTAAGATTAATTTTCTGAAAAGTGAAATTCTGTGTGTTGGGGGGGATGATGAGGTTCTTGTGTTTCATTCAGAACTCTTCAACTGCCAAATTGGCCACTTCCCTATGAAGTATTTAGGGGTGCCGGTGAGCTATTCTACCCTCCGTGCGATTGACTGGGATTTTGTTGATGACAAATTCCTTAAGTGTTGTGAATCCTGGATTGGTAATGCGGCCTCCTCAGGAGGAAGGTTGACTCTTCTCAACTCGTCCCTGACGAGCATTGTTTTCTTCTACATGTCTATGTTTATGCTTTCTAAGAAGAATATTGAGAAGCTAGATAAACATAGAAAAAAGTTTTTCTGGCAAGAGACTGACGGTCGGAGAAGATACCACCTGGTTAGATGGTCTAGGATCTGCAGATCCAAGAATAAAGGGGGTTTGGGGGTTAAACACTTACACAGACAAAATATCAGTCTCCTCACCAAATGGTGGTGGAAGCTGGAAACCCAACAAGGCCTTTGGCAGGAGATTATCCGTGCTAAATACTTTAGAAATGACACGGTTCCCTCGGTGAAGAGTAAATTTGGGGATTCCCCCATTTGGAAAGCTATTATGAAAGTAAAGGAAACTTATCTGGCAGGCAGAGAGGTGATTTTAAACACTGGGAATATAGCCAGAGCCTGGAATTATCCCATTAGGGGTGCTGCTCCCTTGTGTGTCAAATTTCCGATCCTGTTCAGTATTTGTAATACGAGCTTACTGTTGCTGAATTCAAAAAGTTTGAGGGTGGTGACCTTTTTAGAAGGAACCTGCATCCACCTCTGGTGGATCAATGGAATGATCTAGTTAAAGTGGTGAACTCTTCGCAATTGTCGGATGAGACGGACTATATTAGTTGGAGATTGGGAAAAAAGAAAGGTAAATTTTCGACCAAATCGGTCTATGCCTATTTGGAAAGAAACCTGGCGGGGTGTGATTTCAGATGGATATGGAAAGCAAAAATCCCCCTTAAGATTCAAATCTTTCTCTGGCAATTGTTCCAAGATGCAGTTTTGACTCGAGAAGTTATGAAAAAAAGGAAATGGGCAGGAAATCCCAAATGCTCGTTCTGCAATGAGGCGGAAACCTCACAGCACCTTTTCTTTACTTGTCCTGTTGCTCGGGTGGTTTGGAGGACGGTTGGGTGTGTGTTTGGCACATCGCTGTGTCCAAACAACCTTTGGCAGTTTTTCTCATGGTGTTACATTTTCCTTCCCGATGGGGCCAAGTTTTATACATTTGGTTTGGCAGCTATTTGTTGGGCAATTTGGACCCGTCGCAATCAGGCTACCTTTGAACATAAATCTCTTAAAAGTCCTTTTAATGTGGTTTATGCTGCTTGTGGCTTTTTGACATACTGGGCAGGTTTGATGGCTGGTGAGGATCGAGAGTCCATGGAGCGCGGAGCCAAGATGCTGAGATCGAATGCCTCGACGATGATGAGGATTTGTGCACCTCCATCGGTGACGAACTGAATCTACCCCACCAAGGCAGAATAGAGCTTCGAAACTGTGCGCAGCTGTTTGGTGGATCGCATTCCTGCGCGAGGGTCTTTTGCTCCCCTGTGTCTTGCCTGCGAGCAGGGCGTTTGTAGTACTGTTATGTTTCCTGTTGAAGTTTGTCTTGAACTGGTTAGGTCTAGTGGTTTGCGTGATGCTAGGTGTCACTGGGTTTTCGTCCCGTGATGGGCTGCTCGATGACGAGTGCTCATAGTGGGTTTCCCAGTGATGCTTTGATCTCGCCTTACCCCTTTCTCGTTTCCTTATGCTGTAGTCGCTTATGCTGGGTCGGTGTTCGCTGAACGTTGAACTTTGTATCTCCGTTATGCATTTAATGGAAAGGGGTTGTGGCCCGGGTCAAAAAAAAAATGCAATACAGCACAGCAGCTCAATTGGTTGTCCAAACACATGCATGCATGATAGTGGAAGCATTACGCCGTGAGGATGATCCGCCTCCTAGCTCTGCTTCGTGTTCCTTGACTTCATCCCGTGAGCCAGACGGAAGATGGAATCTACTCCACATGATAAAATTTATAAAGCAAACCAAGTGAAGAGAGCAACCTGGTGGCTAGAAAAAAAAATTAAAATGCTGGAGCACTTACCTGCAGGAAATGTTATGCAGCATGCAGCACACCTTCATCATCTCAACTTTCACAGGCTCAGATAATCGGAACGGATCAAAATGTAGGAAGGAGCACTTGAGCCAACATACCAGGCTTGAACAATCTGCAGGCCAACAAGCCGTGATGCTGTTCTCATCTGCTAATTCTCTTCCTGAGCCTACTCCATTTTTTTCTTTTTTTCGAAAAGGGGGTTTACCCCAGCCTCTGCATCAGAAAGATGCATACGGCTCATATTATTAAAAGGATAATCCAGTAACAAAGTCTCCAAGTGTCCTAATGCAAAAATAAACAAAAGCTCAAAAGAGCTAAAACCCAAAGCCACAACCGGCTGGCAAATACAATAGGAGCACTGCATGCCTATCCTATTACATGACCGACATCCAAACTGGTTGAAAATATCCCGAGCTACCATCTCCCATCGGGTAGACGCAGTAACCAAACATCGGTCACATCGGTCATTTCAACTGTCACAGCCATATTGCCATGACATATCCTGAAACGCACTTGACAATTGAATTGATTGCTGCCCAAACACGGCACCTGTCAAAACCATACAACTTGTATGATACAGATCATGCATGTTTGCAGATCTTTCCTTGAGGTTACAACAGCCAACTCAATGTCAAGGATAGACATCACAAATAGTCCTCATACAGCTATGGTATTGTGTACTCATCAACCCATGAAAGCTTCAGGTTACAGAAAAGCAACTGAAAGAATACAAATCACAAACACCCCGTCTCCATGAAGCTACATTATTAATGAATGGTTTTCTCAATCACAAAAGCTTACTGTCACAAAAGCTTATTAAAAATTGTCTTTGCCACATATATGGCACCGAAAACAATTTGTCAGTCCAACTTCTAATTCATGTTTTTGCAGCATCGCTTCACTTTAGCTGTCGTATACAATTCTGAATTGCTGTACTATACCCACTTGCCAAGGTACACAATTCTGAATTCCAGGTGCCAAATCAATTCTTACAAACACTCCAGGCGTACTATCATCTCCCCACTCTGTTACGCTCCGCTCTTCTCTTCCTTTCTCCAAGCAGAGCAGAGTAGAGCAACCAACACAATAGCTACCATGACTTATCCCAACAGCTGCAACAACTAAATCAACCATGACCAGACACCCATTCTGTTTGCAGATTCTTCAGGTTACACAAATCAACTAAAAGAATATAAACCACGAATAGATTTTACATACACCCGATGCAGCTAGCTACATCATTATTACTCTCTCAACCGCATAAAAGCTTTGCTGCCAATAATATGAAGCACAGAGCACTTGTCTTATCCAAATACATATGGCAATGACTCATAATTTGGTCGATCGAATGTTTAATTCATCTTCTGCAGTTCGGCTGCAGCATCACTTCAGCCTTTGGCTCCATTATCATGCGCCCTCTCCTTTCCTCGGTCTGATGTTTGTGGTCGCTGGGCTTGCAGTTCCTTGTTTTCATCTCCTGGACCGGACGAAACTACTGCTGCAGCTTCTTTTTTCTCCTCCGCGGCCATTGTGTGGACTAAGCAAGCATAAGAAAGATGTAGTAATTAATACAAGGGAATTACAAATAAAGTACATAGACAAAGCTAGCGGTCAAACAAACACATCAAGAGTTGTGTCGATTTACCTCCAGATCCGGTCAAGTACTGGGACAATATATCCCTCACCCTGACAGCATCCTCATCTCCTACCTGCCGCACTTGCCCGATGTAATTCACCTCCTCCATGCCCGCAACTTCCTCCTCCTCTACCTCCTCCATGTCTATCACTATATTATGCAAGATGCAACACACATCGATTGTTTCCATAACTGGGAATGAACCGACACCTCTGTCCAGTGTTGGAGTTAAACACGTCTCCGTCTCCTAGCCGGCTCGGACTAGGACTCAGTCACCTGATAGGTTTACGTATAGGCTAGCTATACTAGTATAAATATGTAACCACCCCTTGTAATCTTTGTACCGTGAGTTGAAATAAAACACAAGGCTCGATACGAGCCTTTGGCAATACTTGGCCAGCCTCCTCGTGTGCGTACGTGTGTGTAGTGCAGGCCGGCCGTATCAATCAGCCGGTTGCTGTCTACGTGCGTGTTCGGCGTAGGAGTTCGTGTACGAGTGCAACTCACCAGGCTACGTAGCTAGCTGTGCTAGTTTCGATCGATCCGGACGGATCGAGCCAGCTTGGGGCAGAAACCAAGACTGTCGACAAGTTCTTCATCGTCGTTCGTCGTTGGTCGTTTGCGTGTCGTCGGAAAGTACTCGACGTGCACGGTCTGGGCCAACAATTGGTATCAGAGTAAGTACTCGACGACGAGAAGACCAAGCAGCTGGCGGAGTACTCCGGTGCGGCTAAAGTAATTGCTGCTCCGGCGAGTTCGTCGTATCCACAGTTTGATCGCGAGAACTTTGGGGTCTGGAAGGCCCTCATGGAGTGTGGTCTCCGCGCCAATGAGCTATGGGACGCGGTGGATCCCAGAGGCGACGCGTTTAAGAAGGAGGGAGCCGAGCACCGGAAGGATCGGCAGGCGGCGTCGGCGATTTACTCGGTGATGCCGATGGATGTTCTCCACCACCTAATCGTCAAAGCAACGGCGAAGGAGGTGTGGGATACGCTGAAACTCATGTTCGAGGGACACACCCGCGTCAAGCAAGCTAATCTCCAAACTCTCCTAAGAAACTATGAGACTTTGGTCATGGGCGACAATGAGTCCGTGGATGCGTTCGCTTCACGGGTGGCAACTCTCGTCAATCGGATCCGCGCGCTTGGAGAAAACCTCACGGAGGCCTCGGTTGTCTGGCGGTTCTTGCGTGCGGCCCCTCCCCGGTACCTGCAAATTGTCACGGCGATCGAGCAGTGCGTCGATCTCGCGACTCTCTCCATCGACGATCTTGTTGGACGGTACAAGGCTCACGATGAGCGGATGCGGTACAGTCTTGGGGACGGGAGGAACGACGAGCTTGTGATGCTCACAAGGGCGCAGTGGGTCGCTTTGTCAAAGGAAAAGCAAGGCGGATCCACGAGCAGTAGCAAAAAGAAGGGGAAGCAGCGTTCGGCGAGAAAGAACTTCGCCTACTCGGACGACGACTCAGACGATGAGGCTGCACCGCCACCGAGGAGAAAGTTTGACATCAGAAAAGTGAGGTGTTATAACTGTGGTCTCCTCGACCACTTCAAGGCTGACTGCGAGGAAGCACCGAAGCAGAAGGCGCTCATGGCCCAGCAAGAAGATGATGGTGACATGACATTGATGAGTGAACTCGTGGACGAAGAGGATCCAGTTCTTCAAGCGCCGGCTAAAGAAATTGTCGCGTTCGTGGAAGAAAAAGTTCACGTTCATAATCATGGTTTGGAAACTCGTGTCGATGCTACTGATGCGGGAGGTGATTCCGAAACTTACGACAATGCTATGGGCGTAAGTGCTATCTTTGCTGGAGCGAAAGAAGCGATAGCTGCGTGTGCTCGACCATGGAGAAGCAGTCTTTGTGTTGGTCAACTGGAGAAGATGCCTGTAGGCGGCCGGAAGAGCGATATAAAAGTTTCGACTCTAGGCGAAGTCATGGCGCCAGCAGTCCAGGACATAAAGTATGCCGATGTTGTAGCGCTAAAAAATCACAAGGCGGGACGAAACGCTGGTGCAGCAAGAAACGCCGACGTTGCACGCATGTCTGATATGGCGAGTCCTGTCGCGAGGGAAGCTAACTCACACTTGCATGTGGCTGACGTGAAGCAAGGCGCACACACTGCGCATTACAGTCCAATCTGTGCAGGAGGCACGTACATGGTTGCTGCGTACAAGTCGTATAATGCAACCATGAGCTGCCCATTTAGCAAGAGAAGAGGAGAGGCACAAAACATGTAATACAGCACAGCAGCTAAATTGATTGTCCAAAACATTTACTACTGGCAAGCATGTGGAAGCAACGCAAATAGTTAACGAATGATGCTGTGCCCATCCTATGGATCTCTGCCCTCAAGCCGTTGGTTCTGTTCTTATATTGGACCACTAGCACTAGGTAGCTGAACATGGCAGTAATAGGCTCCAACAAAGTTCAGAAAAAATTCAGAGATAACAAGTTGAGCACTATAGCATGAACCGATAACAAGTTGCAATCTGTGCCATAAGATGGGAGACGTACATCGTCCATTAGAAGACTTGCAAGCACCGAAACGTTATGTGAGAGCCATGCTAAAGTGTCGATTTCTTTGGAAATTTCAGAGTCTCAGCTCCTGACAGATAGTAGTCATCTCTCTGTCCACCTCTGCAACCACTCTTGTGCTGGCAAGATACAAAACGGAACCCTATGCATTTTCTTCCAGGTGAATGCCAAATCTGTTGACCTTTGACTGTTATAAATACGCTACTACACAAGTAGTACTGTCATCTCCCCACTCTACTCTGCTCTTCTCTGAATTTCATTCCTAACAGCTGCTCTGACCTTCTTGGTTAATAAGATGGCCGTATGCATCACCCTTGATGCAGAGACCGGGGAGCCCCCCCTTTTGGAAAAAAAACAGCTGCTCTGACCAAATTATTGAATCCTATGGGCAAACACCTGTCATGCATAAACAACATACAAGACTTGCTCACCTCTCATCATGCTTTCAACATACTCTTAATTGTTTTCTCGCAACATATCGAGTTGGCAACTGAGTGCCTCATACGTCTAGCATCTTTATGCCAGTACAAGTTAAACATTGGGTAGTGCTACTACAGGATTCAGGCTTTTTATTGCGGATTTCAGGCTGAAGAGGACCATGAACTAAAGATGGTTGCTAGTACAAATTTTAGTGCAAGAGAATTAAAGAATGAAACATTATTGACATTACTTGAGAATCATAAAAAATGAAGACTGATATGAAAAATGCCGACTGACAAAGCTTGTACACTATTATCTGCTCTGCTCTTCTCTATGTAGAGTAGGGACAACCAAGACATTAATCAGCATGAATGAACATTATCGCTAGTTCTCCGGACGCATGAAAGCTTACTGCCAATAGTATACAATATACAAAACACTAGTATTTGCAAAAGATAAATCTTAGTGTCATGGACTTTTTGTTAGCCACAATTGAATATAATTAGTGTCGTACAGACTAGGTTGACTCGTGAACTTGCTAATCTCATCTCGCTGAATTAATTAACAGCTGTGGTTGCGGATTGGCGAATTGTTAGATTAATTAATCAACACTTGTCTTCCCTCTCAACTGAACCCTCGACCGATTTTGCGAAGAGCAACAACATGTCAACATGCATGGGTGTAAGTGTAGCTACAAGTAGACAGGTAACTTCAACTCTGCTCTCTTCTTTCTTGTGAGGTTATGGAAACGCCACAACTCACTTTGCTCATATAAGAGGGGTCACCAGCCTAGTTTTTTTTCCAAGCAAATTCAAATATCACCAGGGCATTTAGTGGTTCCCAACTGACATATTAATTAACTGGCGCCATATGTTGCACCTACGAAAAGCCGATGATAGATAGACGATGTCGGTTTCTTACCCACGATGAAAGGAACGATGTATAGCAGCACCGGCTGGCCATACCCATCCACAAGGTTCAGCGTCATGTACGTGGTAAGAAGCTCTAGCAAGTTAAACAGAAGAAAAACATAAAGCTCCCATTATATATGAACCGGAGAGAGATCACTTTACCAGTAACATCGTCGTACAGAAGCATATATCTGCAGCCAAATTACATGAAAACTAGTAGATGCATAAGCAATGCACATGTACGTGATAAGAAGGATTGTTGTCCTCAAGCCTTAGTTTTAGTACTAGTATGAATTGTTGCATCTGATCTTATCCTCAAGCAACAGGACACGCCTTCCACTACTTAAGGGACACATATCTGAATTTCCATCCAGGTGAGCCAAATCAGTTGATCAACTGTCGCAAACACTCGACCTTGTCATCTCTGTTCTTGTCTAAATTGCCCCAGAAAATACACCATGATGACAATATCATCCACGGCGTGCTTAGCGCTAACTGCTGCTATAGCTAAATGAAAGAATCATGCCCAAGCACCTGTCATTTATAAACATACAACACCCACTCACTGACATTATGCATGTTTGCAGATTCTTCCTTCAGGTTACGACAACCAACTGAAAGAATATATGGAAATCACATAAAAACTTACTACCTCTGTGCAGCTACATTACAACAACCAGCTGAAAGAATATACGGAAACAACCAACACCCACTCACTGACTATAGTTCTTAGCCTATGTGCAGCTACATTATTAATTGTTCTCTCAACACATCAAAACTTACAGCCAATAATATACAATACATGACACTTGTCTTGCCAAAGATGTGACCAATCCTACACAACACAGGTCTTTTTCCGCAATCCATCTTTTCAATCATCTGGCAACACCAATTTGGCTGCATAGTCAGGGCCTGCGCAGAAAGGGAATACATGAGAGCCAGTCCTAATAGGTAATGTTCTGCTTAGCAATTGCTAATAAAATAGGTGCATGTATAGATCAGATTAGTTTCTTTCCAAGTCAATTTAACATATATCTCCAAGGGATTTAATAATGGTTTCAACTGACATTAATTAGTTAGTGTCATGTGTAGTGACTCAGAAGAGAACTGCCACTAGAAGCACAGTTCGTAATAGGAGAGGTAAGTGAATACCAGATTAATTAGGTGGAGAAAACGGCCTGATCCGATGTCCGCAGCTAGCTATCATGCACTTTCTCTTTTTCTTGGCCAGCTTTTTGTCGGTGGTGTTCTTCTTGTTCCTTGTTTTCATCTCCTGAACCGGGTGCAACTGTTGCTGCTTCTTGTTCTTCCTCTGTAGCCATTGTGTGGACTAACGCCCAAACAGACGAAATTAATAAGATGGAACAAATAGGATAGGATGGAACAAAAACGAAATGAAGAAATACAACATTGTCTGAGTATTGCTGTTTAACCTCCAGATTCGATCAGGCGTTGGAGCAGTGCATCCCTCACCCCGATGGCGTCCTCATCTTCTACTTGCAGCACTTGCTCAATGTAATTATCCTCCCGATCACTCGGCGCACGCCTACACCCTCCTCCTCCATGTCTATCAATATGTTATGCAACATGCAGCATGTGCTCACTGTCCAGTACATCTCAAGTTGATTATTTGGTTGCCACCATTCTCCCTCCAGGCACTTCCACGTTTCTTTTAGCCTTGTTAGCGGCCTCAGATCAACAGCTGTAGCTGCAGAATGTCTCCTGTTGAACTCAACTTTGGCGTCTGAGAATGAGAGGCCATTATCCAACCGGTAAGGTGTGGGGAGCCCGGGGCAATGAGGGTATCCTACATCACCAATTATGTATTCACTAACTTCCGATCCCGCACCTGATGATACATTCAGCTTTCTACCATTCAGCCGAACACCCTCCACGCAGGACTCGACGACATAAGCGTCATGAAAAAATCTTGATTGGTTCATGGTACCTTGCGGCCACAATGAAATGCCCGTGAACCTCATATCCGCATCAACCACGGCATGCATTAGCATGCCATCATTTTCCTCATTCTCATGTTTTTGTGATCCAAATTTGATGTGAGTTGTATGTACAACACCGCAGTAGTTTGGGAGGCCATGGATCTTGTCAAACTTGCGCTCGATCTTATCCACTTGAGCGGAGCCTGGCAAACTGATGTGGTGCATTGCTCGCCCTTCCACAGCCTTAACAAACTTCTGAGTTAACAGCGAAACCATTGACCCATCCACACCAAATGATGATCCTATAATCTCTGGGGTCTCACCTGAGTTCAACATTCTCAGAGCAATGGCTACTGCATCATGGAAAGACAACACTCTCTCATCAATTAAGGTGTGACGTTTTACCATCACATCTTCGGAAAGGGGCACCTTCACCAAGCTGCAGATGTAACTAAAGGTACTTCTTCTCATTTTGTACAAAGACTCAATTCCTTGTGTGAATACCATACAAGACGATAAATTTCTGCATGGCAAGGAAAGTTATGCATAACATATTACTCTTGATTTGTTTAACTTGAGGTAATTGATCTACAGAACAAGTAGAAAAACAAATCCTTAGCAACATGAGGGGGTGCAACGAAATCAGAGAGTGGCCTTAAACAATGCTCACGGTTGTGGCTAAGACTTAATTTGCATGTCTAGTACAACCATGTCTACATGTCCTCCGAGATGCCTTAATCATGTGAAACAAAAAAGTATGGAATATATGCAGTCTTCATGCAGCATATATATAGGAGACGAAATGAAACAAACTTATAAAATGACAGAGTTAGAGTGCCCAACAAATTAAGGCAAAGAGTAATTTTTAATTTTCTGTACCTTTAAATATGGAAGAGCGGCTAATATTCGAATCAATCTTGAAGTTGTCACTTCTTGTGTACATCACATACCACTTCCTTTTGTTCATACCATCATACGCATATGCCTTGACATGCTCCACGTGGCTGAATTTGTCCCACTCGATACTAGATTGGCCTGTGGCTACTGAACAGAGCAGCCATAACCTGCAGAATAATTGAAAATGTCTTGGCTTTATATCTCGCATGTATTCTGGGAGTTCTTCCATGGTGTAATCTTCAAGGACCAACATATTGAGCGCAGGGACACTCTCCAGCACATTCAACTTTGGGCAATCGGTGATGGTAAGCTTCTGCAGATTTGGGAAATTGGTGATCCTCTCCAAGTCGGGGCTTCCAAGCAATGTAAGATCAACAATAAGAGGAAAGTTCTCAAGATAGCACAGGTGTTGGATATCTTGTATGATTAATTTCTTCAGAGCCCTTGCATTGGAGGCAAGCCCAAGAGGAACACGCCTCCGTCTGCAATTACAGAGAAAGAGCTCATCCAAATGGGGCATAACTTCCACTTGATCCTCCCACTCCCACTCCTCCCATTCCACCAATCCTATTAAGGACAAATTTTTTAACCTTGGAAATGGTGTTGCCGCTGCCTGCAAGAATCCACTCTCAACACGCCTGATGCATGGAGCATTGCAGACCTGAAGCAAATGCAGATAGGGGAGCTGACACAACCCATTGGGAAGTTGGGTGCAACAAGCCAGGTCAGAAAAATATAGTGTCTTCAAGTTGTGGAGGGGCACTGTCAATGTCGACATCATCCAGCTCGGGAGTTGACGGCCAAAATACCCTTCGATATGAAGATTTTCTACACTAGGAGGAGGGCAGAGCTCATCAAACACCTCCTCAATTCGTTGCTGCTCTGCTTGAGAGATGCCTTCATACTCTTTACCAAACCAATAATCTCCCAATTTGCTGGTGCAGTGCAAGAATAGGTCGATGAGATGTATTTTTTCACCAAGCCTAGCTTTAGCAGCAAACGAAGCAGAAGATACACTCTCCAATTGAATTACTTTAAGAAGTTTGAGTTGGGAAAGAGGGCCCAACTCGTCCAAACTGCACCAATCACCGTCCATGTGGGCTCGAAAGCCATGTAGTCTCCTCATACTTGTCAGACCGCAGAAGCCTCTAGGTATCATCCTTATGCTTGGAATACTAAGTAACCTCAGCTGGCCAAGGTTCACAATGCTATCAGATAGATTCACTAATTGTCTGCATCCATAAAGGTTGAGGAACTGCAATAATTTCATATTGCCAATGTTCCCTGGAAGTACAGATATATCAGTATTTATCAGTGCCAGATACCTCAGGTTCTTGAGTTGATGCAACGTTTCAACCAATGTGGCCACATCTGTAGATTCAATATGTAGAACCCGCAGACAAGAAAAGTTAGCCAATGAATCACCATGCTTCATCTTGATGTGGATATTTGAGATTAATGTTCTCACATGCTGCTTGTGCATAGATTGCCAATAAATTTCACCTGATTGGAGCATGTTGGTTTCTATAGACAACCAAAGAAACTTCTGTGAATTGAGTTTAGCAAGAATATTGATGTCTTCATTGTGAACTATAAGTGCTTCATCTTTCATCACATACTGAGCAAATGAGCAAACAACATCATGCATGCTACAATAAGATTGATCAAAATAAGATTTATCTGGCTCTATTAGGTTCCTAGATATCAGCTGATTGTAGTAATATCTTCCATATTCTTCTAAATCATTCAAGCTGCCATGAATAAATCCTTCACTAATCCACATGGCAACTACTTCACCCACATGAAATTTTTTACACTTAGGAAGAAGAGAGTAGTATAGAAAGCACTGCCTCGGATAAGAAGGCATGTCTTCATAGCTCAAGCATACTGCATAACTGAGATCTCGAGGCATTTCAGCTATTGACCATTTAGTATCATCCAAAACCTTCTCCCAGTAACAGCGCAACCCCTCTCTTTGACGCAAGAGTCCTCCCATTAATTTAATGGCTAGTGGTAAACCACCAAATTTTTGTATAATTTTCAGTCCGATATCCTTCAGCGTATTGGTGTGGTTTTCATCCATATCACTTGAAAGTACCTGGAAACATATTATTGAACAAACCGATACAGTTAATTGACTACGTACCAAGCTCCTCTAAGGCGCTCAAATATACCTCTTAATAGACAAGAGTACTATTGGATGTAGTCATCTATTCATCAAGGTGTTGGGGAACGTAGTAATTTCAAAAAAATTCCTATGCACACGCAAGATCATGGTGATGCATAGCAACGAGAGGGGAGAGTGTTGTCTACGTACCCACGCAGACCGACTGCGGAAGCGTTGACGCAACGTAGAGGAAGTAGTCGTACGTCTTCCCGATCCGACCAATCCAAGCACCGTTACTCCGGCACCTCCGAGTTCTTAGCACACGTACAGCTCGATGACGCTCCCCGGGCTCCGATCCAGCAAAGCTTCGGGGATGAGTTCCGTCAGCACAACGGCGTGGTGACGATGATGATGTTCTACCGACGCAGGGCTTCGCCTAAGCACTACAACGATATGATCGAGGTGGAATATGGTGGCAGGGGGCACCGCACACGGCTAAGGAACGATCTCAAGGATCAACTTGTGTGTCTAGAGGTGCCCCCCTGCCCCCGTATATAAAGGAGCCAAGGGGGAGGGGGCGGCCGGCCAGGAGGAGGGCGCAGGAGGAGTCCTACTCCTACCGGGAGTAGGACTCCCCCCCCCCAATCCTAGTTGGAATAGGATTCCCCGAGGGGGAAGAGAGAGAGGGGGCCGGCCACCTCTCCTTGTCCTAATAGGACTAGGGGAGGGGGCAGGCGCGCGGCCCATCTAGGGCTGCCCCTTCTCTTTTCCACTAAAGCCCACTAAGGCCCATATGGCTCCCGGGGGGTGCCGGTAACCTCCCGGTACTCCGGTAAAATCCCGATTTCACCCGGAACACTTCCGATATCCAAACATAGGCTTCCAATATATCAATCTTTATGTCTCGACCATTTCGAGACTCCTCTTCATGTCTGTGATCACATCCGAGACTCCGAACTAACTTCGGTACATCAAAATGCATAAACTTATAATAACTGTCATCGTAGCGTTAAGCGTGCGGACCCTACGGTTCGAGAACAATGCAGACATGACTGAGACACATCTCCGGTCAATAACCAATAGCGGGACCTGGATGCCCATATTGGCTCCTACATATTCTACGAAGATCTTTATCGGTCAGACCGCATAACAACATACGTTGTTCCCTTTGTCATCGGTATGTTACTTGCCTGAGATTCGATCGTCGGTATCCAATACCTAGTTCAATCTCGTTACTGGCAAGTCTCTTTACTCGTTCCGTAATACATCATCCCGCAACTAACTCATTAGTTGCAATGCTTGCAAGGCTTATGTGATGTGCATTACCGAGAGGGCCCAGAGATACCTCTCCGACAATCGGAGTGACAAATCCTATTCTCGAAATACGCCAACCCAACATCTACCATTGGAGACACCTGTAGAGCTCCTTTATAATCACCCATTTACGTTGTGACGTTTGGTAGCACACAAAGTGTTCCTCCGGCAAACGGGAGTTGCATAATCTCATAGTCATAGGAACATGTATAAGTCATGAAGAAAGCAATAGCAACATACTAAACGATCGGGTGCTAAGCTAATGGAATGGGTCATGTCAATCAGATCATTCAACTAATGATGTGACCTCGTTAATCAAATAAAAACTCTTTGTTCATGGTTAGGAAACATAACCATCTTTGATTAACGAGCTAGTCAAGTAGAGGCATACTAGTGACACTCTGTTTGTCTATGTATTCACACATGTATTATGTTTCCGGTTAATACAATTCTAGCATGAATAATAAACATTTATCATGATATAAGGAAATAAATAATAACTTTATTATTTCCTCTAGGGCATATTTCCTTCACAAGGTAGGTTTGACTATCTAAATATTCAAAGTACAGAAAGTGCTTGTCAAAAGGGAAATGCTATGAATCAATGGATGGATTTACTTATCATGCTCCTATGCTCCAAAGGTTTATGCAATGACTTCCACATATGACGTACACACTATATATGAAGAAATTCTTTCCTTTCCTTTATAAAATGGAATGCATTGTCAGAAAAATATACTTTTGCACTACTCTCTCATCATTGTTACATAAAACTATACTCCAAATATAGCAAAAATTGCAAAAATCATAATACTAGACAAACACCGCAGCCAAAAATCTGAGTGCAATTTTTACGGAAAACCACTGCAACTTTTAGTCTGGTTATTTTTTTATGATTTTTCTTGTATTGGTAGGTTTCACAAAAACTATTGGTTTCTTGTCTTAAATAATATTTTGTTTCTGTTATATACTAAGGTAGTGGAAGAGCAGCTGATCACTCAGATCTTCATCTTGGGTTTGACAAAACAATTAAAAATTAGCAACAATCTAATCACTACATGTATATACACCCCACAATTCTTCAATGGTAAAAGACAACATATCTATTAATTATGCGGATTTTTTACAAATTACTAAAGTTCGGTAAAATAAAATCCTAGTGTTTTGAATGTGTCATGTAGGCAACAAAGTATGGAAAATCCAGTTGGTATTATGATATATTTCTTTGTTTAGCACCATGCTTTGATGACATTATTATTTACTTATTTATTTGCAAAATAGCAAGATTAATATCAGACCTATAAAATTATTAACATGGCTTGCACTCCAGCAGGTATTAGTGCATAGAAGCCATTGATATGTACTAACCTGCTTCTTGAGCAATAACCAAGCCTCATCAGGCGCTAATGTGTTGACATGGTGGTACGGCCATGTGGCTATCATCCCCAGCGCAACACCTTCATCTCTGGTGGTGATTAGGACTCGGCTGCCTGAAGCAGCAGCATTGAAGGGAACTTTGAGCACACCCTCCCATGCTTCATGGTCCCACACATCATCCATTACTAGTAAGGTCTTGTGGCCAATCAAGGCATCCTTGAGGGTTTGATGAAGCGTGGTCTTCGTATTTCCAGCCTGCCAGTGGTCTCCTCCGGCTTCAATATCCGCTCTTCTCAAGAGCTCAGCCTCACTAAACACTACAAGAAATATGTCAACTTATGACCTTCTGTCAGTGACCCTCAAAGAATTGGTCATAAATTTATGACCATTTTAGACCAATTGGTCAAAAGATGTTCAGGGGGCTTCAAACCCTAAACCATTGCGACCATTTTGGTCAGAAAGGTCGTAATTTCCTTACACGAAATGGTCACAAAGTAAACAGTGCTAGTCCGCTGCCTTATTTCTAGTTGTTAATGACCAATATAGATGGTCATAGCCTTGTAGATTGTGGTGGGTTGCGATGACTAGGCGCCATCTCATCAGTTTTGCCTATGTGTCATGTCCATGTGGCAGTTTTTGCCCTAGGTTGTGAAGCAACCTATATTTCTATCATTCCCAAAATTCCCAAAAAAATCTCATAAATTCTTTGGGTCATATCTTCATCAAATATGTAAAAATCCTTCCTTGCCTAGTTCAAAACTAATTCAACAATATTCATTTTCCTATTATGTTCATAACAACACTTTATGAAGGAAGTGCTATTTATATATTCTTAATTGCCCTACGAATTTTTGGGCACTCTTTCCTATCCAAATCATTACCGCATGACAAAATTCAGCTCCATTTGCCTAGCAAATCTTCCTCGGCAAATTTCCAAAGTTTTTGTCCACCTAGAAGCATTGTGAAGGAAGTAACTTTTTTATATCTCTAAATGACATGAAATTTATACAGTTTCTTCATATGCCCAAATTATCACCCTCCTCCAAATTGCAGCTCAGTCAAATCATCTATGTGAGCCCAGGTTCAATTTATATTTTATGGCCAAATTGGCACATTGCAAAGCAAGTGTTATATAGACCCCTCCTATTACCCTCAAACTTTTCGGGCACTCTTCCATACCCAAATCATTGCCACATGATAATATTCAGCTCAATTTTCCTAGTAAATCTTTCTCGGGAAATTTCCAAATTTCTACCTCGAGAGAAGCTTTGTGAAGTAAGTACTAGCTAAGCTTACCCAAATGATCTGAAAATTGACCAGCGCATGACCATACCTAAGTAACTTACCTACCCCAATTTTGAGCTCATTTCATTCATCCAATCTCTCTCACTAGTTTTCCCAAGTTTCTGTCCATAGAAGAGCATTGTGAAGGAAGTACTACTTTGGCATGTCCAAATGGTATCAATTTTCTACAATGCTTTCCTATGCCCAAATAACCATCCTCCACAAAATTTCAGCTCAATCCATTAATTATTTTGAGCCCAGCTTCAACATTCATATTTTTGTCCAACGTGGTACTTTGCAAAGCAAGTACCACCTAGGATCCTCCTTTTGAGCTAAAAATTTGTGAAGACATTCTCCTTAGTAAATGATCATCCTCAGCCAAAACTCACGCCCATTGGCCATGTGCATTTCCCATACCGCTAATCAAACACTTGGCTTCTAATTCATGTTTGAGCATCGATCGGTCTTCTCGTGAGAATCTTATGTTGTAATTTTCTTCCTAGCACCAACCTGGGGAGTGCCCAACCCACTAGACATGCCTAGGCCGCCCAGAACACATGGCAACGCCACGGTCACGCGGTGACCACGCGGCGGGCATGCGAGCTTACGCGCTCTAGAGTTGGGGCCCTCGGCCACCGTCCAAACCTCGATGTCTCTCCATCAAACCATGTATTTCTGATTAAATAGATACTTATGTACCTAGAAATGATTTTTGTAAAAAATAAATAGCGAACTATGAGGCAGCTGCAGTTCAAATTTGACCCGCTTCCAACTGAATCGGCGGAAATTTGTCTTTTTCACGAGAGGTGGATCAAAACTTTTTACACCCAACCATTTTGTCAATTGTGCATTAAATATGTCCTAGTATTTTAGAAAATCGATTTTGTCCAATTTTGCAACAATTATTTGGTAGTTCGTTCACAAAAAAACCTCCTTTCGGGCACTCGGAGAATGAAAAATGGTTTTTTCGTCCAAAGAAAATGAAAACTTCCTTAGGCAACATTGTTTGCCATTCCTATATGCACCCTTGCGCACAATATGAGATCATCTGAACAAACTATGCCACGAATGTGGCCATAAGATTGATCATTTGGCTTGAAAGCCATGAATCTTCACCGATGATAGCTCATTTCTGAGAACACTTTTTTAAAATAACTGCCATATTACAAGTTTGTTATTTTTCTTGGGAACTTGGCCACATATAATGACACAATGCGAAGGTTTCCCAATTTTTGATTTTTTTGAATTTTTTATGCCCGTTTCAAAATCCGGTCAAAATGGCGGGATTGACAGTTCCTAGCTAGTGGTTGAGTCTTGGAAAACTTTTGGTGTTTCTCGAATTAAATAGATACTTATGTACCTAGAAATGATTTTTGTAAAAAATAAATAGCGAACTATGAGGCAACTGCAGTTCAAATTTGACCCGCTTCCAACTGAATCGGCGGAAATTTGTCTTTTTCACGAGAGGTGGATCAAAACTTTTTACACCCAACCATTTTGTCAATTGTGCATTAAATATGTCCTAGTATTTTAGAAAATCGATTTTGTCCAATTTTGCAACAATTATTTGGTAGTTCCTTCACAAAAAAACCTCCTTTCGGGCACTCGGAAAATGAAAAATGGTTTTTTCGTCCAAAGAAAATGTAAACTTCCTTAGGAAACATTGTTTGCCATTCCAATATGCACCCTTGCGCACAATATGAGATCATTTGAACAAACTATGCCACGAATGTGGCCATAAGATTGATCATTTGGCTTGAAAGCCATGAATCTTCACCGATGATAGCTCATTTCTGAGAACACTTTTTTAAAATAATTGCCGTATTACAAGTTTGTTATTTTTCTTGGGAACTTGGCCACATATAATGACACAATGCGAAGGTTTCCCAATTTTCTGATTTTTTTGAGTTTTTTATGCCCGTTTCAAAATGCGGTCAAAACGGCGGGCTTGACCGTTCCTAGCTAGTGGTTGAGTCTTGGAAAACTTTTGGTGTTTCTCGGATTAAATAGATACTTATGTACCTAGAAATGATTTTTGTAAAAAATAAATAGCGAACTATGAGGCAGCTGCAGTTTAAATTTGACCCGCTTCCAACTGAATCGGCGGAAATTTGTCTTTTTCACGAGAGGTGGATCAAAACTTTTTACAGCCAACCATTTTGTCAATTGTGCATTAAATATGTCCTAGTATTTTAGAAAATTGATTTGGTCCAATTTTGCAACAATTATTTGGTAGTTCCTTCACAAAAAAACCTCCTTTCGGGCACTCGGAAAATGAAAAATGGTTTTTTCGTCCAAAGAAAATGAAAACTTCCTTAGGCAACATTGTTTGCCATTCCAATATGCACCCTTGTGCACAATATTAGATCATTTGAAAAAACTATGCCACGAATGTGGCCATAAGATTGATCATTTGGCTTGAAAGCCGTGAATTTTCAGAGATGATTGCTCATTTTTGAGAACACCTTTTTAAAATAATTGCCGTATTACAAGTTTGTTATCTTTCTTGGGAACTTGGCCACATATAATGACACAATGCGAAGGTTTCCCAATTTTTTGATTTTTTTTGAATTTTTTATGCCCGTTTCAAAATGCGGTCAAAACGGCGGGCTTGACCGTTCCTAGCTAGTGGTTGAATCTTGGAAAAATTTTGGTGTTTCTCTGATTAAATAGATACTTATGCACCTAGAAATGATTTTTGTAAAAAATAAATAGCGAACTATGAGGCAGCTGTAGTTCAAATTTGACCCGCTTCCAACTGAATCGACGGAAATTTGTCTTTTTCACGAGAGGTGGATCAGAACTTTTTATACCCAACCATTTTGTCAATTGTGCATTAAATATGTCCTAGTATTTTAGAAAATCGATTTGGTCCAATTTTGCAACAATTATTTGGTAGTTCCTTCACAAAAAAACCTCCTTTCGGGCACTCGGAAAATGAAAAATGGTTTTTTCGTCCAAAGAAAATGAAAACTTCCTTAGGCAACATTGTTTGCTATTCCAATATGCACCCTTGTGCACAATATGAGATCATTTGAACAAACTATGCCACGAATGTGGCCATAAGATTGATCATTTGGCTTGAAAGCCATGAATCTTCACAGATGATAGCTCATTTCTGAGAACATTTTTTTAAAATAATTGCCGTATTACAAGTTGGTTATTTTTCTTGGGAACTTGGCCACATATAATGACACAATGCGAAGGTTTCCCAATTTTTTGATTTTTTTTGAATTTTTTATGCCCGTTTTAAAATGCGGTCAAAACGGCGGGCTTGACCGTTCCTAGCTGGTGGTTGAGTCTTGGAAAACTTTTGGTGTTTCTCTGATTAAATAGATACTTATGTACCTAGAAATGATTTTTGTAAAAAATAAATAGCGAACTATGAGGCAGCTGCAGTTCAAATTTGACCCGCTTCCACCTGAATCGGTGGAAATTTGTCTTTTTCACGAGAGGTGGATCAAAACTTTTTACACCCAACCATTTTGTCAATTGTGCATTAAATATGTCCTAGTATTTTAGAAAATTGATTTGGTCCAATTTTGCAACAATTATTTGGTAGTTCGTTCACAAAAAAACCTCCTTTCGGGCACTCGGAAAATGAAAAATGGTTTTTTCGTCCAAAGAAAATGGAAACTTCCTTAGGCAACATTGTTTGCCATTCCAATATGCACCCTTGTGCACAATATGAGATCATTTGAACAAACTATGCCACGAATGTGGCCATAAGATTGATCATTTGGCTTGAAAGCCATGAATCTTCACACATGGTAGCTCATTTCTGAGAACACTTTTTTAAAATAATTGCCGTATTACAAGTTGGTTATTTTTCTTGGGAACTTGGCCACATATAATGACACAATACGAAGGTTTCCCAATTTTTTGATTTTTTTTTAATTTTTTATGCCCGTTTCAAAATGCGGTCAAAACGGCGGGCTTGACCGTTCCTAGCTAGTGGTTGAGTCTTGGAAAACTTTTGGTGTTTCTCTGATTAAATAGATACTTATGTACCTAGAAATGATTTTTGTAAAAAATAAATAGCGAACTATGAGGCAGCTGTAGTTCAAATTTGACCCGCTTCCAGCTGAATCGGCGGAAATTTGTCTTTTTCACGAGAGGTGGATCAAAACTTTTTACAGCCAACCATTTTGTCAATTGTGCATTAAATATGTCCTAGTATTTTAGAAAATTGATTTGGTCCAATTTTGCAACAATTATTTGGTAGTTCCTTCACAAAAAAACCTCCTTTCGGGCACTCGGAAAATGAAAAATGGTTTTTTCGTCCAAAGAAAATGAAAACTTTTGACAACCAATCATTTTGTCAATTGAACATTAAATATGGCCTAATATATTATAAAAATGATCTGGTCCCATTTTGCAACAAATATATGGTAGGTCATTTAAAAAAAACTCAATTTACGCACTCAAAAAATAGAAAATGAATTTTTTTACCAATTTAGATGGTCATAACGTCGTACTGTATTCTGATTGGTCCGTGGACACATCACGCGGATCATGCATCGAACACCGTCGGATGATCGTGGATCCAACGGCAGTCATCTGTCCTTCCACACCATCCCCGAAACCCTAGCTCTGCCCTGTTGTAATTTTACATCCACCCTCCGCCTCCTTTCTTTCCCTCGCTCTCTTCTCCTCCTCTCCCCTTCCAGATCCGCCCTAGCCCCTCTCTCCCCCGCACACCACTCCTCCTCTCCCCTTCCAGATCCGCCCTAGCCCCTCTCTCGCCCGCACACCACTCCTCCTCCCTTCCAGATCGCAGCCGCCACCTCCTCCTTTCTAGATCGCCGCCTCCACCTTCCTCCGGCCGAGCTCCCCACCGTCCATGGCCTTCCCCATGCCCTCCTCCTATCTCCCATCCCCTTCCCTCACCGCGAGCCCTTCTCCCCCGCGAGCCCTCTCTCTCTCCCTCCCGCAACTCCTCTGCTCCACTCGATTCCGGCGAGTTGAGGCGGCTCTCGCCGGCGCGCAGCACACCCCGGGCTCCCCTCACGGAGCTCTTCCCCCCTCCCGTCAGATCCGTGTCTCGCACCCTCTAGTGCAAGCCCGCAACATCACCCGTGGCTAGGGTTCCGGCCACCACTTTAACTTCGTCGGGATCTGCCACATGCGACGAAGGCGAGGCCAGAGGTGGCCGGATCTAGCACCGGTAAGCCCCTCCCCTCCTTCTTCGTGCAGCATCTCCTCACCTCACCTCGTCTCATGCTCCTTTTTGTACATATGCGTTCACCGTGTTCCTGGTCTCCGGCTATGGTGAGGGGCGGGAGCATGCGCCGGAGTTCACCTCCTTCGGGCGGGCGGGCGGGCGGGGTGGCCTCCTCCTGCGGGAGGCGGCCGGGAGCACTGGGTTGGATCACGGACGTCGGCATCATCTTCTCTGACTCAGACTAGGGCACCGCTGCTCCCGTCTCCAGTCCCTTGCCATTAGAGCACAGACACCACTGCTCCCGCCTCCAGTCCTGACAGGTGACAGCCGACGCCCTCATCTCCTCCAGCACTGGTTGTCCCTGTTTCCAGTGCCGATCCTGGCCTCGTGGGTGAGTTCTTGGAGAATCATTGCTTCCCGGTTTCCGCTTATACACTGAATCTCTGAACTTGTTGTCCATGTTATAGTGTGTGCTTGCTTGCACAGCTTTGTACTATCAAAATAGAGTGCGTGCTTGCTTGCTGTCCATTCAACATGGGAATCAGGCGGGTTAGTTTGGTTTATTTGGTTCTGTTGTTGCTTTGGGCTAGTTTGGTACGTATGGGTTCAAATGGGTGCTTAATAGGAACGGACTGGATTGGTCTATGTTGAACAGAAAATCGAACTGGACTGGGGTGGTTTGGTTTGATGCCGTACAAACTAAAATGGTCTGAACCCGGGGGTTCAACCGGCACTGCCGCACCAATCGCAACCCACATGAACAAACTAATCCCAATGCTCAAGTGTTTCTCTGTGTTGAGAATGGATGTGTTGACGCCCAGGACATGTTAGTACTGTAACCTGTAAGCTGTAAGCTGTAACTGATGTAATCCTGACGTAATGAAAATTGCTTTGAGGATCTGTCAATTATACAGAGCTCTCCATGCCCAAGCTGAGAAATTCTTGTTGTCAATCTGTTTGATGCCATCATTTTCTTACCATCATATTATATGTGCCGCTCAACATTCAACCTGCTTTAATCCGTACTAGTATTCAGTTTGTACCTCATCTAGCACACTGCCTAAAATTGCCACTATTCTTTCAATGAAATTAGTAGAATTACCTTGTGATTCCTCTGTTTGCTTCACATTATGGTTGCTCTACTGCTAGTGTCTTACTAGCTTGTTTTGACTCATCGTGTTCCCGCTTGTAGTTGATTTTCCATGTGCCTAAGTATATGGGTAATAAACGTGCAAGCAAACATTTGAACTCAAACCCATCCATGCTATGTACTATACTATACTGAAGAAGTAATGTAGATGAATATATATGCAGTTTTATTAAGTGAATGCCATGCAAACAACTAACTTGCTCTTGTCCATGTAGATGGAGTAGGAGGATGAGCAGCAGCAACAAATGAGCCTGATGGTGAAGAAGCACCTGACGACCAAAACTCGTTCAAGTGCTCTTTAGTCCTTCCAAAACAAGGTCTTGATGTCCCCCTTACAGAAAATGTTCATATATGTTCCTGCATGATGCATGTTTGCATGTTGGATGGTCACATTCTAGTGTACTAGCTAGCTAGTAAGCTTGTTTTGCTACCGGATGATTGAATGTCATCTCAGTTTGTACCTCATCTAGCTCACCACCTCAAATTGCCACTGTTTGGTTAGTGTTTCCTTCTTGGTTGGCTAACCATATCCGTTTGTTTAATTAGGAGCATTAGACGCTCTCCATCGATGATTGCCTAATTTTATTCATGGTCTCCACAATATATTCATTTGATTGTCTGCTACATCTCCGCTTAAATACTCATAATGCTACAGTCCAGCCTTTGTTCAATTGGACTGACTATATATCTCTTGTTAAAATTGTGCTCTTGATCTTTTCTTTAAACCTGGGACATCATGCATATCTAACTCTTCCTTTTCAGTCTAAACCTGAGACCTCTCTTGTTTTTAGTCACACTGCTGTTTTGTTGTGCTTGATAAACCTGAGACTTCTTTCTATTGTAATATCAAAGTTGTTGGTTCTGGCCTCAGCACTAGTACACTAATATTGAAGTTGTTCACTCTTTTACAGGAGCTTCGGGCCTAATTTTTTTGGAGTGTGAAGCCATGAAGCCAAGTGCGAATGAGTGAAGCCCTACTTAGCGAAGAGTTTTTTGGTTCTGTAGTAGACTGTAAATTGTAATATTGTAATAGATTGTAAAAGACTAATGTAGTGTTATTTGATGAATTATATTTATCCCGTCCTATTTGAAAGTGATTATGTATGTTAAAAAGATGTGAAATGGAAACATGACCAGCAGGACCAATTTATGTCCCACTTATGAATATAATTTGAGATATTTTGAAATTTTTGACGTGTGGTGCCCATTTGACTAGTGGGACCAGCTCTAAAATAAAATGATTGAAAAATAAAAAATCAATTGATGGTAAGAAGGCCACAACCCAACAATAAAAAGGCTGCAATATTGGGCTTGGCCCATGAACCCAACCAAAAATTGACAGACAAAAAAAACACAAATAGGCTGAATTGTTGGGCTAGGCCCATGTAGAAAACCGAATTGGACCGGGCTGAATCTTGTACCACATCAGCTTGCCACGCTGGATGCCTACGTGGCCTGGGGAGGTTGCTAGTGACCAAAACGCCACAGTAGACATATTTTGGTCATAAACGTCTACGACCATTCCAGAAGAAAGGTCGCTATAGTCAGTTTACGATGGCCAGCTTTTGACCTTATGTTTTTGGTCACAAAAAGGTCATAAATGGAAATTTGTGACCATTCAGTGACCAATAGTGATGGTCACAAGTTGACATATTTCTTGTAGTGAAAGTTTTTGTCAATGCTCAACCATATATGTTTGCTGAAGTCACCTTGGATGGCCTTATCATTGAAGACCTTCTCAGCAAGGGTGGTCTTGCCAACCCCGCCGACACCTACGATGGCAAGCACCATGATGTTGTTGTTGGCATTGTTTCCTGCCTGCATGATCTGAGCCACTAGTGATTTTGTGTCTTCTTCGATCTTCTCTCCAACCACACCGAACCGGTCGGGATCCCCCGACATCTCCCAGCTAGGATTACCACGATGAGAGAAGTGCATATGACTGCTATGATACTCATTGGACCCAAGATTGATGAAGCCAAAGGCAACACTCTTCTCCTTGATGGTGTCAAGCCTCTGGTTGAGCGCCTTGATGCGGGTGCTGATGTCATGAGCATGGGAGGGATTCTGCATGTGGATTGAAACACCCTCTAAAATTTTGCATGCAGAATAGAAGGGGGTCAAAACACCCTATGTTTACATGTGATGTTCCACTCTCCATGATGTTGAGATGACAAAGGTCGAGGATGTCAGCAACTTCATACATGGCACGCTTCAGCTGCCCCACCCACACTTGCATGCTCTTGTCGCTAATGCTCCTCCTATCGACGTCTGCGAGGAAGTTCTTAAGGTCGTGAAGCTTGTTCCCCATCTTGTCGATCTCGTCAGAAGCACCGATCAGCATTCCCAGCTGTTCTGCATCCACCTGCATGAGCAAGTCTGCCAAGTAGGAAGCAAATGCATCCAGCACCATTGCCATTGCACTTGATGGCTTTTGCTGTGATAATAAAGGTAAGGTGAAAGTTAACTAGATGAGAGACATGGAAAACGAGCAAGAAGCTCAGCTAGGTGTAATTAGAAGAGAAAAATTAAACATGAACTACCTGACCAACCTTTGAAACGGACGGATGTCCTGCTCATTCAGCTCTAGAGAGCCACTCGGCCCTGGCAAAGATCAAATGAGGCTTCCATTGTGTATGAATTAAATGGGAACTAGCTAAATGATGTTTAGCAAAAGGGAAGCTTCCGTTGTACTATAACATATTGACATGACCCCACCACATCTCTTCATTGATTCCATAACGTGGGCTATAGCTGTCATGTTACGGATTAATTTTTTGCTTAATCTTTTTAATGATTGGCATGATTCGTTCAGGTCAACTAGCTCTACGCCTCTAATTATGTAGGTTCGTTGCAGGCACGGCGTGTTTGTCGGGCTTGTCTGTCGAAAGGTAGCTCTGATCCGCATATTATTTTCCGCGATGGACCTAATTAACTAACCAAATACATAACATGGCCTAGCTGTCAGGATGCCGATCCTGCATATTTGCAATTTTGAACAAATGAATAGTTTGTTAAGTGCCATCAGTAAGATTTGGATCTGGATTTAATTTTAAAAAAGTCCACTACCTGGAGACCATGCTGGCACGAACTAAGATTATATTTATCCAAAACCATGACCATTAGTCGGCACGAACTAAGATTATATTTATCCAAAACCATGACCATCAGTCGGCACGAACTAAGATCACAACTGCAGTGTGCTTGCCTTGAGATCTGCTGACAATAGCTAGTTCTAGTTTATTACTCTACCTTAATTTCCTTGGGGTATGCAAGGAACTAATATTATATTCATTCATGTGCAGGAAGTTAGGGCATGAAACAAATAAAGAACCCACCTCGCCCGTGCTGCTCTCGCGGGGCGGCAGGGCGAACCCTAGCCGCCGTTGGCCGCGCACCTCCCCCACCTCCCCTCCGCCTCACCACCGCCGGAGGGCGCCGCCGGGCCTAGCGTCAGTGGCGGCGGGGCTCCACTCCCTTCTTCCCTGGTGTACTGCGGCGCGGGACGCGGGGCCCTGGCGAGGAGCGCGTCGTTCGCGCGGGACGGCACGACGGCGACCTGGGTGGCGTGCCGGTGGTGCGGCTGTTCGGCGACGGGGGCGACGACTGCGTGAGGTCAGGTGGTGCGAGCCTGCGCGTGGGGATGGCGAGGCTGCAAGCTGCGGTGGTGCTCCCTCGTCAGATCCCGACGGCAGGGGTCAAGGGCTGCGGCGGCGTGGGCTGGGGGTGGTCCAGCTAGCCTGGGCCGGCCTCCAGCATGATGGGGCACGCCGGCAGGTGCACTGGTGGCGGGGCGGATCTGTAGGGGTCGGTCGGCTGCGATCTAGTGGTGGCTGCAGGGGCGGCTGATGCAGTTGGCGCGGGTGGTGGAAGCGACCGCCTTTCTCCTCGCGATGGGGGGCGGCCGGCGGCTTGTGGCAGTGGTGGTGCGTGCCCGGTGGCTCTGGTGCTTGGAGCTGGCCGGCCGGCGTGGTCGTTGCTCTGGCTGTGGGTGGCGGCGTGGGGAGGTCCGGATGGTGACCTCCCGGTGTCGTGGCGGTTTCACGGTGGCTCGGCGGATCTGCCTGCGGCGTCAACCGGCTTGTCCGGCATCGGCTCGTCTGTGATCGGACCGTTTCGACCTTCGTCCCATCTACTCATCGCCCGAGTGCTACTTCCATCGAAGGGCTGGCCCTCTCTCAGCTGTGGTCCATCGCTCGTCTCGCGCCCGGTGCAGCAGGACTGAGCTTGTCTCGCGCACAGTGCAGCAGGACCGAACTCGTCTCGCGCACGGTGCAGCAGGACTGACCTCGTCCCCCTCACGGTGCTGCAAGACCGAACTCGTCTCGCGGTAGGGGCTGCTGGTCGGGCTGATGGATGCCAGTGCTGGCCGTCCTAGTGGGTCTCGACGCTGGGGTCGCCTAGTGGTGCGAAAGGTTGGACCTTTCCGATCGTCTCTTTGGTTGGGGTAGCTGCGGGTCTCGGGTGAGGTGGTGTCAAGGTCTTGGACGCTGGGGCGGCGGCTCTGGTGGCGGTAGCGCGATGCTCTTGGGCAGAGCCCGTGACTTGGTGCTGCCCGGTGGCCATGGCCGTGTGGGCGGTGTGGTAGCCGGGGTGTGGCGGTGAGTGTTGGCCGGGGTGCAAACCTGTTCTATCTTCGGACGGACCGGTGGCGGCGAAGCTCGTTCCCTTCTTGAAGGCGTCGTCGCGGCTCTCACTGCCTGTCGTGCGGCTTCAGGAGAAACTCTGATCCTTGGATCGGGCGGTGGCGGCGCGCTCCGGTGACGTATCCTTCCTGAAGGCGCCGCATTGGAGTCCACGGTTCGTTGCATGTGCCTTTATCTCTTCGTGGTAGTGTGCTAGGGGTGGTGTTGCTGCGTTCAGCGCTTATGTATCCTGCCTTGGGTGTGTGTGGTGTTGGCGTGCGTTTATTCCGGATGATGTTGATCTATGGTTTATATATAGAGCGGGACGAAAGCTTTTTTGGTATTACAAGGCCCACGGCCTAACGGTTGAATATTTGAAAGCCGGAGCCAGTTAACCATTCGCCGCGTCTTGCAGGTGATCCTGCGCGCTGACACTCCTTGCCTCCACGCGCAGCAGCTCTCCTCCTTCAAGTGCCGCATGACGAAGACTAGCTATGCGGTGTAACATTGCGAGCGAGGGTTCGTTGCCCTGATTGGCGGGATTTGTTTAGGTCAACTAGCTTTTTTTTTCTAAAAAGAGGGGACTCCCCGACCTCTGCATCAGAACGATGTATAAAAAACTAGCTGTGTAGGTTCGTTGAACTATTTGTCAGACTCAGCTTGTCCAAAGGTAGCTCCCGTCAATGGTAAGGCTAAGGTGACGAATGCACTATTTGCTTTTTCAAACAATGACGTACTCATCACAAGATGCAAACGATCATCAACGCGAAAATTCGTAGGCATCTCTCTGTAAGTGACTTAGATGATTTTCAGTTGCAACACGATCGAAACTTCAAACTAGAGTAGTATGAGCTTTGCTGCGCCATCCTGTAAGTGACTTAGATGATTTTCAGTTGTAACTCCATGATTTGGCCTAACTCGAGAACTAGTCCACAATGGGTTGACGTGGACGGAGGCTCTATCTACCAGTATCGGGTAACCAAGATGAAGGAGTTTTTAATTACGGCGCTGATCGATGTCAACACCCCTTATAGCTTAATTTAGTATTCACCGTCACATTCAAATTAATCATGTTAGCTAGATGATGATAGCTAACAACTCAACAACTCTCAGCTGTCTCAACTCAACAAAGTCAACCTTGATGATGCATGCCAGCTAATACAAATTTAGCTGGATGATCCGATAGCTAGCAACTCAACGTATATTATTCTTCTCTTAACGAATTATTCTTTCCTACTACGCTAGTGTAAAAAATGATCTTATATTATGGGACGGAGGGAGTAGTATTTTCCAACCCAGCTGTGTCGATAAGCGGGAGGGACCCATATTTGATAGATATATTATTCCACTGGTATGCAAGGTTGACGGATACAAACGGGGTGAAAAGTGCAGCGTATTTTGCTCGCCAACACAAGTTTCAGTTGAAGGCGAGAGAGACACGAGAGTCTGAACCCAAGTTTGAGTTTCAGTTGAAAGCCGCGGCCAAGTCAAGGAGACAAGGTGGAGGCGACCAAGCAGCATACACGAGGAATCGCCGATCCAACCATGGACGCCAACCTGCGGCCCGACCCTGCCGCCGGCGTTGAGCCGCCCTCCACTGCCACCGGAGGCGATTGGCACCAGCCCGAGGCACGCAGCAGGATCGTCAATAAGATGTACGTATGTATGTTGGGCGGGACTCACTCTATTTCATTCGATCTGGTTTCATCTGATCTGGTTTCCCCTCCCCGGCTCTTTCGGTTTCCCACTCGGAACAAAAATAGAGGAATTTCTGTCAGTTTTGCCATCGATCCATTCATCCATCCAAGATTTAGCTTTGAACTTTGATCTATCTGTACACACATATCCATAGCCGCGGTGACAGATTCGTCCGTCGTCTATCTACCTCCCAGTTTCTGTTCCTATTTGATTCTTCTTAGTCAAAATTCTCATCTTCATTAACTCTCAACAATTTAACACAGGTTTATTGACAAATTTACCATGGCATATAATAGAACTGAATTGGAGATCTACCCTGATTGGCTGCTCCGCCTACTCGTTCCAGTAATTAACCAGCTTCACATTTTGCACTATGCGTGCAGAACGGAAGCTCTAAAGAAGCGCCTCCCAGTATCTGCGCCAGAGGAGCTGAATCAACTTCGAGAGATCGCTGTGCGATATGAAAACAGGATCTATACTCAAGAAACCAATCAGGTAATATATATCTAACAAGCACAGCACACATCGCTTGTTTGAGGCACTTTGTTATATATGTTGCTTGGATGACATTTCATCAAATCTTAAGAACTGAAACACGTTCTCGACCATGCGAAACTGCTAATCACATAACAACTGTCGGTCGCAAGCCACTATTAGTAATTTGGTATGGAACTTCACATCATTTTCTTTTGCATTACACAGTCTGATTATTTGCGGAAGATTTCTCTGAAAATTCTCTTTATGGAGATGAAGACACAACAGGCTCCAAGAAATGCTACAGTCATTCCTGAACGAAACAACTCCAGTAAGGTACCATATACAGCAAACAGGGTGTTGCACAATTTATCATCTTCACTTGGATGTTAATACTTTTTTTATTGCATCAAGTGCTGAGATTATGAGCTTTATTGCATTAAATCACCCTCTCAAGCATAAGGTATAAGTATTTTGCATCTAGCTAGCTTGTATCATGTCTATGTAGTTTCAACCTTTTGGTTCAATGAAATATTATTGGAGGGTTTTTTCCTATCTAGTGGGGAGTTTGAGCTGGATGATACATTATCCCATAAAATTAATTATCGAGTGGGAATCTGTTAGAACTGTTTTCTTTATCCAAGTTCCTCTAAAAAATTATGTCAAAAAGGGGATTTGTTAGAGATGATCCAAGCATGCATACTGAGTGCGGCGGTCAAGTTAACCACATAACACCATCCCTTTCCTTGAGATCTAACAAAGTAGCATACAGGAATCGCCGATCCGCACAATTGACGGACCCACCGGGTCGGAACCCGCCGGCGGCGGCGGCATTAACCCGCCGCTCACCGGAGGCGATTGGCGTGCCCAACTTCAGCCCGAGGCTCGCAGCAGGATCGTCGATAAAATGCCGCCGCTCACCGGAGGCGATTGGCGTGCCCAACTTCAGCCCGAGGCTCGCAGCAGGATCGTCGATAAGATGTATGTGTGGGCTCTACTTGAGTTGAGTTGATTTCCCCAATGTCTAATTAATTTGATCCTTCCTCCGCCTTTTCCGGTTTCCCGCACATCTACAAGATAAAAATGAGGAGTAATTTCCTTTCCTCGGTCAATTATTTCCATCTGATATAATAGTTCTGATCTAGCCATATTCATAGCAGCAACAACATATTCGTCCGATCTAGCTCCCAGTTTCTATTTTATCCTTATTACTAGTCAAAATCCCCGCTTTGAATCTAGGTACACTAAGTCTGAACAATTTAACACAACATTTTGTTGAGAATTGGAGATCTAACCTTGCCTGCTCTACCTGCTCGTTCCACTTTACATTTCAGAAGATGCAACATGTTTTATTGCCCACAATAGTTGTAATGCAATGCATCACGCCCCTCCCTTAGATTTATTCACATTTTGCATTATGCATGCAGAATGGTGACTCTAAAGATGCACCTCCCAATATCTGCGCCTGAGGGACAGAACGAGCTTCAAAAAATCGCTGTGCGATTTGAAGAGAGGATGTATACTCTAGCAACCAATCAGGTAATTTTTCCTATCTTCGGACCAAAGCACACATTAGTAGTTATCGAGTTTTCCTTTAGTCAAACAGGGTTTATGAGCTAGTAATAGACCGAAATATTGATCATAATCTTTGTTATCGTCGATCATAGATTGAATCTTGCAGTGTTTTCTACCTTGAGTGTCTTGAGCTAGTTACCTTCCAATTCATGTTCCTACGCCATGTGTCCATGCATCCGAATTTGTTATAGATGAAACAAAACTACCTTTTGTTAAAACGATAGTACTACCCAAGTCCATGGGATGAATAAGCAATGGTATGCAATCATTTATCTCAGACTAAAAATCAAACAATGCCTTACTCCCTCCTCCCCTTTGCCTGAATGGGATTCATCTTAATTGCATCCACTCCAGTCTTGAAATTTTTTTAAAACATATTTGTTTGGTTAGGGTGTACCATATTATCACTAATTCCATTTCAAATTTCTATTTGTCTGCATATTTGTGGCAAACCTAGGAGCAGTCTACAACTCTCCATCATTTTGCCTAACTCACTTATGGTGAATATTTGTTTATTTGATAAAGTTGAGGTACACTGCCACTACTTTGATTTGGATTTTCTGTTCATATCACCTATTTGAGGTTGTGTGTTTTGCTGCTTAGTTGAATTTTTTTGGATCTAAATGTTTGAAATCCGAAACACCTTCTGGACCGTGTTAAACTGCTAATCACACAAGAATTGTTGATTGCAAACCACCATTAGTAATTCGGTATTGAACTTTGCATCATTTTTCTTTTGTATTACCCAGTCTGATTATTTGCGGAAGATTTCTCTGAAAATGCTCGCTATGGAAAGCAAGGCACAACAAGCTCATGGAAATGCTCAAGTGATTCCAGATCAAAACAACTCCAGTAAGGTATCATATACAATAAACTGATTGTCACAATTTATCATCTTCACTTGGATGCCAATAACTTTTTATTGCATCAAGTGATGAGATTATGTGATTTATTGCATTAAATCGCCCTCAACCCTCTCCCGCATAATGCATAAGAATTTTGCATCTAGCTCGTGTTATGTGTACGAAGTTATTGAACCTGAAGTAACATGGTAAGTGACTAATGAACCTGTTGGCTCAGTAAAATATTACTACATGGTTTTTCCCTGGATATTGAGGAGGTTGAGCTGGATTGTATGGGATCCCAGAAAAAAGTTCACCGAGTGGGAATATGTTGGAGCTATTTTTTTATTAGCTTCCTCTATACTAAATTTGACTCCTCCTATGTTAAATTTGGTCTATCCTTACGGACTCCTCCTATGTTAAGTTTGGTCTGCCCCAACCTCTCTTGATATTATCAACACACGTCACCCTTCTGTTGGGGAATGTTGCAGAAAACAAAAAATTTCCTACGGTTTCACCAAAATCCATCTATGGGTTCATTTAGCAACGAGTGATCGGATGCATCTACATACCTTGTAGATCGCGAGCGGAAGCGTTCAAAGAACGGGGATGAGGGAGTCGTACTCGACGTGATCCAAATCACCGGAGATCCTAGCGCCGAACGGACGGCACCTCCGCGTTCAACACACGTACGGTCAGCGTGACGTCTCCTCCTTGATCCAGCAAGGGGAAGGAGAGGTTGAGGAAGATGGCTCCAGCAGCAACACGACGGCGTGGTGGTGATGGAGCTGCAGTACTCCGGCAGGGCTTCGCCAAGCTGTATGGAGGAGGAGGAGGTGTTGGAGAGGGAGAGGGAGGCACCAATGGCGTGTGTGTGAAGCCCTTCCTCCCCCCCACTATATATAGGGAGCCTAGGGGGGGGGGCGCCGGCCCTAGGAGATGCAATCTCCTAGGGGGGGCGGCGGCCAAGGGGTGGGTGGCTTGCCCCCCAAGCAAGGGGGCGCCCCCCCTCCTTTTAGGGTTTCCCCTCCTAGGCGCATGGGCCCTAGGGGAAGTGGCGCCCCAGCCCACTTTGGGCTGGATCCCTTCCCACTTCAGCCCATGGGGCCCTCCGGGATAGGTGGCCCCACCCGGTGGACCCCCGGGACCCTTCCGGTGGTCCCGGTACAATACCGGTGACCCCGAAACTTGTCCCGATGGCCGAAATAGCACTTCCTATATATATAATTCTTTACCTCCGGATCATTCCGGAACTCCTCGTGACGTCCGGGATCTCATCCGGGACTCCGAACAACATTCGGGTTACTGCATATACATATCCTTACAACCCTAGTGTCACCGAACCTTAAGTGTGTAGATCCTACGGGTTCGGGAGACATGTAGACATGACCGAGATTGCTCTCCTGTCAATAACCAACAGCGGGATCTGGATACCCATGTTGGCTCCCACATGCTCCTTGATGATCTCATCGGATGAACCACGATGTCGAGGATTCAAGCAACCCCGTATACAATTCCCTTTGTCAATCGGTATGTTACTTGCCCAAGATTCGTTCGTCGGTATCCCAATACCTCGTTCAATCTCGTTACCGGCAAGTCACTTTACTCGTACCGTAATGCATGATCCCGTGACCAGACACTTGGTCACTTTGAGCTCATAGTGATGATGCATTACCGAGTGGGCCCAGTGATACCTCTCCGTCATACAGAGTGACAAATCCCAGTCTTGATCCGTGTCAACCCAACAGACACTTTCGGAGATACCCGTAGTATACCTTTATAGTCACCCAGTTACGTTGTGACGTTTGGTATACCCAAAGCACTCCTACGGTATCCGGGAGTTACACGATCTCATGGTCTAAGGAAAAGATACTTGACATTGGAAAACTCTAGCAAACGAACTATACGATCTTGTGCTATTTTTAGGATTGGGTCTTGTCCATCACATCATTCTCCTAATGACGTGATCTCGTTATCAATGACATCCAATGTCCATAGTCAGGAAACCATGACTATCTGTTGATCAACGAGCTAGTCAACTAGAGGCTTACTAGGGACATGTTGGTGTCTATTTATTCACACATGTATTACGATTTCCGGATAACACAATTATAGCATGAATAAAAGACAATTATCATGAACAAGGAAATATAATAATAATGCTTTTATTATTGCCTCTAGGGCATATTTCCAACAGTCTCCCACTTGCACTAGAGTCAATAATCTAGTTACATTGTGATGAATCGAACACCCATGGAATTCTGGTGTTGATCATGTTTTTCTCTAGGGAGAGGTTTAGTCAACGGATCTGCTACATTCAGGTCCGTATGTACTTTACAAATATCTATGTCTCCATCTTGAACATTTTCACGAATTGAGTTGAAGCGACGCTTGATGTGCCTGGTCTTCTTGTGAAATCTGGGCTCCTTGGCAAGTGCAATAGCTCCAGTGTTGTCACAGAAGAGTTTGATTGGCCCCAATGCATTGGGTATGACTCCTAGGTCGGTGATGAACTCCTTCACCCAAATTGCTTCATGGGCTGCCTCCGAGGCTGCCATGTACTCCGCTTCACATGTAGATCCCGCCACGACGCTCTGCTTGCAACTGCACCAGCTTACTGCCCCACCATTCAAAATATACACGTATCCGGTTTGTGACTTAGAGTCATCCAGATCTGTGTCGAAGCTAGCGTCGACGTAACCCTTTATGGCGAGCTCTTCGTCACCTCCATAAACGAGAAACATTTCCTTAGTCCTTTTCAGGTACTTCAGGAAATTCTTGACCGCTGTCCAGTGTTCCTTACCGGGATTACTTTGGTATCTACCTACCAAACTTACGGCAAGGTTTACATCAGGTCTGGTACACAGCATGGCATACATAATAGAACCTATGGCCGAGGCATAGGGGATGACACTCATCTCTTCTATATCTTCTGCCGTGGTCGGACATTGAGCTGAGCTCAATTTCACACCTTGCAACATAGGCAAGAACCCCTTCTTACACTGATCCATATTGAATTTCTTCAATATCTTATCAAGGTATGTGCTTTGTGAAAGACCTATGAGGCGTCTTGATCTATCTCTATAGATCTTGATGCCTAATATATATGCAGCTTCTCCAAGGTCCTTCATTGAAAAAATCTTATTCAAGTAGGCCTTAATGCTGTCCAAGAGTTCTATATCATTTCCCATCAAAAGTATGTCATCTACATATAATATGAGAAATGCTACAGAGCTCCCACTCACTTTCTTGTAAACGCAGGCTTCTCCATAAGTCTGTGTAAACCCAAACGCTTTGATCATCTCATCAAAGCGAATGTTCCAACTCCGAGATGCTTGCACCAGCCCATAAATCGAGCGTTGGAGCTTGCACACCTTGTCAGCATTCTTAGGATCGACAAAACCTTCCGGCTACATCATATACAATTCTTCCTTAAGGAAACCATTAAGGAATGCCGTTTTGACGTCCATTTGCCATATCTCATAATCATAGAATGCGGCAATTGCTAACATGATTCGGACGGACTTTAGCTTCGCTACCGATGAGAAAGTCTCATCGTAGTCAACCCTTGAACTTGTCGATAACCCTTAGCGACTAGCCGAGCTTTATAGATGGTCACATTACCATCCGCGTCTGTCTTCTTCTTAAAGATCCATTTATTTTCTATGGCTCGCCGCTCAACGGGCAAGTCACTTCGTTTTCATACATGGATCCTATCTCGGATTTCATGGCTTCTAGCCATCTGTCGGAATCCGGGCCCGCCATCGCTTCTTCATAGTTCGAAGGTTCACCGTTGTCTAACAACATGATTTCCAAGACAGGATTGCCGTACCACTCTGGTGCGGAACGTGTCCTTGTGGACCTACGAAGTTCAGTAGCAACTTGATCTGAAGTTTCATGATCATCATCATTAATTTCCTCTCTAGTCGGTGCAGGCACCTCAGGAACATTTTCTTAAGTTGCGCCATTTTCCGGTTCAAGAGGTAATACTTCATCAAGTTCTACTTTCCTCCCACTTACTTCTTTCGAGAGAAACTCCTTCTCTAGAAAGGATCCATTCTTGGCAACAAAGATCTTGCCTTCGGATATGAGGTAGAAGGTATACCCAATAGTTTCTTTTGGGTATCCTATGAAGACGCATTTTTCCGACTTGGGTTCGAGCTTTTCAGGTTGAAGTTTCTTGACATAAGCATCGCATCCCCAAACTTTTAGAAACGACAGCTTAGGTTTCTTCCCAAACCATAATTCATACGGTGTCGTCTCAACGGATTTCGATGGAGCCCTATTTAAAGTGAATGCGGCAGTCTCTAAAGCATAGCCCCAAAATGAGAGCGGTAAATCGGTAAGAGACATCATAGATCGCACCATATCTAATAGAGTGCGATTACGACGTTCGGACACACCATTACGCTGAGGTATTCCAGGCGGCGTCAGTTGTGAAACTATTCCACATTTTCTTAAGTGTGTGCCAAATTCGTGACTCAAGTATTCTCCTCCACGATCTGATCGCAGGAATTTGATTTTCCTGTAACGTTGATTCTCAACCTCACTCTGAAATTCCTTGAACTTTTCAAAGGTCTCAGACTTGTGTTTCATTAAATAGATATACCCATATCTACTCAAGTCATCAGTGAGGGAGAGAACATAACGATAGCCACCGCGAGCCTCAACACTCATTGGACCGCACACATCAGTATGTATGATTTCCAATAAGTTGGTTGCTCGCTCCATTGTTCCTGAGAACGGAGTCTTGGTCATTTTACCCATGAGGCATGGTTCGCACGTGTCAAATGATTCATAATCAAGAGACTCTAAAAGTCCATCTGCATGGAGCTTCTTCATGCGTTTGACACCTATGTGACCAAGGCGGCAGTGCCACAAGTATGTGGGACTATCATTATCAATCTTACATCTTTTGGTATTCACACTATGAATATGTGTAGCATTACGCTCGAGATTCATTAAGAATAAACCATTCACCATCGGAGCATGACTATAAAACATATCTCTCATATAAATAGAACAACCATTATTCTCGGATTTAAATGAGTAGCCATCTCGTATTAAACGAGATCCTGATACAATGTTCATGCTCAAACTTGGCACTAATAACAATTATTGAGGTTCAAAACTAATCCCATAGGTAAATGTAGAGGTAGCGTGCCGACGGCGATCACATCGACCTTGGAACCATTCCCGACGCGCATCGTCACCTCGTCCTTCGCCAGTCTCCGCTTATTCCGCAGCTCCTGCTTTGAGTTACAAATGTGAGCAACTGCACCGGTATCAAATACCCAAGAGCTACTACGAGTACTGGTAAGGTACACATCAATTACATGTATATCACATATACCTTTCGTGATGCCGGCCTTCTTGTCCGCTAAGTATTTGGGGCAATTCCGCTTCCAGTGACCACTTCCCTTGCAATAAAAGCACTCAGTCTCGGGCTTGGGTCCATTCTTTGGCTTCTTCCCGGCAGCTTACTTGCCGGGCGCGGCAACTCCCTTGCCGTCCTTCTTGAAGGTTTTCTTACCCTTGCCTTTCTTGAACTTAGTGGTTTCATTCACCATCAACACTTGATGTTCCTTTTTGACTTCTACCTCTGCTGATTTCAGCATTGCAAATACTTCAGGAATGGTCTTTTCCATCCCCTGCATATTGAAGTTCATCACAAAGCTCTTGTAGCTCGGTGGAAGCGACTGAAGGATTCTGTCAATGACCGCGTCATCCGGGAGATTAACTCCCAGCTGAGTCAAGCGGTTATGCAACCCAGACATAGTGAGTATGTGCTCACTAACAGAACTGTTTTCCTCCATCTTACAGCTGAAGAACTTGTCGGAGACTTGATATATCTTGACCCGGGCATGAGCTTGGAAAACCATTTTCAGCTCTTCGAACATCTCATATGCTCCGTGTCTCTCAAAACGTTTTTGGAGCCCCGGCTCTAAGCTGTAAAGCATGCCGCACTGAACGAGGGAGTAGTCATCGGTACGTGCCTGCCAAGCGTCCATAACGTCTTGTTCTGCAGGGAGAACAGGTGCGTCACCTAGCGGTGCTTGTAGGACATAATCTTTCTTGGCAGTTATGAGGATGATCCTCAGGTTCCGGACCCAGTCCGTGTAGTTGCTGCCATCGTCTTTCAGCTTGGTTTTCTCTAGGAATGCGTTGAAGTTGAGGACTACGTTGACCGTTTGATCTACAAGACATATTGTAAATATTTTAGACTAAGTTCATGATAATTAAGTTCATGCTAGGCTCATGCTCGACCTTTCGGTATTCTATATTCCGAGTCCATGTATGTACATGCTAGGCTCGTCAAGTCAACCTAAGTGTTTGCATGTGTAAATCTGTCTTACACCCGTTGTATGTGAACGTTGGAATCTATCACACCCGATCATCACGTGGTGCTTCGAAACAACGAACTGTCGCAACGGTGCACAGTTAGGGGGAACATTTTCTTGAAATTATTATGAGGGATCATCTTATTTACTACCGTCGTTCTAAGTAAACAAGATGCAAAAACATGATAAACATCACATGCAATCAAATAATAATAGTGACATGATATGGCCAATATCACATAGCTCCTTTGATCTCCATCTTGGGGCTCCATGATCATCTTGTCACCGGCATGACACCATGATCTCCATCATCGTGTCTCCATGAAGTTGCTCACCAACTATTACTTCTACTACTATGGCTAACGCGTTTAGCAATAAAGTAAAGTAATTTACATGGCGTTTCTCAATGACACACAGGTCATACAAAAAATAAAGACAACTCCTATGGCTCCTGTCGGTTGTCATACTCATCGACATGCAAGTCGTGATTCCTATTACAATAGCATGAACATCTCATACATCACATATATATCATTCATCATTCATCACAACTTTGGCCATATCATATCACAAAGCACTTGCTGCAAAAATAAGTTAGACGTCCTCTAATTGTTGTTGCAAGTTTTACGTGGCTGCAAGAGGGTTCTAGCAAGAACGTTTTCTTACCTACGTGAAAGCCATAACGTGATTTGTTAACTTCTATTTACCCTTCATAAGGACCCTTTTCATCGAATCCGCTCCAACTAAAGTGGGAGAGACAGACACCCGCCAGCCACCTTATGCAACTAGTGCATGTTAGTCGGTGGAACCGGTCTCACGTAAGCGTACGTGTAAGGTTGGTCCGGGCCACTTCATCCCACAATACCGCTGAAGCAAAATAAGACTAGTAGCGGCAAGAAAGTTGACAACATCTACGCCCACAACAAATTGTGTTCTACTCGTGCAAAGAGAACTACGCATAGACCTAGCTCATGATGCCACTGTTGGGGAACGTTGCAGAAAAAAAAAATTCCTATGGTTTCACCAAGATCCATCTATGAGTTCATCTAGCAACGAGTGATCGGATGCATCTACATACCTTGTAGATCGCGAGCGGAAGCATTCAAAGAACGGGGATGAGGGAGTCGTACTCGACGTGATCCAAATCACCGGAGATCCTAGCGCCGAACGGACGGCACCTCCGCGTTCAACACACGTACGGTCAGCGTGACGTCTCCTCCTTGATCCAGCAAGGGGAAGGAGAGGTTGAGGAAGATGGCTCCAGCAGCAACACGACGGAGTGGTGGTGATGGAGCTGCAGTACTCCGACAGGGCTTCGCCAAGCTCTATGGAGGAGGAGGAGGTGTTGGAGAGGGAGAGGGAGGCACCAATGGCGTGTGTGTGAAGCCCTTCCTCCCCCCCACTATATATAGGGAGCCTAGGGGGGCGGCGGCCCTAGGAGACGCAATCTCCTAGGGGGGCGGCGGCCAAGGGGTGGGGGCTTGCCCCCCAAGCAAGGGGGCGCCCCCCCTTTTAGGGTTTCCCCTCCTAGGCGCATGGGCCCTAGGGGAAGTGGCGCCCCAGCCCACTTTGGGCTGGATCCCTTCCCACTTCAGCCCATGGGGCCCTCCGGGATAGGTGGCCCCACCCGGTGGACCCCCGGGACCCTTCCGGTGGTCCCGGTACAATACCGGTGACCCCGAAACTTGTCCCGATGGCCGAAATAGCACTTCCTATATATAATTCTTTACCTCCGGATCATTCCGGAACTCCTCGTGACGTCCGGGATCTCATCTGGGACTCCGAACAACATTCGGGTTACTGCATATACATATCCTTACAACCCTAGCGTCACCGAACCTTAAGTGTGTAGACCCTACGGGTTCGGGAGACATGTAGACATGACCGAGATTGCTCTCCTGTCAATAACCAACAGCGGGATCTGGATACCCATGTTGGCTCCCACATGCTCCTCGATGATCTCATCGGATGAACCACGATGTGGAGGATTCAAGCAACCCCGTATACAATTCCCTTTGTCAATCGGTATGTTACTTGCCCGAGATTCGATCGTCGGTATCCCAATACCTCGTTCAATCTCGTTACCGGCAAGTCACTTTACTCGTACCGTAATGCATGATCCCGTGACCAGACACTTGGTCACTTTGAGCTCATAATGATGATGCATTACCGAGTGGGCCCAGTGATACCTCTCCGTCATACGGAGTGACAAATCCCAGTCTTGATCCGTGTCAACCCAACAGACACTTTCGGAGATACCCGTAGTATACCTTTATAGTCACCCAGTTACGTTGTGACGTTTGGTATACCCAAAGCACTCCTACGGTATCCGGGAGTTACACGATCTCATGGTCTAAGGAAAAGATACTTGACATTGAAAAACTCTAGCAAACGAACTATACGATCTTGTGCTATGTTTAGGATTGGGTCTTGTCCATCACATCATTCTCCTAATGATGTGATCTCGTTATCAATGACATCCAATGTCCATAGTCAGGAAACCATGACTATCTGTTGATCAACGAGCTAGTCAACTAGAGGCTTACTAGGGACATGTTGGTGTCTATTTATTCACACGTGTATTACGATTTCCGGATAACACAATTATAGCATGAATAAAAGACAATTATCATGAACAAGGAAATATAATAATAATGCTTTTATTATTGCCTCTAGGGCATATTTCCAACACCTTCCACTATTTACCGACGCTTCTAGAGGTCTGTGTGGTATGTGCTAAGCATTCTCAGATGATGTTGGACAAGCTTGGTGCTATCATAATTCTATCACCAATATCATCATGTCGGACCAGATCCTTTTTTTTGTGTGGTCACATATCCATCTCAGAATACACATCTCTACCACACCTAATATTTAGACATCTCACCTTTTAGTTGGCCAACATTCCGTGCCACATAAACTCAGGTTAAATTGACGTCCTATAGAACTCACCTTTTAGCTTTAGTAGCACTCTCTTATCATAGATGACGCCACAAGCTTGACGCCACTTTATCTATCCGGCTTTGATTCAATGGCTCAAATCATCGATATCACCATCCTTCTCCAACATTGACTGCAGATATCGAAAGGTGCTCTTCCGAGGTATCACTTACCCATCAAGGCTAACCCCCTCCTCATCGTGTATAATAGTACTAAAAGCACACTTCATATACTTAGTTTTAGTTCTACTAAGTCTCTAACCTTTTGATTCCAAAGTCTGTCTCCACAATTCTTACTTCCTGTAGCCATAGTCCATATCGCCGGCTAGCACCACGTCATCCGCAAAGAGCATACACCACGAGATATCTCTTTCTGTATCGCTTGTGGCCTCATCGCTCACCAAAGCAAAAAAGTTAAGGGTTCAAAGTTGAACCTTGTTGTAGTCATATTTTAACTGAAAAGTTATGAGTGTCGCAATCACTTGTTCGAACACTTGTCACAACATTATCATACATGTCCTTGATGAAGGTAATGTACTTTAAGTGAAAAGTTATTAGTGTCCCCAAGCCGTTTCCACGGAGAATTCTCCAGGATGCCAAGGGCATGAAGATCGTTGATCATGTTAGAGTGGCCATGGTAGTCGTTGCAGTAGTGACCATGATTGAAGTTGTCTTGAATATTATCAAAGTAGCAGGTCTCATTCATGTAGTAGTCTTAGCCATTGTAGACTTGTTCAAGGAAGGTGCTGAGGTAGTGGTGATCGACCGATACTTAAAGTAGCAGTAGGCGTCGGGATGTACATGGTACATATAGTCTCCGTTTCGAATCCGCATTTGATTTTAAAGACATGTTATGTACTTGCACGAATCTGATGGATACAGATTTTTGGTAACCAGATATCTAGTAGATATGGTATTGGTAATATCATGGGATGTTGATATCTGGGATTTGTTTTTGGATTATCACAATTTAGCCCATTCAACAAGCTCAAATACCCAATCAGACCACTCACTAGTCCCTAACCCATGCATTGGCACGGGCTAGTAAGTAAAACAATTTTTTTTCTATATTAGTAGTCATTTTAAGATTCATACTATTATTTAATGTTGCATTGTTTGCAAAAAGGAACTAAAAATACATAGAAAATGGTGGACAACAATTTCAAGTGGTTAGCATTTTAACACATGGAGGCATGGAGCATATGAAACACACACGCTTGTGCAATATTGAGGTCGCTGAATTTCCTAGTGGGAGTCTCTAATATCATCGGGATCCCTACCAGTATGTGTTCATTAATTGAACTCTTAGTTTACTTTGGGGGAAATAACTGTTAGATTGTCGTAGAAGTAAAAGTTGCAAGCTTGATTGTATTACTTTCATAACGAAATTTGATTTCCAACTCATAGAAAATTCTAAGATTCTATGAGTTGACTACTATGTATTTTCTATTATTTGTTAAAAATATTTATACCCCAAACACTGATGATAATTTTGATGTGGAAGATGATATCTACTCCCTCCGTTCCAAATTACTCGTCGTGGTTTTAGTTCAAACGACGAGTAATTTGGAACGGAGGGAGTATAATACAAGTTTCTTAATCTACTTTCAACACAAATTTGTAATCTAGATGGCCTCACGTAGTTTCACCTCTTTAAATTACATATTTTCAATTAAGACTTTTATTAATTTGTATTTATTTTAATTTTAGTACAATAGTAAAGACCAAACAATCCGTTGAGTGGCAACATTCAATGCACATATATGAATCACTTTATACTCATAATACTCTCTACTAAATTAGTACTGATTTATCAACACGAAAAATTACAAGTTTGCAATTTATATATTTAAAATTCTTTGTTTCAAAAACAAACTTAGATTTTTTGTGTAGTTTATTTTGTATTGGCGGAAGACAATTGAAATTTAAAACTTTTTTTAAGCAAAAGGCCGTGAATAAAGATATAAAAGCTATGTTCAATCAAATCAAATCTAACGCAATTCTATGAAATATTCTTATGTATAATCTTTACCATTACCTTAATTACATGGATGCAGTGAGTAGTCATTTATTCTAATTTGATAGATTATTATAAGAACGTGCCTCGATGTGGATTATGTGCAAAACATTTTGTTTGAGAAAAAATTACATGTAGGATTGAATAGTATGTTAATGCTCCCTCCATATCACAAATAGGTGAGGTTTCACATAAAACATCCCTAAATAGGTGATGTAATGTTTATTATATCAGTGAAAATAATCTAGGAACAAGAATAATATGTCGGTTTTAAAATGTGTGGACTTACCTCTTAATCCTGCATGATTGGAAATCGTAAGAGTCGGCATCGAAAGGTGCTGGATTACCCTATAGGAAAAACATTAGAAATCATGAGTTGTTGGATTCCAAGAAATTATATTTAGTGAAGATTGTCCTCTAGACACGATTATAAAGTGGCTCATAGGAAACACTTGTAAGGTTTCTTCCAAATGTACGAAAAACCTCCATAACATAGAATTAGAATGTTCAAATCCTAGAAATAAATTCAATCAAACAGGCTACACATGTGCTATCTTCAACAAAAAAGATAGAAAGAAGGATGACAGGATAATGAAAAATGGGAAAGATAGTAAGAGACATGTAACTGAAGGCATCATCACATCATGTGTCCCATATTTTCTAGCTACATTGTGCACATGTCGCACACACCGAACTTAAAGTACTCCAAGGCTCTATAAACCATCTATTTCAAAATTTCTCTAAATGTAACATGTGAAAGATATGATAAATTGTTGACAAAAGTACAATGTAATTTGGCTAACCTTGCATACATTCAGGAAAGCACATAAATAAACCAGTATGCTCCAAGCTATCTTATTTACAGTAGCACCAAGCAAAGCTCACATCGCAAAACACATACATCGTAATTTACGAACGTGAATAATCCTCTACCAGATGGCTTCCATATGCGGCAGGCTGCCTAAGAATTCAACAATCTGATGTTCGTCTTCACTTGGCCACCATAGTGTGTCTTCCTTGAGATTTATGAACATTGTGGGTTGTGGCACGCCCGCACTCTTTGTCTCCAGTCATCATCAACAATAATATTGCTTGCATCATCTAATCCTTATCTCTTACTGATATGTTGTCATCAATAGTTGTTGGATGTGAAAACAGCCACTCCCATGATTACATTATATCCATCAAATATCGTCATTTCCATGTCTCTGGTTAACATTCTTCTGTTTGTACATTTTCAGCCAGATACACATGCCTCTCAAAAACGTGCCCGTCTGACCTAGTGATCACTCTTGAGTGTAAGGAATTTGAACTCAAAAGAGTAGCGTAGATATGTATTTTTTGTTTTTATTTTGGATCATTTGTATCCTTGTTATATGTATCTTGTTCCTATATATAATATACTAGAAGGGTTTGGCACACTTCACTGCGTGTCGTCTGTGTGTTGTAATATCATTTTTTTTGTTATTTGGTTTGGCACGTGGGAAAGATGGAGTGTTTTTCTTTATAATGTGGTGTCTTGGTGGGTTTTCTTGAAGGTATGATCCTAAGATGTCTGCTAATCAACCAATACTTATAAGGGGAAGCTTCTTGCAACAGTGGTCACATGTATTATATTTGTGCTATAGTGTCACATGTTGACGCATTTTTTCTAGCTGGGTGAGAGGGCGAGCTGTACTGATACTCCCTCCATTCCACAATGTAGTGCGCCCGTGTTTCCTCAGATCCAAGTTTGATCGTAAATTTAACCAACGAGACTGACTACAGCGGGAGCAAAATTTATACCACTGTTGGTAGCAAACCCTCAAGATTGTTAAAACTCAAGTCTATGACCTGAAGGGACTTCATGTTTCTCAATTGGCTGGGAATGGACCCATTCCAGGCGCAACCAAAGAGGTAGAGCTCCTTGACGCTTGTAAGGTTCCAAAACCAGTTGTGCTTGAATGAAGTGCCAAAGAAGTAGTTATCAGACATATCAAGGACCTCGAGATGTGTGAAGTTGGACTTGGAATGTAAATTACTAGTAGTCACAGTACTATTAAGGCCACAATTTGTCAAGCGAAGCACTTTAAGTGAAGGGAGCATGTTAAACTTGTGAACCCAATCCCCCACAAAACTAAGATTAAGTCTGCTCATGTCAAGATGACTCAGCAAAGAGAGGCGTGGCAACCATGCAAGATGCACTGCTTGAAGACCATTATAATTCCAACAGACATCGAGATATTGCAACTTGAAGAGATTGCCTAGTTGGGAAGGTATCATCCCAGTGAAATATGCCCACGAGAGGTTGGGATACCTTAAGTTGCCGAGGGAACCCATGAAAAGAGGTATGCTTGTGTTGTTGAAGTCACTATAGCTCAGATCAAGATACCTCAGGTGTTGTAAATTAGCCAAAGAGGAGCTCATCTCTGCTGCCAACAAGCTCAATCATCTGCTCATGTTCGGATAGCCGTAGTTATCCATGTCGATGTTGCGGAGGTTGAGCTTGATTACATGGCCAGTTCGGTTGCTGCACCGAACTCCCTTCCATTGACAACAGTCGTCGCTAGGGCGCCCTGACGAGAGACGACCAACGGGGTCTAAGAGGCCTGCCTTGAAGGACAGGAGCGCATCTCGCTCACTGCTAAGGCAAGCCTCTGATACACTCGCTTGACCATTGGAAGTGGACGCTATTTGGGAGATGAGCAAGCAAAGGAGTAGTGCAGTTGCTCGAACGAGGAGCGCGAGCTTGGTCATATTGGTCGATCGGAAATGGCAGACGAAGAAGACAGTGGAGTGGAGCGAGCAGCTTATCTCTATTATTCCTCCACAAGCATCTTAAGCTAGTCCGCGTACTGGTCTTTTCATGTATACTTTTCATATGCTGAAGTTATTGCTAGAATTTGTAATGATCCGGACATTCGACCCTGCAGAGCACGGCAGAGCAGGCTGTGGCTAGAATTTGAATTCAAGACTCGTCCTGTTTCAAGTTGACACCCTAGTCCACGTCGTGGTCTTGCATACTTTTCTTCTAATGAAGTTGTGGCCAGGCACGCATGCATACTTTTCTTCTAGTGAATTTATACCGATGATTAGGATGGACAGTCGACACACAAGCATTGTTTTGGGGTGCTTAACCGATTCAGAGGAGGCTCCCTCCATGGAGCGCTTTACAAAATAAATTTTTTTACTATTATCTTTTTGCGAAAAATATTGTTTTTATATGACAAAACGTTCTAGAATATTGTGTGCATGCAGATATAGATCTATAGTACACGTGTACATATTTGCATCTATATGCATTTTCGTATGTGGCATTATTAAAAGAGAGACACGCATAAACGAAAACGAGCTTGTATTTTGCTTTTTGGCCAGAAATTTGTCTTTTTATATGTAGCCTATAAACTATTGTACTCCCTCGGTTTTTCTAACGTTTTCGTGAATCAATTGTATACAGACATTTTATATGTATATTATATTATACAGACATTTTATAAAAAGACAATATAGTTTATTACCCCTCCCTCGGTTTTTCTAACGTTTTATAGTGCGTTTGTTCATTCATTTCACTCTATATAATTCATATTGAAATATCTAAAACATATTATATTTGCTAATGGAGGAGTATTACTTAATGAAAATTTACATTCTCTAAAAAATGGAACTTTCCACATAAATCGAGAACATTCATATGTATCCATACAATATTATCATACTTTTAAGTAACACTTTCTGAATATTTGTTTGAATTAGGTACTGACGGGACCGGGTACCAAACCATCACACTTTCGATGCGCCCTAGCTATCAAAGACCAGTTTGATACATGACGACTTCCTGATTGTCTACCATAACAAAGTTTGCCGGCTCTGATGAAGGAGGGGCAATGACGGCAGCACGCCTTCGATTCGCTCCAGTTCTTGTAGTCGCCTAGGTGGTCTACCGACCTGGATGTATTTTTTTACTTCTGGTGTTCTTTGTACTATCTTGTCAGTTGATAAATAGATTGGAAGTTGTCCTCGCAAAAAAAGAAAGAAAAGACAGGATCGATATTTAGGAAAACAACACTTGACCGTAGGGCTAAGGTGTGTGGGCCAGGTGTGTTGGATCCACAAGGGCGCCTCCTCTCAGTTCTCACCCTAGTTTTGTGAACCCAAAAACTTTGAAAAGAATAATTACATAATGTCTTATATTTGTTTACTGAGAGGGTATTTTTTAGCCTTACATAATCTTTAAGCCGCGCCTTACCATGAAGTCTGCCATCAAAACAAATATGAGTGTGTTCTTTTGGACACCTTGTGTTGTGCAAGCAATACCCAGAAAGCTTGCGTCCCGTTTTTTATATAAAGCAAATAGCCAAATCGATACAAGGTGACGAGGATACCCTCTTACTATCTTATCAAAGTAAAAATAAGATTACAAGAGAAGCTACAGCCAACCCCAACACGATCGAAACTATTAATAGGAGATAAAAACCACACCTCCTTAGAAAGACTGTCGTCCTTTGTTGCATTGCTCCACCTGAAGGCATCGCCGGGGAGGCCTCCCTGCTCTCCCGCTCCGGATTGTGGAGCGCTGATCTTGCATGTGTAAACTGAGGACCGAGCGAGGTGTCAACAAGGACATGTATATAAAGTAGGAGGAAGGCAAGATCGCCTCACACCAGAGTCGAAGAAGCTTTGAGAAGGGATCCAACCTGGCGTACCAACGACGATGTGATACGAACGAGATGAACCTGGGCTCCCCGGCAACGCCCTCAGGAGGGTAACGACGTACCGCATCGCTGCTGCCAAGACCAAAGAAATGGTCCAGGGGTTTTCAACTGGAGTTCTACTACACACAAAGAGAGAGACCACGCTGATGCCGACAAGAAGGACACGACAACGGCGTGCATCGCCACCGATGGCGCCGAGCTTTCTCCCAGAGCCTCACCCGGGTCACACCGAGGCACCACGAGTACCAGTCCATTCCAAGGTGGTGGCGGCGATAGGATTAGGTGGCCACCCATGTCGCCCCCGTGGAGCGATCTTGTGCGGACAATCTTTTTAAAAAAACTAATCTTGTGCGGACAATCTTAATTTGCGGTGAGAATAATATGTGAGGTGATGAGAACACCAATGGAGAGACTTTTTACTTTGGTTCGAAACAAAACGTTGTATGTTTCACAGAAATTCGACTCCAAGATTTCATATAGTATTTCATCTTTTTTATCTTTCATTTCATCTGCCTGTTTTGCTTGGACACAAAATCAAGGGGAAAATCAAATCAGTTCCTGTCCTCGAACCTCGGTGGGAGAAATTGGATCTTTTGCCCCACTTTACTTCTCCATTTGATCATTTGCCCCCTCTCCCCCCGAGAGGCTACCAGATGGGGCCCGGGGCCATTGCCATTGAGACAATCACAGGGCAAATCATCCAACCCCTTGTAAAGTGGGGCAAATCATCCAATCCCCCCGCCCCGGCGGCCGGCCATGGACACAAAACCAAAATCAAATCAGTTCCACTGCGCCTCGGCGGCCGGCCATGGAGATGGAGGACGGCTCGCGCATCCCCTCGCCGGCCGGGCAGAATCCTCCATCTCCGGCAGAGCAGAGTCCGCCGCCACCGGCGACCTCTCATGTCTGAATCGAGCTCCTCTGTTTTCCAGTCTTCTCCGCCCCCCGCCTCTGCTGAGATCTGCTAGCTAGGGCCGCGACGAGGAGACGGCAGTTATGGTGAGGTCAGATCAGGTGAGGATTCATGCGCCCTTAGCAGGTGAGCTCCATCCTATTCCTGCCCCTGGACTGGAGGCTGCCCCTTAGCAGATGCTTGATGCAGTTTGTGTCGACAACTGAATTAATTAGGTCCACCGAATTCATTCAGATGCAATCTTCGTTGTTCCTTTCTTTGTTTCGAGGAGGGTAAAACTAATGCAGATGGAAAAGAAACAAAAAGTAAGCCATTTTATTCATGTTCTAAAAAAAACAATCTTCACTGACTTTCTTCATATTGATGTGCCACCACCAGGTCCGCCAACACCACAGGGTGTGTAGTTCATGAATTCTTCTACTTCTACACAGTATGCAAACTAGCTACTGAGATTCAAACCGGTGAACCTTCTGTTTAACAACTTAAAACATAAACCCAAGTGTTTCTATCTTGTCGCTCATCTCATGTTTGCAGAACCACTACTTTGATATAACCGCTGACTGATACCCAACTGAGTAGAAACCTTGCTTGCCTCGGTTTACTACCTCACGCCAACAAATACTCTTTGATCGAGTAACATCAAAAGATGAGTAAATGAGCACTTAGTTCTTATTAGATACAACTATAGCTTAGGCCGGCAGCTTCGGCCACTTGTTGTATTTATAACCATTTGATTAGTGAGTGCGCTACAGAACACAGGGCACCTGTTACATTTTTCAGCAAGTTGAAAAACGCAACTAGCTACTCCCTCCGTTCCGAAATAGTACAAAGTTGAGTCATCTATTTCGGAACGGAGGGAGTAGATCAGATCACTATGGTCAAGTCAGGTTAGTATTCTCACGCCCCTGGCTCCATGTAAGGGAGGTTGGTGTTGGTGGCAGGGGAGACCCATTCCCCTTAGCAGAGTTTGCTGGCTTCACTGTGCCTGAGGCAGTAGTCAGTTAACCTATCTATGTCCAGGCAATTTGTTCCATGTAACCACTGATTCTTGCCTTGACAACTCAATTTGGGTCACCAAGAGCGGGGAAAAACCCATCCGATTCAGATGCAATCTTTCTTCTTTTTTTTGAGGAGGATGAAACATGTTAGTTACCTATGTTTACTTTGTGCGAGCGGTAAAACGTCTTGCCCTTGTCGAGGCGACGTGTTCATGTTATATAGCAGGGGAGCCGAAACCCTAGATGGCTTACATGCGGTTTGAGAGAGAGATAAGCGAGAATCTAGGATACATCTTGTGAGAGAAGAAAGGTTGAGATGGTTACAAGAATACCTCAATGCAAACTACCTCCTAACCCTATCTCTAATATACCTAGCCTTATCTCTAATATGCCGCATATGATGGTGTTTTCCCCCCCCCCCCCCCTTAATCACAACTTCAAGAGGTTGAGATTATGCTTAAACTCTTCAAAGCTTTTGATAGGCAAGGCTTTAGTAAACCCATCTGCAACTTGATCTCTGGAGTGAATGAACCGAATATCAAGCTGTTTCAGTGCAACTATTTCTCTGGCAAAATGAAAGACTATCTCTATGTGCTTTGTTCTGGCATGAAAGACTGGATTTGCAGACAAGTAGGTGGCACCAAGGTTATCACACCACAAACATGGAGTTTGAGAACTTCGAATACCAAGTTCTTTTAGCATTGATTGGACCCATATGATTTCAGCTGTAGCATTTGCTAATGCCTTGTACTCTGCCTCTGTGCTAGACCTAGACACCGTGGCATGTTTTCTTGCGCACCATGAAATCAAGTTTGGTCCAAAAAATATTGCAAATCCACCAGTGGAGCGTCTGTCATCCAGACAACCTGCCCAATCAGAATCAGAGAAAGCACTAACAAGAGTTGAGGATGACTTGCTGAAGTTGAGACCAATGCTCAAAGTATGTTTGACATATCTGACAATGCGTTTTGCAGCAGTCCAATGCACAGTGGTGGGAGCATGCAGAAACTGACATACCTTGTTGACAGCAAATGAGATATCAGGCCTTGTTAAAGTCAAGTACTGTAATGCACCTACCAAACTCCTGTACTTTGTACTATCCTCTTGATTCAAGAGGTGCCCTTCTATGAGAGATAGCTTTTCTGAGCTAGATAATGGAGTGAAAGAGGGTTTACAACCTTGCAAGCCTGCCTTTCTTACCAAATCGGTTGCATACTTCTCTAGAGAGAGATGAACTCCATCCTTGTGTTTCTTCACCTCAATCCCAAGGAAAAAATGCAAATCTCCAAGATCCTTGAGAGCAAATTCTGCACTTAAATCCTTCAACAATGATGCAATGGCCTCACTAGATGAACTTGTAACAATAATATCATCAACATAGATGAGAACAAATATGCATGTATTGAGCTTATTGTAAATAAACAGTGAGGTGTCTGACTTGGAAGGGACAAAACCAAGTGATTGCATCTTGTGACTAAGACGGGAATACCACGCCCTTGGAGCCTGCTTCAAGCCATAGAGTGCTTTATCAAGTTTGCACACAAACGAGGGATTAGACTTGCTCTCAAACCCAGGAGGTTGTTTCATATACACCTCTTCTTCAAGAACACCATGAAGAAACGCGTTCTGGACATCTAGCTGTCTGAGACTCCATCCTCTGGATACAGCAACAGATAGAACAAGGCGAATGGTGGCAGCTTTTACAACTGGACTAAATGTATCCTCATAATCAATACCATATCTTTGCTTAAAACCTTTTGCAACAAGCCTAGCCTTGTATCTATCAATAGTTCCATCAGATTTCCTTTTAACTCTGAACACCCACTTGCAATCTATAAGATTTTTACCTTGCCGTGGGGGAGCCAAATGCCATGTTTCATTTTTCTTCAGTGCTACATATTCTTCCATCATTGCTTTTCTCCACTTTTCATCTCCAAGTGCCTCATCCAGAGTTCTTGGTTCGGCATGTTCATCTGTAGAACAAATGAGGCCATATTTGCTTAGATTTTCGTGCCAGACCGGCGGGCTCATCATGAGCCAACGATTGCGCGGGGCCACGAGAATCAGCACCGAAGCCCGCGCCCTCCTGGCTGGTCGGGTCAGCACTGGAACCCGCACTCGCGCCCGTCGGCCGCGCCTGGGCCCGCCGCTTGTAGCATTGCGGTTGGTCGGGGAAGCGCACGCCGCCCGCTCCACTGGGACGCCGCCGCGTAGCATCGGGGGCGCCACCAGCCGGGGCCTGGTCCACACGCGCGGCAGATTCCGTCGCAGGCCGGTCTGGCGCGTCTGCCAGCGCAGATCCTGGCGCGGATCTGCTGAACTGCAGCTGGTTCGGCGCCGATCCCAAGGAGGATTTGTTCCCCAAATCTGGACACAGCAAATATGGCACTTGGGAGCCATTTTCTTCATCATTTTTTTCGCTGGTTGTTCCTGCAACGTCACAAGAGAACTCGGGTGCACCATTAGGAGGGTTAGTCGACATTGAATCATCACAAGTAATTCCACCATGATCAAGGCCGGTGAGAGAAGAGGGTAGAAGTAGAATTTCTTTGCGAAGTAAGGCACCGGCGTTGGGATGAAGATCAGCGAAAGGAAACTTTGTTTCCTCAAAAACAACGTCACGGGAGATATAAACTCGGACCGTAGACACATCTAGGCACTTGACACCTTTGTGTTGGGCACTATACCCAAGAAATACACATTGCTTTGATCGAAACATAAGTTTGCGTTGATTGTATGGACGAAAATTAGGCCAACATGCACACCCAAAAACACGTAGCGACGTGTAATCAGGTTTGGTGTGGAGTAGCCGTTCTACTGGAGTTTCATTATTAATAACGCGACTAGGAAGCATGTTAATGATGTGAATGGCAGTGAGAAAAGCTTCATCCCAGAATTTCAAAGGCATGGAGGCGCCAGCTAAGAGAGCTAGGCCGACCTCAACAATGTGCCTGTGCTTGTGTTCAGTAGAGCCGTTTTGTTGGTGAGCGTGGGGGCATGACACATGGTGAGAGATGCCGAGAGTTTGAAAGAAAGAGTTTAATTTCTCGTACTCTCCGCCCCAGTCTGATTGGACAACAAGTATCTTGTTGTCAAATTGGCGTTTAACGAGTGCTTGAAAGTTCTTAAAAACATGAAAGACATCGGATTTTTTCTTAAGAAGATAAATCAAGGAGAATTTACTGTAGTCATCAATAAAACTCACGTAGTATGTATGTCTACCTACTGAGTTGGGGGCAGGACCCCAAACATCTGAAAAAATTAATTGCAAGGGTTTGGTAGACACACTAGTGGATATGGGATAAGGTAGCTGATGACTCTTAGCTCGTTGACAGGAATCACAAATAGTTTCAATATTGCGCTCACCAACAAACGGGAGCTTATTCTTCCTAAGTAATTTTTCAACTAAAGAAAAAGAAGCATGTCCTAAACGATCATGCCATCGTGTGGATGAAAGCTTGATAGCACTACAAGCTTGTTTATTCAGTCTCCTAAGCTCCGGAATCAACGGGTAGAGTCCACGAACGCATCTACCTCGATAGATAATTCTCTTCGTCACCTGATCCTTGATCAAAAAGAAGTAAGGGTGAAACTCAAGGAAGACATGATTATCAAGAGCAATTCTATGGACGGAGAGAAGACTTTTGTCGGCATTAGGAACATGCAAAATTTTCCTAAGATGGATTTTACGAGAAGGAGTACTAAAACTTGAATGACCAATGTGACGGATCTCCATACCTTCACCACTAGCCGTGTGGATTTGATCCTTGCTGCGGTATTTCTCCTTCATGATCACCTTCTCGAGCTCGTTGGTGATGTGGTTGGTGGCGCCGCTGTCGACATACCAGTTGGTGTCGATGCCGTAGGAGCCATCTGCAGCCGCGGCCACATTGTCATCATCTTGAGAGGAGTCGTCGTCCTCTTCATAGCGGTACCGGCAATCTTTTGCTGTGTGCCCCAACTTGCCACATATTTGGCAGCAAGGAGCATCAGGGCGTGCGCGAGGGTTGCCGCCGCCACGACGAGTGCGGTTGTTGGAGGAAGCACGCCCGCCGCCATTGCATGAGTTGGAGCCGCCGCCGTTTCCGCCTCCACTGGACCTCGCCCTGCCACGGGAGGAGCCGCCGCGCCGAGAGGAGCCGCCACGACCGCGAGAGGCCGAGTTGGCGGAGGATTTGAAGCCGCCGCCGCTAGACTCGTGGAAGTGCACCATCCTCTGATCAAAGTTGGAGAGCATAGCGAACAGCTCGTCGAGGGTGACCGGGGTCACGCGAGCGTCCAAAGCAGAGATCAGAGGCTGGTAGTCAGCATCGAGCCCGTGGATGATGTAGGATATGAGCTCATCGTCGAGGATCGCCTTGCCCACCGCGACCATCTCGTCGGCGTAGCCACGCATGGTGGCGAAGTAGGAGGCGACGGAGAGGTTGCCCTTCTGCGCATTGATGAGAGAGGTGCGAATATTGTTGATGCGACTCACCAATTGTGACGAGTACATGCCGGCGAGCGTCGTCCATAGCGTGCCCGCGGTGGTGACCGTGGTCACCGTGAGGAGTACCTCCTTTGTGAGGTTGCCCAGCAGGTAGCCAAGGACCTGCCGGTCCTCCCGGACCCAGATTGGGTGGAGAGGGTTGGGCGTTGAAGTCTGCTTGCCTTCCTTGTCGGTGGTGACGAGCAGCTTTGCCGGCTCCGGTTGGGTGCCGTCGACGTAGCCGAAGACCCCGGCGACTCGCAGTTGGGGGATCATCTGCGTGCGCCACATCACGTAGTTCGTGCGGGATAGCTTCTCGGTGACCTGGCCATTGAGACTAGCCAAGAGGGAAGCGCCGGAGGAGGAAGACATGGTAACTTTGGCACAGATGGTTTTTGGTAGCTAGATGAGTTGAAGAAGAGGGGCTCTGATTACCATGTGCGAGCGGTAAAACGTCTTGCCCTTGTCGAGGCGACGTGTTCATGTTATATAGCAGGGGAGCCGAAACCCTAGATGGCTTACATGCGGTTTGAGAGAGAGAGATAAGCGAGAATCTAGGATACATCTTGTGAGAGAAGAAAGGAGGAGATGGTTACAAGAATATCTCAATACAAACTACCTCCTAACCTTATCTCTAATATACCTAGCCTTATCTCTAATATGCCGCATATGATGGTGTTTAACATACTTCATTATGCCTTGAGGCAGTTAGTTAACCTCTCACCTATGTTCATGCAGGGATGTAGCCTACCTGCTCCAGCTTGTTCTTGGAAACCATCAAAGGCCATTGATGGTGATGGAAAAAAAGAAGGAGAAGCAGGTAAGGTGACCTATGTTCAGGCCCACTTCCTCTGTATTTCACAATGTCATGTTCTGTCTTCATTGTTGTTCCTTTAATGCACATCATATTACCCATTTGCAATTGTCAATTGCCATACATGTCCTGTAAATTGAAGGCATATGAGATCGTAATTTTATTATTCCTTTCAGAACTGGAGCGATGTTTCTTGGAAATCACAAAAGGACCAGTGATGGTAATGGAAAAGAAAGAAACAAACAAAAAAAGAGAAGCAGGTAAGATGACCTACCATTTCATTGTTAAAAAACATGAGTGGATGGGCACTTGCTTTTTATTAACATAGCTTACGCGTCCGCTTCATGTATTTAATCATCGTTTGATTAGTGAGTGCGCTACAGACTGTGGGTACCGGTTAATTTTTCAGCAAGTTGGGCTCAGCTTAAATTAAAAAATGCGAGTGGCTGGATCAGATCCATTCATGTCTTGTTGACCCCCATTGGAGAGTCATGAGTCCTATTTCTCTTACGGTCTAGTGCTGCCTCCGATTCGCCTCTCCTGCGATCTCCCATCCTCCTTCATCGCTGCACTGTCTCCCACAGTAACTAGCTTCCTTCGTCATCCTTTACCTCTTCATCTGTGTAAGCTCTCTGCCCTTCATTTTCTTTCTTGTGTGAGGTAGTCTTCATTCAAATACATATTCTCCTGCAAAATCAGGAAGAACAATCAGCTTGTAGCGGCTTATCTGTTCACTGATTTATCTCCCTGTTTCCCGCTCTGCAGGTTTTCTACCTTTGATTTCCACTCCCATTCCATTCATCGCCGCACCGGCTACAGAAGTCCCTCAACACCGCACCTCTTCATCTGTGTAAGCTCTCTCCCATCTGTTTTCTGTCTTGGCAGTTTTAGTCCTCTGCTTGCTCTTTTCTTCTTCACATACATCCACTAGCACAAAAGCAAGAAGAAGAATCAGCTTGCAGTGGCTCTGTTTACTATATGTTCTGTGTTGCAGCTCACTGATTCATCTCCCTGTTTCCCGCTCCTGCAGGTTTTCCATCTATTGCTACTCCAGAGGCCATCATTATTCGCTTCATTTTTCATCCTAGTGATCCCCTCCCCCAACCACCATCCAAACAGAAGATTCTGTTAACACACACAAATCTGCCTTTAGAGTAATTTTACCTATTGCCCATCTTTGCTCCGTTATATTCCCTATTTTCATTCCTCAAAAAAGAAAAAAATCCCAATTTTCCCACCGTGTCTCTTACTACGTCCAATAAAGAAAAAGTAAGAGATTCATCCTCCCCCTCGTCCCACGGCGTGCTTTCCATGGCGGAAGTGGCACTGGCTGTGGCTGGTGTACGGGCTGGCTTACAGTTGGTGGTATCACCAATTTTAAAGAAGCTCCTAGCTGACCCTGCAAGGTGCCTTGGTGTGGACATGGTGAGTGAGCTCCATGAACTGGAGACCAACATCATGCCGCAGTTTGCTCTACTGGTTGAAGCAGCTAACAAGAGCCCACACAGGCCAATGTTGGACAACTGGGTCCAGCAGCTCAAAGACGCCTTTTGTAAAGCTGAGGACCTGCTAGACGAGCATGAGTACAACATCCTCAAGCACAAAAGCAGAGAGTGGGAAGGATTCTTTGATAGAACATGCATCTTCCAATGGTACTATTATGAAGCATGTGCATACTGTGTCCAATCTGCGCCCAAAGAACAAAAAGCTACTCGACCAGCTCAAGGAACTGAAGCTCATACTTGCGAAAGCCAAGGGCCTCCGGGAACTGCTGGGGCCTCCGCAATGCCAGCAGCTGTTATTCGAGCGGCCACATCAATAGCACCTCCGAAAGTGATTGGTCGTGACAAGGACCGCGATGATATTACAGATATTCTTACCAAGCCGATTGCTGTTGAGTCAGATACAAGTAGGTTTTCTGGTCTAGCCATTGTTGGACTTGGAGGCATGGGAAAATCCACCTTGGTGCAGTATGTTTACAATGACAAGAGGGTAAAAGAACATTTTCAGGTCAGGATGTGGGTTTGCATCTCGCGCAAACTTGATGTTATTGGCCATACACGGTTGATTATTGAATCAGAAAAAGGAGGGCAGTGTCCATCTGTTGATAATCTTGATACTCTCCAATGCATATTGAGGGACATACTGGAAAAATCAAAGAGATTCCTGCTTGTGCTGGATGATGTCTGGTTCGAAAAAAAGAGCAATGAGGACTGGGAGCAACTACTGGCTCCTCTAGTTTCTCGACACACAGGAAGCAAAGTTTTGGTAACTTCTCGATCCAAGACACTTCCAGCTGCTCTTTACTGTAAGGAAATTATTATTATGAAAGAAATGGAAAACACTGATATCTTAGCACTCTTCAAGGACCATGCCTTTTCTGGTGCAGCAATCGGTGACCAGAGGGTGCGTGAGCAGCTAGAAACTATTGCAGAAAAGCTTGCTAAAAGACTTGGAAGATCTCCTCTGGCAGCAAAAACTGTGGGTTCACGGCTGAGCAGGAAAAAGGATAAGGCAGCATGGGAAGATGCTTTAAGGATTGACAACTTAAGTGATCCCAGTAGAGCACTTTTGTGGAGTTACGAGAAGTTAGATCCAAGTCTGCAGAGGTGTTTCCTGTATTGCAGTTTACACCCAAAAGGCCACTGCTATAAAAGGGATAAGTTGGTTTGCATGTGGGTAGGAGAGGGACTTATTGATTCGTGCAATGTGAACAAGAGAACGGAAGATATTGGGAGGGACTGCTTTGATGAGATGCTCTCAGTTTCATTCTTTCAACCCGTTTACAGAGGTGACGAAGTTATGCACTGGTATGTTATGCATGACCTCGTTCATGATTTGGCAGAGTCATTGTCTAAAGAAGTCTGCTTCAGATTAGAAGATGATAAGATGGCAACAATACCACACACTGTTCGACATCTATCTGTTTGTGTTAAGAGTTTGAAGCAACATAAGCACTCTATCTGCAGGCTACATCATTTACGTAGCTTTGTCTGCATTGAACCACTTATAGATGATGCAACAGATATTTTCCAGCAGGTGCTGCAGAATTTGAAGAAGTTACGTGTACTTATTCTGGAGTTCTATAACAGCAGCAAACTGCCTGAATCTGTTGGTGAATTGAAGCACCTTCGGTACTTGAACGTTGCCCGTACTTCGATCTCTGAATTGCCTGGATCATTGTGTGCTCTTCACCACTTGCAATTACTTCATTTTAGTGCCGATGTTAAAATTTTGCCTGAAAAACTATTCACTTTAAGTTGAGATATCTTGAAGGTGGTCAAATCCCTTACATTGGCAAGTTAACTTCGCTCCAACATCTCAACAAATTTTGTGTACAAAAGCAAATGGGCTATGAGGTGCGACAGCTGAAAGACCTGAACAACCTTGGAGGCAGTTTAAGTGTCTCAAATCTTGAGAATGTTGCTGGGAAGGATCAAGCCTTAGAAGCAAAGCTACATCAGAAAAATCATCTCGGGAGATTGCACCTTGAATGGAGTGAAGAAAATGACATGACTGAACCTGATAGCTTACATTTGGAAACCCTGGAAGGTCTGGTGCCACCACCGCAAATAAGGGGCCTTACTATCAAAGGTTACAGATGTGCAGAATACCCAGGCTGGTTACTTGAGGATTCTTATTTCCAGAATTTGGAATCATTTGCCCTTGTTAATTGCAGCGCCTTAGAAATCCTACCATCGAATGCCGCTCTCTTTGGGAATTGCTCCTCACTTCGCCTCGAGAATGTCCCATACTTGAAGACATTACCTTCTCTTCCAGCTAGCCTTGAAGAGTTAGTGATTAAGAAATGCATATTGCTTATGTTTATTTCCAGCGATGAGCTAAAACAGTATGACCAAAGGGAGAACACCATGATGACATACAGCCTGAAGTCACGGCTTTCTTCCACCTGGGAGGTGGATTCGGGATCAAACATCAAGAACATATTGTTGTCAGAACATTCATCTCTGAAGCGCTTGATGAAATTGATGGATGTTGATATTTCTCATCTTCAAACCATTGAAAGTGCTGTAAAAAGAGAGGGGAGTGAAGTATTAGTGAAAGAGGATATCATCAACGCATGGATATTTTGCCATGTGGAGAGGATAAGACTCATATGTAAAAGGAACATCAGCCTACAACTGGTTCCACCATCAGGGCTTTGTCGGCTTGACCTTTATTCATGTGTCGTTACAGATGAAGCATTAGCGGTTTGCCTTGTTGGTCTCACTGCATTGAGACGTTTGTCATTAAAAGAGATTATGACTTTAACTACACTTCCGTCACAGGATGTTCTCCAACCGTTGACAAAGCTTGATAACTTGCAGATCGACTCGTGCTGGTGCCTTAGATCATTAGGGGGGCTGCGAGCTGCTGCCACTCTTTCAACATTTTTTTTTGTGGAGCTGCCCTTCTGTAGAGTTGACACATGGATCAGATTTTATGCCATTGCCCCTTGAGATGCTCAGCATAAAACACTGTGTGGTTGCAGCAGATTTCTTCAGTGGTGACTTGCCGCACCTGAGTTTTCTTTCAATGGATTGGTGCAGAAGCTCTTCATCATTGTCGATTGGTCATTTAACCTCCCTGGGACACTTATCACTACGAAATTTACAGGACTTGTGCTTTCTTGAAGGGTTGTCTTCGCTGCAACTTGGCAGTGCACATTTTGGAAATCTCCCGAATCTTAGTATGAAGTGCATCTCACGGTTGCAGCTCCGTGCTCTCTATTTTAGCAGCTCCGCAATACTCAACCACATGCTCTCAGCTGACGGTTTTACAGTTCCAGAATATCTCTCCCTTGAAGATTGCAAGGAGCGATCCTTTTCATTTGAAGAATCAGCAGATTTCTCATCTGTCAATACCCTGATATTTAGGAATTGTGAAATCAGTTCACTGCCAGGAAATCTGAAACGCTTTTCATGTCTGAGGGAACTCCAAATTGGTGCATGCTCCAATCTATCATCTTTACCAGATTTGCCATCCTCTCTCCAGGTCATACGCATATGGAATTCTCAACTCTTGAAGGAGAGCTGCCAAGCACCTCATGGAGAAAGCTGGCCAAAGATTGAGCATGTCCGCACAAAATATTTTTGGTAGTCTTCATCCAGATATGCAACCATGTAGAAATAGAAAGGTAAAGTCCTCATCTGCTCTCTCTCAAAGAGATTAACATTTTGTACATTTTATTTCACAAAATTTTGATATTTCAATATCTTATATGTATTTAAAAGTTCCCTTCATTAATTCTAAAGTTTCCCCTCTTCATTTATTACGAACAGCAGGGTTCCTGAAGCCACTGCACCTCATCTCCATTGCCTGTCAGTGAGGTGGAGTGATTCTCTCAAGCTCTCAGCTTGCAGTTGACCCGTCAGTTTACACCAAAGGACAAAGCACCCGATTTCTGCGATCATCTCCTTCTACGTGTATTGTTATTATTACAAGTATTGTTTTGTTATCCTCATCTCATTGTGTTCCTTTTGGTTGTTGGTGTACTAGCTTCTATCGTTTGTATGGTGTGATGTACTTCTGGAGAGCTCAATCTTCATGTACAGTCGTACCTGGAACCTGTGCAGTTTCTTTTGGATCTCGGCAGAGGCTGCCTTGTCCTTTGGTGTAGAATATGGAGGTTATCTATCCATAAATTATTCATTCGAGCCATTTATTCTTGGTACAATTGATGTCTACTTTACTGGGCTACTTCTGTGGATACGGTTTTTACATTCTCAACTGTTGGAGATTGCTCATTCTCAGCTGCATGCTGATATGTTTTGTGTGGTCAGATGTCTTCTCCATGCAGTATCGTGCCTGAACTTGTGCAGTAGTATCTTCTGTTGAATCACAATGGAGGTTGCTTTGTAGTCCTTTGGGTTTTTCTGAACCTTGTAATCGGACCTGGTCTTGTTCAGGCTTCTTTCTATGAATGGAGCCGGGGAGCTCTCCCTGTTATTCTAGAAAAAGAAAAAACATTTCTTTTATGAAAGGTGGTTTAGAAGTATATACAGCCAAGCTAATAAGCTGCAGAGAAACCACCTATCCCATACACCCGGGTTTAAGGCATCAATATTTTTTTCACTTCCCATGTATATACAGCAGTGGAAGCACTAGCTGCAAAAACGTAGTTAACATGTTTTGCCTACCACGTACAGTACATTAATTGCTAACAGTTTTGTGAGATTAACTGCTTCCTCCGTCTCATAATATAAGATCATTGTGCAAGCTAAAATAACTTGCAAAACGATCTTATACTAAGGGAGTAGAGCTTGCAACAAGGAGTTTGCTTGCACACGGAGAAGGAAAACAAGCAGCAGAACTCTGGCAGTATATCACACAATTCGTGACCCAGATGATATTTAGCATCAAAGGGCTGGACCTGGAACCTCTGTTGAGATGAGACCGCCCCATGTGTAAGTCTCGGAGGAATAAACAGAGGCAAGAGGTCGACTATCCGTAACGCGCATAATCAGCAAGACCACCTTGAAGGGGGCGGAGTGGCAACCACCGTGCATGTGGCCCTTGCTGCGTGCGGCGTAGAGCACCGCCCCGTTGACGTAGCCCATCTTGAACTCGGGTGGAATTGGTACACGGTGCTGGCCACCGGTGATGGGGTCGCACACGATCGAGAACCTCATAGCGCAGCCCGGCTGGTAGAAGATGAGGACAAGGCCGTGGTGGCACCCTAGCAGTCGCCCCCCCATGTCGTGGTGTGCAGGAAGGACGCGGTCAGGACGGGAGTGTACTTGAGCTTCTCATCGCGATTGAAGAAGACGCCGAGGAGGGGCGGCTCTCGGTGATGTTGATAGAAGCGGCGGAGGAATCTGGGGTCGGTGACGAGGCCTTGCCAGCGCTTGCAGACGGCAAGGGCGCACTGTCACGTCTTCCCCTCCTGCTCATCACATAGAGGAGAAGACGGACAGCGATGCACCACAGGTGCGTCCCAACAAGGAGAATGACGAGGGCCCACCAACAGGGAGAGAAGACTAGTCTTTGTAGGCGTGTGTGTGTGTGACCAGTGGGGTCCTAGGCTACCGAGGGAGTATATGTGCGGGTGAGGCCAGAGGCCAGGGTATGGTTGTAAAAGAATATTCTGAATCCTGTATCGTTCCTCTTCTTCCAGCTCTCACCTACTCTTTCTTCTCCCTCAAGCTCATCTGATTCCTCCCGATCCCCTTCCTCTCTTGCTTCGATCCGGCAGGGTCGTTACACGCACGCAAGGGAGGTCGGCTGCGGCGGGAGACCGAGGAGGATCTCTCCGAGCATGTCGTCGTCTTCCAGCGCCGCCACAGCCAGCGAACCGCCGCGGCAGCGGATCATGGCGGTGCCCTCCTCTCTGAGGTGGATCTGGTCTTGGGTCGATCTAGGGTCGTCACATTGAAGTGTTAAATCCTCGCCCTTCGTTCCCTGTCGTTTTTGATATATGAAAGATAGATTTTTTCTTTCTGATATCAGTTTTGTCAGAGTATGCTCCATCACAACAGATGGCCTTGATCGAGGACGTGGAGTTTCTACACCCAGGAGCAAATGCTCCTAGTGTGAACAGTAACATCAAATAAATTAAAAAATAATTCAAAAAATTCTGAAATTTTTTTGTGACATACTTTCATAAATGTTTGTTGTGCATGCAAAATTTCATCGCAAAATTACATTGGTGGAAGGTATGGTAAAAAAACAAAATCGATGCTCTGAAAATGTTACTTACAAAAGCATTTTGGAGCTCTGATTTTGTTTTTTTCGGCATGCCTTCCACAAATGTGATTTCGCAATGAAATTTTGCATGCGCAACAAACATTTGTGGAAGTATGTCACAAAAAAATTTCAGAATTTTTTGAATAATTTTTCCATTTTTTTGATGTTATTGTTCACACCAGGAGCATTTGCTCCTGGGTGTAGAAATGTACTTTCGCTTGATCGATTGCTTCTCGCGGCCACTATAATGTCAGTATAAATAAACCCCGTTGAGCTGAAATAAATTGAATCTCCAAGGTGATGTTTTTTCATCTTGTTTGTTTATTTTCTCGCCAGATGTTAATTCTAGTGAAGCTTCGCCAGTCCACCCTGATGGACCTACGTACACATATTACCATGCCAAAAAATATGTGTTCCCTCAGCAGCATAAAATTATTTTTTCCAAGTACAGTTGAACCATAAACCCTAGTATCATGTAGGCTAGGAACAACCAACACATTACTGACATATCCTAGAAGCTGATCCACAGCTGGACTTTTCTTGTAGTGTCTCGCCGTGCATACTTTTGCTCTCAAATTGTTATGTCTAATGATGTGAACCGGATACTTGCTCAACCGTGAAAGTAACACCTGTCATGCATAAACAACATACAAGACTCACTCACCTGTCAACTGTCATTATTTTCAGAAATAAAATAATCAATTTCTTAAACCAAATCATGCTTTCAAAACGTAGGAATTTCAAATTTTTTTCACCTTTTTACAAATATTCAAATTTATAAAAAAACCAATTCAAAAAATGTTCTCGATTTCAAAATAAAATACAATTTTCAATACATGTTAGTTATTTCACAAAAAGTTCAGAATTCCAAAAAATATACTGGTTTAAAAAATTATTCGTGGATTTTAAAAAATGTTCGCATTTTTATAAATTTTTAGGTAGTTTCCAAAATGTTCCCATTTTTTAGAAGACAAAATATTCAAAAGATTGTCTCAGTGTTCAAATTTTGTTTAGAATTTAAAAAATGTTCCCATTTAAGAATAATTGTTGACAGATTCAAAAAAAGTTAACATTTTCATTTTTTTCTTAAGAATTTTAAAAAATCTTTCTACTTTGAAAATTGTTCATAAATTTCAAAACATTGGTCGCATTTTCAAATAGCCTTTCACAAATATGAGGGTGTTCGCATTTTAAAAAATATTCATTTTTCAACAAAAAACGTCTGAAATTTATATAAATCGGATTTACCACTGTTGTTGGTGCTTAATATATCTTGTTGTTTTATAGACTCGAAGCCTCGGTAGTTGCGATGGCGCAGCTTGCAGTCATAAACTTTGTTCGATTTTATCGCGAGCGCTTGAGTTTTGGCATTTTTATTCTTGCACTTCAGTACGCGTATATGTTGCTGGGCCGTCCACCACTGGGGAAAAGGTTTTTAACGACCACATATTTTTTTGGTCGTTATTTTTCAAATTACGTGATGGTGTGTCACCGTTGACTGTGCGGAAATAATGACCACTTTTATTATCGTTAACTATATTTTCGTGGTCACCAGGATATCAATAATACCACTTTTTCCTTTCACCATTCATAGAATCATTATATTTTCAGAACATTTGAATATTAACAACATTTATTTAGCAAGAAATGAATGTAAACATCAAAGGATTCCGACATCCTTTTATTAATCGAAATCATAGAGATTAACAAAATACCAACATTCAATTCTGGAATTAGAATATCATTAAGCAAATATGAATCAAAATACTCTAGATGACTAATGTATGTAGTTCCTCAGGTCCAGCAGCTGCAGCCGAGGGACACCATCATAAGTTCCATATTTGAATGTATATCATTCTTCCTGGGCGATAGCAGTGCCGTCATCCTTTTATATTCAGTCCTGCCAAACACACTAGCAATTTATACAAGATAGTACATGTAGACTGGCACAAAGTACAATACAATAAAATTATTGTGTGAGCACAACTTTGATCATGCTCGACCAAGGATGAATCTTTGGGGTGGATGGGTATAAATCGCCCTGAAATTACATAACCAACTATTAAGAATTTTTTTGTATGTATAACAAACTAGTAAGAAAACTATCATCACCACATCGATCAGACAATATAAAATAACCTGGACTACATAAATCTCGATAATTCGATTGATGCCTTTTGATGAGACAAATAAGCAATCTTAGTTGTTTCCTCGATCACAAAAGCTTACTACTGCCAACATTATAAGATACACTGATATACAACAACACAGATTTTAGCCTTTGGTTGCCCTTTCATTGCCATGAAGGACCTGCATTGCATCCACATGCACGCACGCGATTTGGTGTTACCAAGCTGAGCACTAGGGTGAAGACCATTAACAGGCCCGGCTAGCTAGTCTTCCCCGCACCTGTCCACATTAAGATTTGAACTGGATGAGATACAGTATATGACTACGCATGCATGCATCCAGCTGAGTTAGGTTTTCCACTATCACAGCCAGTCAGTCAATAGGCATGCAATACCAACACATTGTTAAATAGGTTAACTGAACAATTACCTGGCGCATAGAAACTCTTCAAAGAATGACAGGAACTAATATCACCGGCTTCACAAAGTATCCTTGATTACATTGAGTTAAGTTTAACCATATAGACACTGCCTTTCGCACGTAAAAATATTCCATCAGTATCCTCAACATATCCTACTATAAATTTCAAGTATACTATCCCTCCTTCAACCAGAGGAGGTAACCCAAGAATGTTATCTATATCAATGGTCTTCCACAGCACCCAGGTGGCAACACCATGACAATTGATCTTCCTCTGCCACATTTCAATGTTATGGTAATGGTAAGACATCATGGCGACACCAACTGCGCCATCCTCTGTCTGGATGATCTGATGGCTGTAGGAACGATCCATATTGGGAGGCCCCTCGAGCACATCAAGGCTCTGCCTTTCCAAATCAAACGCAAGTATACCCTCCTTCACAAACTTAAATGACCAATAAACAACATTACCAACTAGGGTACTAATATAAGAGCCAAAACAATCTCGATAGTTAACATCTGCTTCGATGATATCAACCCATGTGTCGTTCTCGGAAGAATAAACAGAGGCAAGAGGTCGAGCATCCATAGTGCGCGTAAGCAGCAAGACTACCTTAAAAGAGGGTGGAGTGGCAACCGTCATGCACGTGGCCACGGTCACGGGCAGCGCAGAACACCGCCCCATGGATGTAGCCATACTTGAACTCGGGTGGAATTGGCACACTTTGCTGATTCCCGGTGATGGGGTCGCACACGAGGACCTCCGCACGCAACCGGTTTAAGATGAGGACAAGGCCGTGGCGGCACCCGAGCAGCCGGTCCGACAAGTTGCCGATGGGCATGTTGAGCCGCCCATGAGGAATGCGGTCTGGAGCGGGTAGGATCGAAGTGAATTTGATCTCATCGCCGTGTTGGAAGAAGATGCCGAGGAGGGGCGGGTTCTGGTGATGTGCATAGAAGCAGTGGAGGAATCTAGGGTCGGCGACAAGGCCTCTCCAGCACTTGCAGATGGCGGAGACGCGCGGGAGGGAGGACGGCTGGGGCGGGAGGTGAAGGAGGATCTCCCCGAGCATGTCGTCGTCTTGGAGCGGAGAAGTGCGGTGGCAGCGCATCATTGCTCACTGGCGGACGTACATGGATGTGGGGACGGACGGACGGAAGCACGTGGAAGGCTGGGGTGAAGATGAGGTAGGTTTTATTCATCCGGTCCTACGCAGTAACATGGTGGCATTGGGTTTGGGCCCTAGCGGACAGACCAGGCCTGGTTCGTTCGTTCCCCTCTCGTTAGGGTTTTCCTACTCTCGGCGACGGCGACTTTCTCCCTGCCGTAGAGACCTTGATCTACCCTGCCTCCTCCCTCTCCCGACGTTCGGGCGCCCTAGGGGCTCCAATCATGGCGGGGGCGGATGAAGCGATGGGGACCCTACCGCTCGTGGACTTGGTTTCTTCGGGCAAGCGATCTAAAGAAGACGGCGCATCCTCGGATGCGGCAGAGGCAGAATCAGATCTGGCAACGATGATGGAAGAGTTGGGCTTAAAGGAAGATGATCTTCAGGATGTCGTGGTGGAGGATAAGGAACTTACGGAGGAAGCGACCCGGTGGATGGCTCTAGCTAGGGTTCACACCGAAAAGACATACAGCCAGTATTGGTTCTACAAGAATATGAGAGTTGCTTGGGATCTGGCAAAGGAAGTGAAAATCAGCTGGAGGAGAATTTGTATACGTTGCAGTTTGCGTGCCTCGACGACTGGGAACGTGTTATGGAGGAGGGCCCGTGGACCTTCAAAGGAAAAGCGGTGATCATGGCGCCCTACGATGGTTTCACTAAACCCTCACTGATAGATCTCACCAAGAGAGACATATGGATGCAAATTCATGACCTTCCTGACGGCTTCTTCCCCGAGATCAAAGCGTTATCAGCAACGGTGGGTGAGTTCATCTATGTTGAGCCCAAATCCCAGGACTTTGAGGGTAACTTTGCCCGCGTGAGAGTTATGATCGATGTCACAAAGCCGCTAAAGAATGCAGTCTCGCTGGTTATCAAGAAGAAGGACGTGATGCAAAGGGTGATCTTTCGTGTAAAATTTGAGAGGCTCCCTGATTGGTGTGCAGTATGTGGCAACTTGGGGCATCTTCTTAAGGAGTGTGGCGATGTAGTTTGGGCACCAAAAGTGCTAGTTTTCAAGGACCTGAAGGCAAGCTGGTTTAGGGGTCCGGGACGTGGCCCTAGTGAAGGACGAGGTAACAATAACAGAGGCGGCAGAGGCCGTGGCCGTTCTGAAGGAGGCCGGGGTCGTGGTGCTGCAAGGGGTAACCATGGGGAGGATTTTATGGAATCAGATGATCGCCAAGCTGATGTCACCATGGAGGAAGCTGATCAGAACAGGAAAAGGAGTATCATAGGAGCTCCTCAGGGGAGCAAACACATCGGCCCCCCGCCTTCACACCAGGGAAACAAAGTTCCCCTCTTGCCACCAGCGAAAGCTCCAGAGAGCCCCTCCTCGAAGCAAGAATCTAAGAGAACCAAGCCCAGTTCAAGTGATCCTACCAACATAAAGAGCAATGCTCTAAACAAAACTTCTGATGCGCGTTTGGCGGGCCTCCCGGGGGTCGCGCCTGGCGCAATGAGTTGCCTGGTGTGGAACTGCCGCGGGGCTGGCAAACCCGCGACAGTTCGAGAGCTTCAAGATCTCTCGAGGCAACATGCCCCCTCTATTGTATGCATATTAGAAACCCAAATAGAGGGCTCACGTGTTGAAAGCATGGTAGGATCGCTAGGTTTTGAAAAGAGTTTTGCTGTAAGCAGTAGAGGTAGAAGTGGGGGTCTTGGAATCTTTTGGAATGAATCAATAAAGCTAGAAATTCTTGGTTATTCAGAGTATCACATTGATGTTCTTGTGAGGGAGCTCGTCCCGGTGCAAACTAGGATCACTTTTGTTTATGGCGAGGCACAAGTGCCACAAAGGTATAAAACCTGGGATATGATGCGGGGCATTGCGAATACTAGCAATCACCCCTGGGTTGTAGTTGGTGATTTCAATGAAGTGTTACATGGCCACGAGCATGACGGGGTGGGTGCAAGAAGCCAGGCGCAGATGGATATGTTCCGAGATGCCTTGGACACTTGCAACCTCACTGACACCGGCTACAAGGGGCAGAACTGGACTTTTGAGAAAAAAGTCGCCGGGGGATCATTCACGAGAGTGAGACTAGACAGAGCAGTAGCAACGCCAGATTGGTTGATGGAATTCCCAACAGCGGAGGTTAGACACATAGCAACGGCGAGTTCTGATCACGTAGCATTGCTACTTACGATGCAAGAGATGCATGCATGCAGGAGGGGCCTAAAATCATTTAAGTATGAAGTCTGCTGGGAGCGGGATCCCTCGCTGGGTGCGGTGGTGGCCGACAAGTGGGCAGAGGTGCCAGGCGAATCAATGGATCAGATCAAGGCGAAACTACAGGATCTGTCAGGCGAGCTATCAACCTGGGATCGCGTGCATTTTGGCAGCATACGGCAGGAGATTTCTGCACTAAAGACAAAATTGCAGACTCTACGCGCCATACCGGGACGATCAGGGCCGAGTAGAGATGAAACAAAAATGACAGACCGTCTAGTTGAACTCTTTCATCGAGAGGAAATACTCTGGCGACAACGTGCATGAGTTGATTGGTTGATGCATGGTGATAAGAACACCTACTTTTTTCACTTGCGGGCTAGTAGGCGAAGGAAAAATCAAATTAAAGAACTCTTGCGCCCGGATGGAACGGTAACAGACAATGTGTTGGAGATGGAGACTATGGCAACGTCTTTTTACAAGAACCTTTACACATCAGAAGGTGTAGCGAATATGGAACCGGTCCTGGACACTATCCCTCGCAAAGTTACGGATCTGATGAATGATGCACTTAATGCTCCATATAGAGAGGAGGAGGTGAAAATAGCTCTTTTTCAGATGTTCCCAACGAAGGCACCAGGCCCAGATGGATACCCAGCTCATTTCTTTCAGCGTCATTTGGAGGTGTGTGGGAATGAAGTGACAAAGGCAGTGCTAAGGATAGTGGAGGGGACAGAATCAGCGTCATGCATTAATGAGACAGTCCTGGTATTAATACGAAAGGTAAAAAAACCACCTTGCTAGCTCAGTTCAGACCCATTAGCCTGTGCAATGTGCTTTACAAAATTGCTTCAAAAGTGATCGCTAACCGTCTCAAAGTTATTTTGCCTGATATAATATCTGAGGAGTAGTCTGCATTTGTCCCTGGTCGGCTCATAACTGACAATATTATCACCGCATATGAGTGTCTCCATTTTATGAAAAGGAACAAATCAAAGAAGCACCGTTCTTTTGCACTAAAGCTTGACATGATGAAAGCATATGACAGGGTCGAGGGGCCCTATCTGAGGGCGGTGATGATGAAACTGGGCTTCACGGAAAGGTGGGTAAATATAGTAATGAACTTAGTCACTTCGGTTAAGTTCTATGTGGTTTTCAATGGGAATAAGTTGGAGGAGTTTGAACCATCAAGAGGGATCAGACAAGGGGACCCAATCAACCCTTATTTGTTCTTGCTTGCAGCAGAGGGCCTATTGTGCCTGTTAAAATCCAAGAGTGAGTCATCCAATCTGAGTGGGTTACAAGTGGCACCTACGGCGCCCAAGTAAATCACTTGTTATTTGCTGATGACAGCCTGCTGTTTTGTAAGGCGAGTAATGCTGATGCTGAAGAGGTGAACCTGGTACTGAACAGTTATTGTGAAGCTTCGGGCCAACGGGTTAACTTTGCAAAATCTTCCATCTATTTCAGTAATCAAAAACACTCTCAATGTTCCAAATGAAACACTCAATGAAAAATACCCATCTGACATAGGAAATTCCAAGAATGGGGCTTTCAAATATTTGAAGGATCGGCTGTGGAGGTAAAGTCCAAGGTTGGCTAGAGAATACTATGTCAACAGCAGGTAAAGAGGTTCTGGTTAAAGTAGTGGCGCAAGCAGTTCCGGTTTTCTCTATGTCTTGCTTCAAGTTACCGAGAGGTTTGTGTGAACATCTTAATATGCTTATAAGAAAATTCTGGTGGGGCTCTAAGGATGGCAAGAGAAAGCCTCATTGGGTCTCCTGGAAGGCCATGACAGAACCAAAAGGCATGGGTGGCCTAGGGTTTAAGGATTTTGAGCTCTTTAACTTATCTATGCTGGCACGTCAAGCATGGAGACTCCTTCAGAACCCGGAGGCACTTAGTGCATGTTTGCTGAAAAGTATTTACTTCCCGGACACAAATATATTGCATGCAAACCTGGGCGGTCACCCGAGTCAGGTCTGGCGAGCAATAGTTGAAGGTCGAGATGTGCTAAAGCAAGGAATCATTCGCCGTATTGGCAATGGTGAATCCACCAACATATGGGCTGATACATGGATACCGAGGGACGAGATGATGCGCCCGTACGGATGCCGTGTGGCCAACCCGCCATTTTGGGTAGCCGAGCTGATTGATCATACCAACGCTGCATGGGATGTCCAACGCGTCAATCAGGTGTTCATGCCAATGGATGCGAAAATCATTTTAAGCATCCCTTTGTGTACACGCAACACTGAGGACTTCTGGAGCTGGAACTTCGAAAGGAATGGTATTTTCTTGGTCAAGTCGGCATATCGCATGTTAGTGGAGACTAGAAGGCGCCGGGAGGCCTCGTTGGAAAGCACATCAGGCTCTTCAACGGCGGTAGCGGAGGAAGGATCGTGGAAAACTTTATGGGCTACAAAGGTACCGGGGAAAGTGAAAATGTTTTTGTGGCGTTTATCAAAACAGTCTCTCCCAACAGAAGATGTCCAAGCTCATCGACATATGTCGGACAGTTCAGCTTGCGGGATGTGTGGGACACTAGATTCATGGAGGCATTCGCTGCTCAGCTGTACATCATCCAGATGTGTTTGGGCTTTGATTGATGATGACCTTGCACAAGCGCTTGTCGCTAGCACCGAACCAAAAGCTAAGCCATGGCTCTTTACACTGATGGAATCCCTTTCACATGACAAGTTTGTACTGCTAGCGGTCACACTATGGGCAATATGGATGGCCCATAGGAAGGCAATCCACGAAGGGATCTTTCAAACACCACATGCCACCACTGACTTTGTCAGAAGGTTCATAGCGGAGCTCGAGGTGTTGGAAAACAGAACGGAACCCATAGCAAGAGGAGGACGTCCTGCTCAGATCAGGCCGCGAGCTCCACCTGCGGGATGGTTCAAAATTCATGTTGATGCTGGTGTTAGAACTGGGAGGGGAGGATCAGCTGCTGCGATTTGTAGGGATCAGCATGACAATTACCTGGGGAGCTCAGCGCTGGTCATTGCTGGAGTTGACGACCCTGCGATTTTGGAAACGATTGCTTGCCGTGAAGCCCTTGCTCTTGCGGAAGACCTCAACCTGAATAATCTGATCATTGCCTCTGACACTAAGCAAGTGGTAAGTGACATCTCAAAGTCACACATGGGCAGAAACGCTACAATCATTCAAGAGATTAGAAGTAGAGCCTCTTCTTTCGTTTGCAATTTTTTGTTTGAAGGTCGTGTGGCTAATAGAGACGCACCCAAACTTGTCAAGTATTCACTCGCTTTAGGGCCGGGGCGCCATATCTGGTTAGGCCAACCCCAGGCTCCGAATTGTATCCCACGCGTTGTGGACTTTGATGAATAAATTGGCTTCATCCCTCAAAAAAAAAATCTGGTCTCTATAGAATGCCTCAAAAAATCCCCTAAAAAAAGCCTAAAAAAAATATCTCGCCTCTGTAGTTGAGATTACATATTGCATCAGATTGCAAGGTGACAAGTTATGGAGCACTAGTTCGGGAGATTATTAGCCATTCTGTTTCCTTTACTTCTTGCAAAATATACATAGTTCATGAAAGTAGGAGCTCAAATTTTGAATCTCACAATTTAGCGAAGCATGCTTTTAGCTTTAAAGGTGGCCATCATGTCTGGTTAGGTCATCCGGAGAATCTTCCTTCCGTCCCTGTAAACATTGTGACGAATTAATAAAACTTCGGTGAATTGTCTAAAAAAAACCTCGTCTCTGTAGTTGTTCTCAAAAATGAAAAAATATCCCGTTTCTCTGTAGTTTACTACTCCCTGCAAAGTTATTTCAAAATTGCCACATTTATTGTGTATCGAAGGGGTTAATAACTTCAGCAGTGCTATACACACGACACAATCTAGACGATTCATGCACGATACTCAAATCCAGCCGGACATGCACATGATTCAGAAGGGCACTGGCCGCTGGATTAGCACGTCGTGCAAGGATCGTGCAACAGTATCATGTGGGTAGTAGTTTCGTAATAACTTTCACAGAACACTCCTCTATCATTTGTCCGTTCGCAGATTGCAGAGACACCTTCGACAAACTGTTGTATCTGCTGGTTCACTACCAAATGATGCATGCCCGAACACATACCAGATCCGCTTGTTGTTGCTTGTCTGCTTCTACGTACTCCCTTCATTTTTATATAGTCCACATATTAATTTTGGTCAAAGTCAAGTTTTGTAAACTTAGACAAGGGCGGCGCGGTGGTGGAGGGCTTGCCTGGGTCGCCCGGATTGGCGAGGTCGAGGCCAAATATGGGACCGGGCGGCGCGGGCCGAGGGCGCCACAGGCTGCTGGTCTCCGCCCCTGCCATGGCCACGGCGGGTGGTTGTGCGCCACAGCAGCGGCTGGCCAGCCGAAATCCGGAGGCTACGGCGGCTGGACGATGGCAGGTAGCGCAGTTGGGCTCCTCAGTGGGCTTCCTTCGTGATTGACGACGCTCCTTTGGGTCTCTTCTTGCCGATGGGCGGGTGTACGTTGGTGGCCTCGTGTGGAGCTGCGTTCGCCGCCAAGGTGGGGCGACACAGGAGGTGTCCGGTGGGGAGGCAGGCTGGAGGGATGGGAGGCACCGACGACCTCGGGCCACCCATCGCTGGCACAGGGGTGTGCCGGCCCGGATGCATCCGCTCCCCCTCTTCCCCCGTTCCCCTGCCGTGTGTGGGCTGACACGGCTCCGGCGTTGTTCGACACGGGATGTATGATGCGGTCTCTTCGGCTGGGTGTGCCCTTTGGCCCAAAGCCGGTCACTTTGGTCGTTCATGGGGGTGTCTGGATGCAGGGCGGCAGCCCTGGCGGTGGGAGGCACGACATTCGTGGGCGGAACTTGCGCCTTGGGTGCGGGCGAGCGGCCATGGCCACGCGGGTGGTTGGTCTCCTGGTGGTTGGCAGAGCTAGGATGCGTCGGAGGGATGGGCGTGCCGGGTACATCACTTGTTCAATCTTGAATTGTCCTATGGCGGCGGCATTCGTGGACACCGTATCCTTTATGAAGGCTCCGTCGCGGTGCCCTTACTCCTTCCAGTTGCTTCAGGTGAAAACTCGATCTTTGGGTTCGGATGGTGGCGGCTATCAGTGGTCGTTCCTTTCTAGGAGGCACCATCTTGGAGTCCTTGTCCTGTCGTTTTCCGACTCACCTCTCCTCGGAGGATTGGAGGTCTCCGTTGGCTTCAAGCGGATCATCCTCGCACATGTGTAGTGGCTTGGTAGTCGTTGGGGTGGTGTGGCGGTACTCGGCATCCTTGTATCTTGCCTTGGGTGTGTGTGTCGTGTGTGGTGGTGGCGTGAGTTTGTATTGTGATGCTTGTGGATTGGTGCTTTATTTATATATAAAATGGGGCGAAAGCCTTTTTCGGTAAACTTTGACAAAGTCTATACACAAACATATTAACATATACAATAACAAATTAATATCATTAGATTTATTATTGAATGCACATTCACATCATGTATTTTCTTATGGTAAATGTGTATATTGTTTTCTATAAACTTGCTCAAACGTTACGAAGTTTGACTTCAGCAAACTCTTTTGCTGAACCGGGCGCAACTACCACTGCACGCTTCTTGTGAGGTATGTGTACGACAGCTGTAGCAGCAGCCGGCTGCGAGCGCTAGTCTGTGAGCTCGGGTCAGCGATGCAGTCTAGCACCGCCGTGACATTCATCGGCTATTGCCATGCGGCGACGGTGAATTGTAATTCTTTGTACCCATGAGCTTCCCTGGCGCATGAAGCGCTGAATAGGAGCTCCCGCCCCTATATCTCGCTCAAGGGTGGCTCGAGTTCGGCCAGCCCAAGCGCGTCAGAACAACAGCCTCGTTTTATTTTTCATGTTTTTTGCTTTCATTTTTTCTTTTTTCTTTACTCTTGTTAGAACTTCCAAATGTGTTTTTTTTTAGAAAACTTTCGATTTATTCATCATCTGTCAAGGTAGTATGAAAAACTAGAAATAAAATTTACAACCAGGTTCGTAGACCATCTAGCGACGATTACACGCACCGGAGTTGGGCAAACATTGTTGTAGTAGACAGTCGAAGAGTCCTTGTGCTAAGGTCCTATAGGACCAGCGCACCAGAACAGCAAACGCCGCCGATGAACAGAAGCATAGGTCAGAAGGATCCAACTTGCAGACACACAGACGGAGACGAACGAACACCGGATCCAGTCGGATCCACCAAAGACAAACGCCGATCGGATTCCATAAGATCCACCGGAGACAAACCTCCACACACCTTCCAATGACACTTGAAACAGCATCGGGATGTGGGCTAGGCGGGGAGGACCTTATTCTATCTACAAGAAACTGCCGCAGCCTCGTCTTTATGGCACAAACCCTAATAAAACTCAAAAAAGCACCTAGAAAACAAAGCCCTCCCGCCGGCAAGGGCTGGGATCCACCGCGCCAACATGGTCTAAAGACCTTAGGAGATGAGACAGAACGGTGGCGGCACCAGCGAGAAGCAAGGAAACCCTAGATGAGACTTCATAGGAGAGCAGGACCGAAGGAGTCCTGTAAATATTTTTAAATAAAACATTCAAATATTGTAAATAAATATATTTGATAACCCACTTTACATAAAACATTTGAAAAAGAATAAATATCTTAAGAGGTTGCGCCTTGAATGGAGTTACAAAAATGACGTGACTGCACATGATAGTTTACATTCAGAAACTCTGGAAGGTCTGAAGCCACCGCCTCAAATTAGGCGCCTTAGGGCATCTCCAGCTGCGCCCCAGGAAGACCTCCCTAGGTGATTTTTTCGTGCCGGCGCCGAAAAAACGGCCCAGTCGCGCCCCCAGGAGCCCGATTTTCGTCGGCTTGGGCCGAAAACAGCGCCGGTGGACCCAGGCCGAACCCGGCGCCGGGGGCGCCTGGGGGCGCCGGGGCGAGCTGTTTTGGCGCGAAAAAGCCGCGGGCCAGCCGCGTCAGCGACTCGGCGCCTCGTCTTCCCCCAACGGCCTCGGTTCCCGCGGGGAATCAATGGCAAGGCTGCCGCCGGTCAGCCTTGCCATTGATTCCTCACTGGCGGCGCATCACGGGACGGTGCGCCGTCGCCTCCCCTCCCTCGCACGCGTACACACGGGCGCAGCGCGGCTATAAAAGCCGGTGGCCTCCACTCGCCTGTGCCCACACCAGCCCTGCCCCTCGTTGCCGTCCAGCCCCTCCCTCTCCTTACCTCTCCCGAGCGCCGCCGCCCAGCCCCTCCCTCTACCTCTCCCGAGCCCGCCCAGCCCCGCCGTCGCCATGGCAGAACGCTTCCCCGGAGACGAGGCGGCGGCCAACGGCTTCGGCCGCCGTTCGCTCCGCGAACAGGAGTCCTGGCTCCTGTTCCAGGCGAACATCCCGGCGCCGCCGGACATGCGCGCCGGGCCGACGGGGTGGAGACTCAGCACCGGGGGAGTGCCCATTCTCCCGTTTCCCGACACCGCGGCGAAGCCGAAGTACTTCGCCGAGGAAGTCGAGGTCGTGCGCGCCTCCCTCACTGACGTGCAACTCTCCCTCCCCCAGTACGCCGCCGACAACCACGTGGCATGGGCAGCGTATTTCGAGCGCCACCAGCAGCAGCGCTTGGCGTCCACCAACGGCGCGCCGGTGGTCGGCGGCCAGCAGAACAGCGAGGGGCGCCACGTGTGGTGGGGCGTCCCCGGCCGCACACTCGAGGGCGTGCTCACGTACCTCGAGGGCAGCAACGACCCGCCGTTGGCGTACCCCCCGGCAAGGGTGGCCACCTCGGCGCAGCACCGACGCGCCGGGCCGTGGGCGCCAAGGAGGTTCGGTTCCTCCTCCTCCTCTTCTTCCTCCCGATCCTCGTCGCACTCCTCCGGCACTCCGGCCCTGCTCGGCGTCAAGGCCGAGCCCGCGGCGGAGACGTCGCTCGGCCGGCGCACTCGCAGCGCCGGCATCGTCATCAACGAGGGCGGCCGGCGCGCCTCCCCCTCGTCGGCTCCTCCGCGCTTCGTCAAGCCAAAGACGGAGCCGGGGCTGGCGCCGATGAAGACGGAGCCGGGGCTGGCGCCGGTGAAGACGGAGCCGGGGCTGGCGCCGGTGAAGGCGGAGTTCGAGGACGACGACGTGGCCCTAGAATGGGCGCGCCAGGACTCCATTGCGATGGAGAAGGCGCGCTGGGAGAAGGAGAAGGAGCGCCAGTGCGCCGCCCTACGCCGCTTTGAGGAGCGCCGACGCGGTCGCGATGAAGGCAGGGTCGTCGTCTTATGCGACAGCGACGCCGACGACGATGCGCCGCCGCCAGTCCGCCATGGCGACGCCGGGCAGGGGTCCAGCAGGGGCGCCCGCGTCAAGGAGGAGAAGGCCGACGACGACGATGGCGGCGACGGCGGCGACGACTTTAGCCCCTTTCGTTTTTTTAGATTAGGTTAATGTAATGAAAATGCGCGAATTTCGTCGAAATTTGCCATGTTTGGCCGAAATTTAACTAGTTTTTATCATAACTTCGCCGAACGGTCCTTTTTTTTAATACGCGCCTGGGGGCGGCCTTAGGGGCCGACGGCTGAGGACCGACTCGCCCCAGGGCCATTTTTTGCGCCGGCTCACCCCCAGGCGGCGCTTTTTGACACCCCTGAGGGGCCAACGGCTGGAGATGCCCTTACTATCAACGGTTACGTATGTGCAAAATACCCAACCTGGTTACTTGAGGATTTTTATTTCCAGAATTTGGAATCACTTGCATTTGTTAATTGTTGTGCCTTTGAAATCCTGCCATCCAATGCTGCTCTCTTTCGGAATTGCTCCTCACTTCGCCTCGAGAATATCCCAAACCTGAAGACATTACCTTCTCTTCCAACCAGCCTTGAAGAGTTAGCGATTGTGAAATGCATGTTGCTTATGTTTACTTGCAATGATGAGCTAGAGAAACATGACCAGAGGGAGAACAACATGATTACATACAACTTGAAGTCATGGCTTTGTTCCATGTGGGAGGCGGATTCAGGATCAAAAATCAGGAAGGTACTATTGTCGGAGCATTCATCTCTAAAGCGCTTGATGATATTGATGGATGCTGGTATTTCTCATCTTCAAACCATTGAAAGTGCTTTTGAAACAGAGGGGGATGAAGTACTGGTAAAAGAGGATATAATCAATGCATGGATGTGTTGCCATGAGGAGAGGATAAGACTCATTTGTACAAGGAACATCAGCCTGCCACTGGTTCCACCATCAGGGCTTTCTCGGCTCGACCTTTCTTCATGCATCATTACAGATGGAGCGTTAGCCGTTTGCCTTGATGGTCTCACTTTGCTGAGACGTTTGTCATTAAAAGAGATTATGACTTTAACTACACTTCCGTCAGAAGATATCCTCCAGCAATTGACAAAGCTTCAGTACTTGCGCATCAAATCGTGTTGGTGTCTTAGATCATTAGGGGGGTTACGAGCTGCTACCTGTCTTTCAACAATTCACTTACGGAATTGCCCTTCTTTGGATTTCACATGTGGATCAGGTTTTTTGCCGTTGTCGCTTGAGACGCTTGACATACGACACTGTGTGGTCGCAGCTGATTTCTTCAATAATGACTTGCCACACCTCAAACATCTTGATATGAGTTGGTGCAGAAGCTCTTCATCAATGTTGATTGGTCATTTAACCTCCCTCAGAAGATTGTCACTAGGAAATCTACATGACTTGTGCTTTCTTGAAGGGTTGTCTTCGCTGCAACTTGGCGGTGCAAAATTTATGCATGTCCCGAACCTCAATATGAAGTTCATCTCACAGCTGCGAGTCCAGGATTACCTCTATGTTAGCAGCCTCGTAATGCTCAACCACATGCTCTCAGCTGAAGGTTTGACAGTTCCACGAACTCTCGCTCTTGCAGAATGCAAGGAGCGATCCATTTCATTTGATGAATCAGCAGATTTCTCATCTGTGAACTGCTTGTCGTTTATGGATTGTGAAATCAGTTCCTTGCCAGATCTGAAGTGCTTCTCATGTCTGAGGACACTTCGAATTGTTCGATGCCCCAATATATCATTTTTACCAGATTTGCCATCCTCTCTCCAGTGCATAATCATACGGGGTTCTAAACTCCTGCAGAAGAGCTGCCAATTACCTGATAGAGAAAGCTGGCCAAAGATTGAGCATATCCGCATAAAAGAGATTTGATACTTTTCATGCAGAATTGCAACCATGTAGAAACTGAAAGGTAAAGACCTCACCTGATCTCTCTCAAAGAGACAACATTTTGTACTTTTTATTTTACAACTGTTTTATCTTTCAGTTATCTTATGTATTTAAAAGGCGTAGTCGGGTTCCCTCCCCTCCCCGCGTCGCTCCCGTGTAGCGACCGGGGGGGGGGGGGGGGGACCCTGGCTGCCGGCTTTGGGCCTCTCCCCTCGCCCCTTCCCTACCTCTCCGCCGCCGGACCACGCTCCCGGGTAAAGCCCGCCGACACCGGCGGCAGCAGGGCTCTTCTTCATCCCGCTCCGAGGCTGTTGGCGCGGGCGACGACATTCGGCGGTGCTTCGCGTTGGTGAGGGGTGCGAAGGCGCGGCGGCGAGGCAGCGATGGCTTGGTGGCGGCGCGGTGGGATTCTCGGGGCGGCTCGCGCTCGTGGCTGCGGTGGCGGCTAGGTCTGGGCTCGGCCAGATCTGGCGGGCCGACGGGAACGGGCGGCGCGCGGTGCCTTGCCTATGGGCGCACGAGCTTCTGCTGCTGCGTGCAGCGCGGTGATCGGGCTCGGGGCGGGCACACGAGCTGGTGGTGTGTGCTGGCCGAGCTCTAATTAGGACTCCCCTGGTCCGGCCCCTGGACGCCGGCGAGCGGCCGGGGTGGCTCTTCGGTGAGCGCTCTTTGCTGCAGGTGAAGGGTGGCTTCGAACTCCTTATCGATGGCTGGGCGGGATGTCGTTGGTGGCCCCGCGTCGAACTGCATTGGCCGCCACAGTGAGGCGACACGGGGGTGTGTTGGTGGGGAGTTCTCAGGAGGGATAGGAGGCCCTGATGTCGGGCCACCCTTCGCCGGTGCAGGGGTGTACCGGTCCGGACGCGTCCGCTCCCTTCCCCTCTCCTCGGCCATGTGCCCTCTAGCAAGGTTCTGGCGATCTTCGAGGCAGGGCGGCTGCTGGCTACTCCATCGGCTGGTGCTGCCAGTTAGGCCTAAGCCAAGGCCTTTGGGCATTCACGGAGTTGCTTGAATGCAGGGCAGCGGCCCTGGCGACGGGAGACGCGGTGTTCGTTGGCGGAGCATGCGCCCATGGGTGCGGTCGCGCAGCCATGGTCACGCAGCCATCGCCGCCAAGGGTTGTGCTTCAACTGCGACAAGCCCTACGTGCCGGGCCACGTTTGCCCACGACTTTTCTACCTAGAGGCTGCAGACTACATTGAGGAGGCCGCCGCTGCCGGGCCCGGCGACCTGCCCACCCCAGCTGCCGCAGAGGTGTTTGGCGACGGTTGATCACCTCGAGGAGTTCCGCAAGAGCTTCCCCGCCATCCAGCTCGAGGACGAACTGTTTGTGCAAGCGGGGAGAAATGTTATGAATGTCACATGCTACAGCTAGGCGGATAGGGTCTGGCCCAATTATCTTATTGTGTTAGGGGCTTAGCCCAATTATACCATTATGAGGATTATATAAACTCATGTAAGGACCCGTTTTGAGATTAAGTAAGAAGCAATCATATTTGCTCGGCTTCCTTAGGGCGCCGGGAGACATAACCCTAGCCGCCGCTAGCCTCAGCCGCCGCCGCCTCCAACGCGCAAGGACGGCGCCCAGCCGCCGGCCGCCGCGCCCTCGTCCTCATCCTCCTTCCCCTACAACCTCCGATCTAGACCCAGTAGAACCCTAGTTTCTACCAACAGTCAATAGTATAAGATACACGACACTCGTCTTTGTTGGAATAAGCCACGGCATCTGGTGCAGTCGGGCTCGTCGGGCGCGTCGGGTGCGCGCGGGACATGCGGGACGCACTGGTGGTGCGGTCGGGCTCGTCGGGCGCGTCGAGTGCGCGCGGGAAGTGTGGGACATGTGTAGTGTGTGTGCTCGTGGCTTGTAGTCGGATGACGATGTAGCATGCAGCAGGCACAGCGAAGCAACATGACGTTGAGGTCGTGCGGACGAGAAACCCGGGCTCACGATCGGATGACCGGATCACCAGGGAGAGTCCGTGGGTGCTACGTCTTGGCTAGCTACAAAGCCGGCTGTACGTTGAGGTTGTTAGTGCATGCAGGTTAGCTGCGTACGTGTGTATAGGGAGACTGAGTCGGAGTTAGTTGGCATCGTGGCATGGGTAGGGCAAGGATGGAGTACGTGCTCTAGTGGGTGTGTGTTCCCGGCATATAAAAGCCATTGTACTCCTTGGTTGTAACAGTGAGCCGTGATGTAGCCTGTGAATACAAGAAAAAAAGAATGGGGCATTCATGCGCCCACGGCGGCGTTCGTGCGTCGGCCGGGAAAGTCATTGTGTCTGTGTGTCCTTCTTCCTCCTCCAGTCCTCTTCCTCCTCGAGTGCAAGGCGAGTGCAGAGGCGAGAGAGAGAGGGCGGCAACAACAGTCTTTATCTGATATATGACAACACAGATTTTAGCCTTTGGCTGGCCCTTTCATTGCCATGAAGGACCTGCGTTGCATCGACGGGCACGCACGCAATTTGGTGTTACCAAGCTGAGCAGCAGGGTGAAGACCATCAACAGGGGGCTGGCTAGCTAGTCTTCCTGCACAAATTAAAATTTAACCTGGATGAGATACTGTATATGTAAAATTAAAAAAAAAGATACTGTATATGACTATGCATGCATGCATCCAGTTGATTTGGGTTTAAGCCTCGTATATCAAGATTTTCCACTATCATCAATCATATATATATATCACAGCCAGTCAATAGGAAATACCAACACATTGTTAAATAGATTTATCAATCAGCTTTGTTTCTTTCCAAGTAATCTAACATATTCACCATGGGATTACATGATTTCCAAGTAGTATCTTTAAAAGTAAGCATGAGTTAACCATTCAACATTTGATTTTCCACTATTACTCATTTGATGTTTTGTTTGTTATCTCTCAAGGATGGAGCTAGCCACATTAAACGATAACACACGCAAAAAACGATGAACTGGTGAGACATTCCTAAAAAAAAGTGGTGATGAATTATGCTTGTCTATCTAGCTATAGTAAATGAGAACATATAGTAAACATAAAATAGAAATTAGGAAACACCTACAGTATATTACCTGGTGCATAGAAACTCTTGAAAGAATGGCAGGAACTAATATTACGGTCTTCACAAAGTTTCCTTGATTGCAGCAAGTTAAGTTGAACCATATAGAGACCGTCCTTCGCACATATAAATATTTCATCAGTATCCTCAACATATCCTCCAATAAATTTAAGCAATACCATCCCTCCTTCAATCCGAGGAGGTAACCCAACAATGTTATCTGTTTCAATAGTCTTCCACAGCACCCAGGTGGTAACACCATGACAATTGATCATCCTCTGCCACATTTCAACGTTATGGTAATGATGAGACATCATGGCGACACCAACTGCGTCATCCTCTGTCTGAACGATCTGATGGCTGTAGCAATGTTCCATACGAGGAGGCCCCTCGAGCACATCAAGGCTATGCCGTTCCAAATCAAACCCAAGTATACCCTTCTTCACATACTTAAATGACCAATAAACAACATTACCAACTAGGGTACTAATATAAGAGCCAAAACAATCTCGATAGTGAACCTCTGCTTCGATGAGATCGGCCCATGTGTCGGTCTCGGAAGAATAAACAGAGGCAAGGGCTCGATCATCCTTAGTGGACACAAGCAGCAAGACCACCTTGAAGAGGGTGGAGTGGCAACCGCCATGCACGTGGCCCTGGTCACGGGCAGTGCAGAGCACCGCCCAGTGGACGTAGCCGCACTTGAACTCGGGTGGAATTGGCACATGGTGTTGATTACCGGCGATGGGGTCGCACACGAGGACCTCCGCACGGAACCGGTGTAAGATGAGGACAAGGCCATGGCGGCACCCGAGAAGGCGGTTCGACAAGTAGCCGATTGGCAGGTTGAGCCGCCAATCAGGGATGCGGTCAGGAGCGGGTAGGACCGAAGTGAAATTGATCTTATCGCCGTGATGGAAGAAGACGCCGAGGAGCGGCGGGTTCCAGTGATGTGCATAGAAGCAGCTGAGGAATCCAGAGTCGGTGACGAGGCGTCGCCAGCGCTTGCAGACCGCGGAGACGCGCGGGAGGGAGGACGGGTGGGGCGGGAGACGGAGGAGGATCTCCCCGAGCATGTCGTCGTCTTGCAGCGCCGCCGGCAGGGAATTGTTGCCGTGGCGGCAGATAATGGAGGCGCCCTCCTCACCTGCGCTGATCCGGTCTTGTGAGATGGAGGGATCGATCTGGGGGTTCATCGTGACGTGGAAAGGAAGGAAGGAGCACGCATCAATGTTTGGTTAAGATTTCTGTGCGTGCAATCTCTGAACTCCACGAATCAATGTTTTTTTTTTCTAATCTACTCCTAATAATAACAAATCAATGTTGTTTCTTCATCTAGTGGCATTGCTAATCTCAAAGCACCGTGCCGCATTAATCCAGTCGTCATTAGGCAGCATTTCCAGTCACTGGTTAGCCATTCCGGATTCCCAGTTTTCCAATCACTGGTTAGTCAATGATTCTTGATTGACATTTTTCCAATAGCGAGGACGAATACTCATCATGCCTGCAAGACGTACCTACAAACATGCATGCTGATATACCCGGCACCGGCAGTGGAGAGATGAAAACAGAGGAGGTGAGCGGAGATGAGACGAAGAATGAGAGATCTAGATGTGGCAGAGAGGGGAGATCAAGAGGAAGAATGAGAAAACAAGGGACAGAGAGAGGAGATCAGAGGGAGAAGCAAGAGGAGGAGAAGCCTCTCCTCCTCTTGTTTTCTCATTCTTCCTCTTGATCTCCCCTCTCTGCCACATCCAGATCTCTCATTCTTCGTCTCCAACTTAAAGAATATCGTCTTCTAGCTCTGCTGCCGGGGAACCACCGCAGGCGGCGGATCATGGTGGCGCTCTCCTCACTGACGTGGATTGATGCAGGTTGGGCGTACGATGCAGGGAGAAAGGACTTGGCGTAGGTTTCTGTGCATGCATGTTAATCACGTGACTATTTGTCTCTGGACTCCTTACATCACCAACATTGCCAGATCAAAAAATTCAATGATGTAACCAGCAAAAAAAATTCAATGATTTACGCTGTCCAGGTCAGTTGGTTATTCTCCACCATTTTGATAGATACATCATAGCATTGAACTGCCAAATTCTCACCGTTCTTTTCCTGTTTTTTTATCTAGAAAACATTGTTTGTTTTTTCTTTTCCTCTTGTGGTAAGCTTGATATTAGATATGATCCAAATAATAACCGAACCCTTTAGCAAACTAACCTCATAGTAAATGCAAGTACAAGCCCGGCAAGAAGGATGTTTGTCAATAAAACCAAATGAGCAAATAATAAAGACGCGGAGTGGGGGCTGTACATCATGAACAATGTCCGACTTGGGATTAAATATTCCAACAGAACCCATACACTTCATTCCATAGAGTACAAATATATAAATACCATTATAGCATTGACGTCCAGCAAAGACCCACTTAGTGCTTCAAATACAAAAATATAGAAAACTGAAAAGTTATGTAGATTCATGTACCAAACAATTCGCTTGCAGTGGTATTGGGCACTTCTTGTTCACGGTGCATCGTCTTGATTGTTCTTCATGAGGCGAGCCCACCTCACAGCCACTTGCACATAAACCTTGTCATATAGCTCATCAATGAATTGAAAGTAGGCAGCCCTCCACGCTCTCTTCATTAGCATGGTGCAGAACACTATCCAAAGACCCACCACGAAGCCTATGCTCGTGGCAAGATAAACAGATGACATATGATTTATATCTTCGAGGCTGCTTTGTTGTGCTTCATTTGCCGAACAATTCTTGGAGAGAGGAGGACCACAAAGACCAGGGTTGCCGATGTATATATACATCTGATTGTCAAGAGTTTGTAGCTGTGGTCCAGATGGTATTGCACCTGATAGATTGTTGTATGACAAGTTCAAGTGGCTCAAAGAAGTTAGTGCCGACAAACCTGATGGGATTGCACCAGAAAATTTGTTGTATGATAGGTCCAGGGATTCCAAATGCTTTAAATCACCGATCTGATTTGGGATTGTTCCTGTCAACTGATTGCTCGATATATTCAAATTGGTGAGGGCAATCAGTAAACTTATCTCCTTTGGGATTTGTCATGTTAAACTGTTACTGGACAAATCAAGATTCACCAATAGCTTGTAGATTTGGAAGCTATAGTCACGCTTTTGGTCTTTTGTGATTACTGGAATGCTCTCTTCAAAGTTGTAATCCTCTGTAGTGTCCTTGGATATTATGGTCTTCATTGCCTTCAAGTTTGAGAGTGACCATGGTATGCTTCCTGATATATTGTTGCCTGATATGTCCAAATAATGAAGACTGACAATGGAAGTGAGATTTTCTGGAATACGGCCACTGGACATATTTGACCTCAACCTCAAGATTTGCAGTTGTGGCATTTTCTTGGGTAGCCACTTTGGTAATACTCCAGAGAACCTATTGTATGAAAGGTCGAGGAATTTTAATTGTGATGCACTTTGAAGAAATTTGGGGAATTCACCGGAGAAATTGTTGTTGTTCAACGCTACACTATACATATTGGAACCAAACTGATATGCAGAGTTTGCACCCGGCTCCTTGAAGCATTGCATAACATCTCCGGTTAACTTGTTTCCTGACAGGTCAAACCGTTTTAGACCTGTCAATTGGCATAAAGATGATGTGATTATGCCCCTCAACTGATTATTTGCAAGCAAAAACTCTTCCAGGAGTGGTGCTTTGAGGTCTGACGGCAATGACCCTGAGAAAGAGTTTGAAGACAAGTTAAAGCGGGATATGTTTATTGGGAGCAATGGGACTTGACCTGTTAACTTATTGGACCCAAGGTATATATGGTCAGCTGCCATGTGTTGTAAATTGTTTGGTAATGATCCACGCAACTTGTTTCCCGATGCATGCAAAAATGAAGCTTGGGAAAATGTCACCCAAAACCAATCCGGAATAATATCATCCAAATTTGCATTTCCAAGAACAAGAACATCAATGTCGGTTTGCCATTTGAGCCACTCTGGAAAATGCGGTCCAAGATGGCATGCCCGGAAACCTGCGACTTTAAACCTGAATGGAGGATCCCATTTTTTGTTGATAGCTAATTTTAAAGAGTTGTATGACAAATCCAGATGCTCTAAATTCAATAGGCCTGCAAAATCCTCCTCTGTGAGCGCACTGTTTAATTTATTATAGCTGAGGTGCAAATGCTTTAAACTACCGAAACTTGCAGAATGTTTTTTCAAGAGCACACCACTGAAGTTATTGTAGCTGAGGTCCAAAAAATCCAAATTACCTAAACTTGCGAAATGTTCCTTGAGGAGCACACCATTGAAATTATTGTAGTTGAGGCACAAACTCTCTAAATTACCTAAGCTTGTGAAATGTTCTTTCACGAGCACACCATTGAAGTTATTGTAGCTTAAGTCCAGGGTTTTCAAGTTACCAAGTGGTCCAACTCCTATTGGTTGCTCCACCGAATTCCCTTCCACTCACAACAGTCAGTTGCCATGGCACCATGATGAGAGACGACCAGCAGGGTTTAAGGGCATCTCCAGCCGGCCCCCAGGAAGCCTCCCCAAGGCATTTTTTGGACGCCGGCAGTAAAAATATCTCCCAGCCACGCCCCCAGACTCTTGATTTTCGTCGGATTTCGCGAAAACTAGCGTCGGCACTCTCATGCGGAACCCAGTCCATCGGGGAGCACCTGGGGGCGGAGAGAAAAGATTTTGCATGCATTTGGCCCACAGTCAGCCTCCCACTCTCTCTTTCCTCCCTTTTTCTTCGGGTCCCAGCTCGTCCCTTTTCCCTTTTTCTTCGGGTCAGCCTCCCAGCTCGTCCAACACCGCCGCGGGAGGGCACCGGAGCAGGGAGGCGGGGAGCTTGTCCATCAGCACCGCCGCTGTCCTCCGCTGCCGGTGAGGGAGAAGGTGCAGCCCACCACCCCGACCCTGGCGCTCCGCGGCCTCACGAACCCGCCGGCCATGGTCGCGAGCGGGCGGCGCGGCCACGGTCGCGAGCGGGCGGCGCGGCCACGGACGCGAGCGGGCGCGGCCACGCGAGCGGGCATTCCTGGATGCTCGGGAAGGACGAGGACGAGGGCGACGTTCCTCCTGCACGTGGCGCAGCTCGGGGAGGAGGGGGGCTGCGAAGATGCCAGAGCCACGGCGACCGCGGCGCTCGGAGGCCGGGCGTGCATGCGCTCCTCCGCCCACGCCCTGGTACCCACCTGCGCCTGCTAGAGCGCCGCGGCGTCCACCTACGCGCCCGCGCTGCCCCTCCGCGTACGCCCTGGAGGTGGATGGAACCGGCCCAGCGCGTGGGCGGCCTCCGTCGCGTCCGGCGAAGCCGGCCGAGGCCGTGGCCGCGCAGGTGAGCCGGACGTGGAGCAGCGGAGCCCGTCTTCGGCGCGCGGGAGGTCCGGAGACGAGCGGAGCAGCCGCCGCCTATGGAGCTGGGTTTGGAGAGCGCGGCAGCATCGAGGGGCCCGTCGGCGGTGACCTCGCGGAGCTCGTCCCGGAGCGCGCGCTGCCACTCCGTCATCAACCTCTTCTTCCCGGAGCTCGTCCCGGACGGCAAGGGCTCGCGCGGGCATGCCAAGTACCCCGACGGCCATGGCACAGGGCGTGTGTGTCGCGCTGGAGGACGCCGTCGTCCTCGCGCGGTGCCTCAGCGCCGTCGTCGGGAAGGAGCGGGAGACGGTGGAGGACGCCGTGGTGAGGTTCCCCACGGCGAGGCGTGGGCGCGGCGCGGCCGTGGGCTGGACGGCGAGGCGTGGGCGCGGCGCAGTGTGGGCGGGACGGGCGCCATGCGCCAGGTCCAGAAGCCGTGGCGAGGGCGGCGAGCAGGAGGGCGGAGGCGGCGAGCGGCAGGCGAGGCGAAGGCGGCCCGCCCTGCAGTGACGAGTGGATAAGTGCGTGGGAGAGGCCAACGAGTGGACATTTTCAGGTTCGCTGGGAAAAAAATTCACCGGCAGCCCCCCAGGCGGCGAAAAAAATGCCTCCTGGAGGGCCGAACGGCTGGAGATGCCCTAAGAGGCTTGCCTTGAAGGACAGGAGCGCGTCTCGCTTACCATTGATGCGGGCTCCTGGTACACTCGCTTGACCATGGGAAACGGATGCTGCTTGGGAGATGAGTGGGCAAAGGACTAGTGCAGTTCCTCGAACGAGGAGTGAGAGCTTACTTATATTGGTCGAAAATCGAGTGCTCCACAACGAGTATTAGCTATCATATTGTAGCTACCTGCAATGAAGTGCTCTTGGTCATATTATTGGTCGCAAAAGGCAAATAGAATGGCCATATTGGTCGCATCTTAGAGCATCTCCAGCCATTGGCCCTCCAGAGGGCGCCTAAAATCGTCGCCTGGGGTGAGCCGGCGCAAAAAATGGGCCTGGGGCGAGTTGGTCCCCAGCCGCCAGCCGCCAAAAAGTAAAAGTATATAGAAAATTTCGGCAAAGTTCTGCTAAACACGACAAATTTTGGCCAACTTGGACATATGTTTTGACAAAGTTCGCGGATTTTCATTACATAGCAAATATATAAACTAATCTAAAAAAGGAACTGGCTGAACGCTGAGTAGTCGCCATCGTCGCCGCCATCCTCACCGCCGTCGTCATCGTCGGCCTTCCCCTCCTTGACGCGGGCGCCCCTGCTGGACCCGGCTTCGCCATGGCGGACCGGTGGCGGCGGCGGCGCATCGTCGTCGTTGCTGTCGTCGATGACAACGACTCCTCCTTCGTCGCGGCCCCGGCGGCGCTCCGCGAAGCGCCGCAGGGCGGCGCACTAGCGCTCCCCTCGCCATCTTCAGGGAGTCTCGGCGTGCCCATTCAAGGGCCGCGTCGTCGTCGAGCTCGACCTCGCCGTGTTTCGTCTTCACGGCGGGGAGACCCAGCTCCGCCTTCACCGGCGCGAGCCCTGGCTCCGTCTTTGTCTTGACGAAGCGCGGAGGAGGAGCCGACGAGGAGGCGCGCCGGCCGCCCTCGTTGATGACGATGCCGGCGCTGCGAGTGCGCCGGCCGAGCAGCGTCTCCGCCGCGGGCTCGGCCTTGACGCCGAGCAGCGCCGGAGTGCCGGAGGAGTGCGAGGAGGAGGAAGAAGAGGAGGAGCCGAACCTCCTTGGAGCCCATGGCCCGTTGCGTCGGTGGTGCGCCAGGGCGGCCGCCCTCGCCGGGGGTACGGCAACGGCGGGTCGTTGCCGCCCTCGAGGTGTGCGTCAGCACGCCCTCTAGTGTGCGGCCGGGGACGCCCCACCACAGGTGGCGCCCCTCGCTGTTCTTCAGGCCGCCGACCACCGCCGCGCCGTTGGTGGACGCGCCGCTGCTGCTGATGGCGCTCGAAGTACGGCGCCCAAGCCGCGTGGTTGTCGGCGGCCTACTGGGGAGGGAGAGCTGGGCGTCGGTGAGGGAGGCGCGCACGACCTCGACCTCGTCGGCGAAGTAGGAGGGTTTGGCCACGGCGTTGGGCAACGGGGGAATGGGCAATCCCCCGTTGTTGAGCCTCCAGCCCGTCGGCCCGGCGCGCATGTCCTGCGGCGCCCGGATGTTCGCCTGGAACAGGAGCCACGACTCCTGTCGCCGCCTCGTCTCCGGAGAAATGCTCGTCCATCGGGAGAGGGGGAGGGAGAGGGAGGGGCTGGGCGGCGGCTCACGGGAGAGGGAGAAGGAGAGGGAGGGCTCGACGGCAGCGCTCGGGAGAGGTAGAGCTCGGCAGTGAGGGTGGGGCTGGTGTGGCCAGAGGCGAGCGAGGCCACCGGCTTATATAGCCGCGCCGCGTCCGTGTGTACGCGTGCGAGGGAGGGGAAGCGTCGGCGCATCGTCCCGTGATGCGCCACCCGTGAGGAATCAATGGCAAGGCTGACCGGCGGCAGCCCTGCCATTGATTCCCCGCGGGAACCGAGGCGTTGGGGGAAGACGAGGCGCGGTGTCGCTGACGCGGCTGGCCCGCGGCTTTTTCGCGCCAAAACCGCTCGCCCTGGCGCCCCCGGGCGCCCCCGCGCGCCAGGTTCGGCCTGGGTCCGCCGGCGCTGATTTCGGCCCGGGTCGGCGAAAATCGGGCTCCTGGGGGCGCGACTGGGCCGTTTTTCCGGCGCCGGCGCGAAAAAATCGTCTAGAGAGGCCTTCCTGGGGCGCAGCTAGAGATGCTCTTAGTCGTCCAAGTCCTGGTCATGTTGGTGTCCTGTCCACAACGAGCAGCACTACATATGGTCTAGCTAGACCTAGAAGCTGGTCCACGTCTGTCGTCTGAGTCTTATCAAGTTTTTTTTTTGGCTAGAAAGAATGTAATGATACGGACAGCCAGTGGCGAAACTTTGGAGGAACTGACTTAATACAACTTTGGCGATTTAGTAGCAGTTTGTGCGCGGCGACCAATCTTTATCCTTGTTTACCACCAAATGTTGTCTGAGACTAGCCAAAAGTAAATCGAATAGATGAATGCCAACACTAGGGAAATTGAGCAGTATTAAATGGGAGATCTACACCCATTACAAGCTTTGCAAAGAGTTATTTACCCAAAACCATCATACTTGGGGTTAGGGTAACATGTCAGTATCAGATTTGAGCCATGTCACCAACAGCCACACGTTCTGAGCCTAACCTGTAACGCGGAGCACCAACGGGCTGATTTGGCCACGAAAACAGTAAAACCGACAGGTTGGGCCCACCTGTCGGGCTGACATGGCATGCCTATGTGGACAAATACATCGAGGTGGACATGGGACCCACATGTCATTGATTTAGTACATCCTTTTTTCAATTTTTTATTTACACCTCCTTCATATGGGCATTTCGTCAAATAGGTTCTAGACGGCGCTTGTCTCCTGGCAGAACCAGCGACGCCATGGAGAAGCTCCGTGCCGGTGAACCGAAGTCGCCGGCCACGGCGGCGCCACCGCACGCGTCGTGTCGTTCAAGGTCAGCTCTGCCTGTCAACGTGGTCCTTCCCCCTCCGCTGCAGCGACCTCGCCGCAGTCACCATCCTGCCACCGGCCACGGTCGTGCGCCCACGCGCCCGAGCTCCGGGAGGTGTTGTGCCGGGGGTCATGGGGAGCGGCGGAAGCTCGTCCGCCTCCCCATGGAGCACCGGCGGGGCAGGTGTGGAGCAGCCATGGAGCGCCTACGTGGTGGGCGCTCTTGATCCGGGATAGGAGGAGGCCCGCGGATCCGCCGGCGATGGCAACGACGACGCGAGGTCGCCCGCGCCCAGAGCGAGCTCGCCTTCGGGATGCTTGCCACCGTATGGTCCACCACTATCCGCCGCAGCGACCTTGCCACGGTCAATGTCGTGCCTCCAGCCATTGTTGTGAGCCTGCATGCCCGAGCTCAGGGAGGTGGCGTCGGGGGGATCATCGGGGTGGCAGCAGCTTGTCTGCCTCTCCATGGAGTGCCGGCGAGGGAGGGGGAGATAGGTGGCCACCGCCGCTAGGGCCAGGAGAGAGAGAGGGGAGGGGGGAGGAGGACGGCGGCGTGCTCGCCGGAGCAAAGAAAGATGTGGCGTGGAAGAGAAAGCCAGAGATGAGGAATAAAAAAGAAAAGGGGGGAAATATGTGAGGCTGACAGGTGGGTCCCCCGTCCATGTCAGATTTTTGTCCACATAGGCATGCCAAATCAGCCTGACAGGTGGGCCCAACCGGTCAGTTTTGCTGTTTTCTCGAGCAAATTAGACAATCAGTGCTCTCTGTTACAGATTAGACACAATTTCGGTGGTTTTTGGTGACCTAGCTCAAATCTGCTACTGACCTGTTATCCTAGCCCAAGTGTGTTAGTTTTGGGTAAATAACTCGCCTTGCAAGCAGCGAAACGTCATGTCAGCTGCCCTATAGTCAAAAGTGAAGTGTCGATTTCTTCACAAGTTTCAGCTCCTGACAGACAGGCAGTAGTCATCTCTGTCCACCTCTACCTGCAATCACTCTGCAGTTAGCAAGCTACAAAATGGAACCCTGGCTTCTCTTCCATCCAGGTGAATGCCAAATCTGTTGATCTTGGTTGGACTGTCACAAAACCCCACTACACGATACTACTGTCATCTCCCCCACTCCGCATTGCTCTTTTCTGAACATCATTTCTAACAGCTGCTGCAACCGAATCCAAATGAATGAATGATCTAGATTTTTCACTTTCCATGTA